>NC_050073.1:50570056-50893806 GCF_009764565.3 Dermochelys coriacea
TCCCAGTCCCATTGCCTAGTGTCAGATCCGCCCTTTGGATACCCACCCATTGTACACATGCGTTCTTAAGCTTTTGTTGGTGCAGGTAGACTCTGCTCTCAGGTGAAAGTTCTTAGACCCCTCCTTGAGAGGGAACATCTGCCATTACTGTTATTGAGTGAAACATTATATATTCATACAGTAAGAGTCTAATGATTAGACCAATATACAGTTTCTTGAAATCATTATAGGTTTCCCATCTACATCATGCAAATCTTCTCCCTCATTACCCCCTGGGAAGGAGTAAATAGGGGCAGATACTCTTATGACCCTAGTACTTGTAATTGGGAAGAGAAGCCACAGTAGGGTTGACCCCTTTCAGAATGGGTCTTAGCACTCTACTTTGGGCAGCTGAGAGGTCCCTGACCCTTGGTGAGCTAGAATCTCCCCACTTCCCACTTCTGAGCCAAGTCCTCTTCTCCTTTCTATCTGCTGAGGAGACGTGGGCTGTTGCATGCTCCCTCACCCCTCTCAGGTTCAGTTACACCTTTACTAACTAACCTGAAGTTGTAGACTGAGGGAAAATTTTCCATCTCCATTTTACCTGTGTTCCCCAAGCAGTTGCTACACTTATCTGGGTCTCCAGCACATATCATAACATTGTCAGTACTTTTATCAACATTAATTTTCCCTTCTCCCAGTGGGAGCTGGAATCACATCACTGTTTAACTGTGCCTCAGTTTCCCCACATCCACCAGGTGTTTTGGTTATCGACAATTTGAACTGACTTAGTTTCCCCTCCTTTTGGCTCTGGCTTATGAGAGTTCACATCTGAGTCCTTTGGGTTTAATCGAGTTGTATCATTTCCCAATAATATATCAAAAAGAAGATCCTCACTATCAGCATCCTAGAACTTTCTTTGGTGCTCATTGCAACTCAAGTCATTAAAGTTATTTAATATGCTCCAAGTAGCATGCTCAATTTCCCTCTTTATTAATACTAAGAAGAAAAGAGCCAGAAGCCTACTGAAAAAAAATAAATCTTTACTTTCTTGTTGTGTCCACATAAAACAAATATAACTTTAAATTTGTTCAAGCCTCCTATTCACTTCAATAGGAATGTAAAACATAGAAAAAGACTTTCACAAATTACATCATTAAAACTTCCCCAGGAATAATCATAATCTAAAACATGGCAAACCTGTTTTTTCCAGCTTGTCTTTGTACTAAATTGGGTCTCAGGACATTTACACTGGCAAAGCTGCTATAATTCAAATTTCAATAAAGCTCCAGCCCAGCCTGCCCCTTTTGGTTGGAGGAGGTGGTGGGGTGGGAAAAGAGGAGTGAAATAGTTTAGCAGCAAATAAGGTGGCCACTTCAAAGCCATAAATCCTGCCAAAGCAACCCAGAGAATAATCATCAGTCAAGACTTTAATCATCAACAAAAGCTAGTTCAGAGAATAAGGAGGGTCCTAAGGGTAATAGCTGTAAAATGAAAGTGTCCACTGAGGGCATTTGTTTCATTACAGACAATTGAGCCATTTCTCAGCCTTGTTTATCTTTAGCTTTCCCTGTTCAACTGGAGAGAGAGAAATTATTACTATCTTCCTCCAAAGAGAGAAAAACAGACGTGCCAGAAATGCTATAAAACACTATTTTCTAGTGGTTAGTGTATACTATTTGTTTTTTTGCCTGAGTTAAATAGGGACTTACGTATCCTTCTCACGAATGGGGGCAAACCTGACACACAGCAACATTATGGGGCTTAATGATTTCACATGTTTAAAGCACTTTTGGATCCTCTATGAAAGGCAACATTATTATTAGAGCAGACATTTTGTAGACATACTTTTCATTGGTAGCAGCAATGATGTGAAATGATCTCAAATGACTTGGCACTGTGTGTTTTTTTCGCCCATCTTATTTCTTACTCTCCGTTTTCCATTATGCAGCATTGTATTTATTCTCCCTATTATGCAGCAAATTTATACTTTAAATATTCCCCTAACCATCAATGGGGTTTGAGCCTGGGACTTTTATCACTAAAAGTAGAAACTTCTACTTGAGCCTAGAGTAATGTCTCTAGATAGCAGCTGCAGTAAACACTTTTCTGATACAGACTAGCCACAAAAGGGAGACAAGAGTACAAACTGTAGCTCTGTTACAGAAATAATTCTTTATTTCAGTGGGGGATTTACAATTTTTCACCATGAGCACCCAGGTAGGCCTGTGCAACATTTTAGACCACTACTAAACTTATAAATTCTTGTGAAAGTTTCTATACTTTTTATTTATTACTTAAATGCTGACAGTGTGCTCAGCTGTAGACAAAAAGATATAGTGCGTGCACAGGTATGGTCTACAAGGCAGACAACATACTGGTGGATGCAGTGGATGTATTTAAAAGGGGATGGTGATGGTCTGGAGTTGATAAGAAGAGATTATTTGGATGTCCCATTTTAACCTGCAGAACTCCTAATGTTACTACTCAGACTTATGTTTCTACCAAGTCAAAGAATAAACAGATGTTTTTACTCACAGAAATTCAGTGGGAGTTAGACTTTACTTTGTTCATATTTGTCTTTGTCCACAGGAGACAGCAGACAATACACAACCCCTATTTAACAATCTGAACTGGACCTCACACAAAATGGCTGCCTCTTTCTGCAGACAGCAGAATCTTTAGAGATAAAGGCTCAGGAGTCATAACAGTCACAGATCTATTGGCATCACAAAAATAGTTCAGTCCTCAGGGACACGACAGTAGAATTATTCTGTTTTATCCAGGCACGATGACAGGAGGAAATAGAAGCAGCAGTTTCTATTTCTTTTATTGAAAAGCCATAATCTGCCCTGGCCAGGAGATGGGCTGATCAACTAGGTGTTGTGTTATGCTCCTGTGATTCCAAACCATGCTTCTGGCATACTCAAGTAACTCAGAAGTAGTTACTGTGTCATTTCACGGGAATGCAGAGCTAAATACATACTTTCCATCCAGACAGTTTCAGATTAAGGAAAAAAAACAAAAATAAACTCCCCATGACAGGGAAAGCCGAGTGAGTCTCTCACTCTGTAAGAGCCTCTAATTTCAACATGTCTCACAGATCCCTCCTCTTTCTCCTTTTCTCCCATGCACAGCAGGCAGGCATCCTACATTTAAAAATGAAGTAAAAACACAGAATCATAGCTACATACACCACAAAGGTGGAGGAAAGGAGACAAAGTTTTGGACACATCACCATATTAGATTTAGAGAAGGATTTGGAGTAATGGTGAAAGTTTGGGTATGGATCTGATAGCAGGTAATCTCACAACCACCATAATTTTCATCAGATTTTGATACAAAGTGGTGGAAATTGAACAAGGCCAACCACACTCAAATAGCAAAAACCTTGTAAAATCTGGCAAAATTTCAGAAGTGTCCAAATTAGAATCAGAATATCACCCCCATTTGGCACAAAAACTGTAAAGGATGGCTTCTGTCCCAAAGATTTGAGAAACTCCACCTGAAATTCAAAGGGGGCTCAGACGGGAAGTTCTTATCCTGGCCCATCTCTTCTGAACATGGGCAATATCGAACAGTCACTTGGCACTGAGTGTTTTATAACAAAACATTTCACTTTTCTACAGCGGTGTTTCTGGATAAAATCTTGGAACTTCTTCCTGTCTGTCTGTTTGCCAAATTGAGAATGTACTTGTTTAAAAATGTTCTGCTTCCTCCCATCTACTGGGAAAACGGTTCATGGTTAGAGATAAATCCTGAGGGCTACACAATCCTTTCTTGGCAATGCTAATTTGTTTGTGTCCCCCCCCCCCCCGCAATGTGTTTGTCTTCAATTTGGAAGACTTAGTACCTGATTAATGCATATTGCAAAGCACCTAAAACCGTTCAGTCCATCAGATCACTCAATTGGCTGAACGTTCCAACAGCTCTTTCCCATAAAGGAATGTAACCTCAAGCAGCAAAGTAACCACAGATCATTCCATTTTACCTGTTAGTTGAGGAGGTTTTATGTAAGGGGCTGCACTTTCCTTGCTAACTGATTGCACACATAAATAAAAGAACTTTACTGTAAACTAGAGAAAGGCCTGACCCAAAGCTCCTCATCTGAACTTTGGGGCTGGCTCTTATCCATATGATGAGCCAAGTCAAACCAAACACACAGATCTACACACTTCATGAACAGAGGAAATTTTGATCTGATTTTTAGACTGTATTCCGTGCTCCGCTGGGATTACATATTCATGAGGATTTGGGAAGTCCTTGTCAAATTGTGGGCAATTTAAAGAACTAATAATCAAAATTGAGGCCAAACTCAAATATAAATGTTCAAAATAAAGGACAAATAGAAAGATACGTCAGTACATTAGCACCATGTGATAGGTCATCTGAAGAAAATCTCTCTAAGTAACATGAAAAGGAGTACTTGTGGCACCTTAGAGACTAGTCTCCAAGGTGCCACAAGTACTCCTTTTCTTTTTGCGAATACAGACTAACACGGCTGCTACTCTGAAACCTGTCTAAGTAACATGCTTCTATTTGAAGAGGAAGACATTTCTAGGGCATGAAATGGCAGATTTTGTAGCTTCTATAGGACCTACATAGAACTGCCTTCCAAAGAGTAGGACTACATGCAGAAAGTTCCTTTTAACTTTGGATTTGTACATATCCAATTGCTATGTAAGAAACAGTGAATAACTGTGCACAGGTAACTATAAGCATGTCCACCTCTGCAGTAATTTAATGGGGATAGCTCCCATGCGCTCTAGTCTCTGTGCATCTTGGGAAGCTAGCTAGAGACATTTTATGGATATCATCATCCAGGGCCATGGCTGGATTATTTGTTTACAGTGCCATGCTTGATGCTTTATATATATAGCTAATAAGGCAAGTCCCTATGCCCAGGAGTTTGCCTATACAGAAATTCCAGGAGAAACACACACATAGGAGTATAGGGAAGAGGAAAAGAACACAGCAACCAAAAGGAAGGAAACTCACGTATAGGGCAGCTCTATTTTAACAGGAAAGCAAATCATACAAGTGTCTGTTTCACATATTGATTTTTTTATGTATTTTTTTGTTTGCATGGTCAAGTCTAAGAGAAGCAGTAGAGTGCCCTGAAGTAGAGAATGGTAATGGGAAGCCAGCCAAACAATGGGAGTTTCGAGGAAGGATTTGAAGGAAAAAAATAAAATGTTTCATGGTGTAGGGAAGCAAGCAGGCTACTTCAGACAAAGAAGGTGGTGTGAATAATCCATGGTGTCATGATGTGGGATAAGAGAAAATGTGATGACAATGGATCCATGTATCAAACCATCATATGTTCTGGGGCTTAGGTGGAGTGACTTACTTGTGTGACCTAGTTCTTAGTGAGAGAAGTTCTCCACTACCCTGGGGGGGGGGGCAAGGAACCCTGGCAAACAGCATTTCTTAGGCATATGGATTGGCAATCTCAGCAGATACACCGAGTACTGTACAAACCCCTGGAGACTGAACTCACTTCTCATGCCTAAAGGACTCTTCCCTCTCTCCTCTCCCACCTCCCCCAGGGTTAAGGCATATAATTTGGGGAGTATCAGAGAGGTAACTGTGTTAGTCTATAAGGTGCACAGGACTCTTTGCCATAATTTGGGAAGTGTATTGTCCTCTTGTCTGTATCCTCTGAGCAGAGAGCTTCAGTTTCCATAGCTGTCAATTTAGATAATACACACACAAACTCAACGAACACACAAAAACAGACAGAGTGGCAATGTGATTATACAATTAAACAACAAATTTTCAAGCAAAGGGAATGTGAAGCTCTACAGGAGAAATTCACAACAGAGCTAAAGGCCTGCCCATCATTTCAGTTTTTAGCACCATAACCTGGTCTCCAGGAAGTCAGTTGGAACAGTGAAACTGGGGAATAAGATGACCCAGTGGTTCAATTCCCTGCTCTGCTACAGGTTTCCAGTGTGACCATGGGCAAGTAATGCTGTGATATGTAAAGTCTTCCCTACCTCAGAGGGGAGTTGAGAGATTAAATACACTGAAGATTGGGAAGTCCTCAGTTACTGTGGTAATGAAGGGCATATAAGTATCTAAAATAGACAATCTGTGACAGGACCTGGATTTGAACCCACACAAAGAGCTTATATAGCCTTTATGGGTGGACCAATCTTTACTGTGGCAAACTTCATTCGCTAAAAAATTATTTCCCCAGGTCTTTCTCCTTGTCCCTCCCCCAAAGAAAATGTTTCAACCAAAAAACTCTCTCATGCATATTCAGAAGTAGGAGGAAAAAATCCTCCTGAAGGTCACATTCTCAAGATTGTGTGAATTGGGTTTATCTGAACCCCAGCTAGCGAGACAAGAAAAACCAAAACAAAACAAAAAAAGTCTGCACAAGGCTTCCCTTTCTTCAACTAATGCAAAGCTATCTAATAAATATGAATAAGGTTATTTATATTTATTTCATTGCTGCTGCTGGAAAAGATGACAGACTAATCATGTCTGCCTAGAACTGGGTTGTAAGTTTACATTACACTGCGTGTGTTCTGTCATTATTACACTGTATGGAAGGATAATGGCTTTGACTACACTGTGCCACAGGAAGAGCTGCTTTTGAGAGTCACTTAGGAATCAGCATAACAGAAGATTAATCTGCATTTTTTATTATTTACAGTGCGTATAACTCAACATGATTATTATTCAGGGGAGAAATTGTAACTTGCATATTTCCCTGCCATTGCTCTTTAGCACCATTCCGATCCAGGAGCATTTGGTAACAGATCAGTGCAGCAAGCTGCTTGAATATAGCACATCAGTGCTTTCAGAAGGCATTAAAAAGTTAAGGAAAAATCACAAGTACAGTTACAGCCTATGCTCCCTATTAACAGCTGTGTTACAGATTCCTCCTCAGCCCCCCTAGCGTAGCTTCCCAGCATTCGGCCTGGGGGGCTGTATAAAAATAGTTCTGACATGCCGACTGGATCAGGCAGCGTAAGGTTAGGCTCCATTTGGAGGATAAAGTATCCAGATGTAA
Source organism: Dermochelys coriacea (assembly GCF_009764565.3). Taxonomy (NCBI): domain Eukaryota; kingdom Metazoa; phylum Chordata; order Testudines; family Dermochelyidae; genus Dermochelys; species Dermochelys coriacea. Next base: position 50,577,060 of record NC_050073.1, read on the forward strand.
AGAGTCAAAAATGTTCACTTGTTTTTGGAAAGGGGAGATGGCCCTTAAGGAGCTTTCACGCTCTGGTGGTGGAATTCAGACCAGTGAGAGGCTGGGTCCCTCTTGTCCTGTAACCTTGAATTCCTCAAACTGCTCTGGTGCAGTAGCTCAAGAGGTAGGGGGTGTGTGCATGTGCGGCAGCCCTGGTTCAACAACTTACTCTAGCAGGCTGCTTGTTACACCACACACTCATACCCGAGTCTCCACTTGCCTCGGTTACTGATTACCAAGTGACACCAGCACACCCTCAGTCCTGAATTTCTCCAAGACCTTCTGCCCTGAAATGTTCAGCCCCTCTTCTGGGACATTCAGAGGACTAATAAGGTCTGTTGGTCCCTTAAAGGAGCAAAAGCACAGCAGCTTGTTGCTTTAACTGGAGTTAATCACTTCACGTCAAACACAGCACTAATTATTTAGACGTAAAAGTAAAAAAGTTACTTTTAAATTTACTCCATTTGTCAGGATCTCCCATGAAGTACAAACTACTTGGTTCCTTTGTGTTTTTAGGTGAAAACTTGGAGTTCCTTGCCCCTCTTTTATAGTCCAGTGAACCTTTGAAATGTATACTTCTCAAGGCCCAGTGCCCTTGCTGTAAGAAAAGGCACCATGCAATCTTATAGAGTTTCTTCCATTCTGGTGCTTTCTACAATACATGCATTTATAATATATTAATAACCAGCATGTTAGCTTTCATATGATAACAAGGCATATTGTGTACAAATATAATTGCAGTACTGTGTGGGGTGTGAATATAGGGTTGCCTAGGTTCACAGGAGCCCACCTCTCCACACTCCTCTCACAGTCCCTAAGAAATGCCCTCCCCCCCTCTTGCTTTTAGGATCATTAGAGCAACTGGAAGGCAAGTCATGCCTCTTAGTCCATAATTATGGAAAGATATCCTAAAAATGACTGTCCCATAAAATAACTTCTATTTATTTATTTGAGGGGGATGGGAGAGGGGTGGAACAAGGCCTTCCATACTTCCAACTTTTGAGGTACAATTAGCACTGGTTCATGCCAAATGAGATGAAGGGGAAACAATTTGTAAAGCTCTGTGGGCTGCTGACAGTTTAGAGCAGCTGGGGAGTTCAACAGAAAGTATGAGTGTTAAATGTCTATAATTTTTTCCTCCCAGTGTAAAAGCTAATATTCTAGAGGGGGCAGGAGAATACTTAATTCTACAGAATTACAAACTATTTACTCTCCCCCCCCCACACACACACTGTTAATTTTCAAGTCACACCAAAGACTCAGTTCAAAAGAAGTCTGCCATCTTATTATAGCCAGGGCAATTCATCATCCAACAAAGTGTCTTGAAAATACATTATGCATGCCTCTTTTACAATACTGTTGTATCTCAAGCTTATAAAATAAGGAGCTTCAGTGTTGCTCACAAGTCCTTTTGTTCTGCTTTTTTTCTTTTAACATTGTCTCAAATCAAAAGATGAAAGTGAAGGTGGAGCTGGGGGGACTAGCACGCAGCCATTTGCATGAAATACATTAGTGCTTCTAGGTACATTCACCACTTAAAACCCAATCCACTATAGTGGTTAAACCTACACTACACTGACATCAGGAATCATAACATTCAAAAACCCATAGGAGAACACTTCAATTTCTCTGGTCACTCAGTAACAGACCGAAAAGTGGCAATTCTTCAACAACAACAAACTTCAAAAACAGACTCCAACGTGAAGCTGCAGAACTGGAAACCATCAGATTAGGCCTGAATAGAGACTGGGAGTAGTTGGGTCATTATAAAACCTAAACTTAATTTCCCCAATACTAATTTCTCCCTACTGTTACTCACACCTTCTTGTCAACTGTCTGTAATGGGCCATGCTCTTACCACTTCAGAAGTTATTTTTCCTCCCTTGGTATCCCGTTGTTAATTGATTTATCTCTTTAGACTGACCTCACACTTGGTAAAACAACACCCATCCTTTTGTGTATTTATACCTGCTCCTGTATTTTCACTCCATGCATCTGATGAAGTGAAAAAGCTAACCCACGAAAACTTATGCCCAAATAAATTTGTTAGTCTCCAAGGTGCCACAAGGACTCCTTGTTATTTTTGCTGATACAGACTAACACAGCTACCACTCTGAAACTACAAAGACTAGAATTTAGGAAATTGAAGCCACCCCTACCATTCCAAACCACTGATCAAGCCTGACAAGAGCGCAAACTCCCTCCTAGCTACTTTGCTCTTCTGTAATTTCTTGAGAGTAATTTTACACCAGCCTGACTCTTCCTGCAGTGCCACTGTCTCCCCAGATATTCACTTTACCTTACCTAACACTTCCCCTAAAGCATGTTCCCACCTGAATCATACCTAGCAGCTGGAAGACAAATCAGCTGGTATTGAATAACCAAGAGATCAAGGAGGGTTTCTAGCAGGAGAGAGACAAAGCAAGTTGGGACTCCCTTTTTCCAAAACTTCTTTGCCTGCCAGTCAGACCATGTTACTCTTCCCTCCTTGAGTCCATGCACTGGTTCATCCTCATCGATATCAAGTTCAAACTTCTTATCCCCACCTTGGCCTACATCTCAGATCTGTACTCCTAACAGGTTTGCCCTTCCTCTCCCACTCCCCTTCACTTTCACAGTAATGATAACCCTCCATCCCCCACATGCCTTTGTTCCTTCTTCCATGCCACCCTCCTGTAGAAAACACCGCCCCAAGCCCAGGCTGTAAAGCACCAGCCACCTCCTCATTCAATTCCTTCCTGAAGCAACCCACTTATTTGATTCCATCTACAGACACTAACCTTGGCCAATTTCCCTCTCCATCCCACTTTTAAGATTTAAAAACAAAAGAAAAAACCCAGAAGTTGTTATGTTCCTCAGACTTTTTAATGGGACTAATCTCATCTATTTATAGCTTTGAGGCTATAAGCTCCTCTGAATAGAATCATATGCTATACAATGTATATACAATACCAAGCACCTGAGTGTTTAGCAAGGAGGAAAGATCCCTGACTAAGCCTGCCTCCAAAGATGCTGTAAATCCTCCCTGACCCCAGGGTTAGCACATTTTGCTTGACCAGCAACCCAAGCCCCGGGACCGGGGAAATCTAGAATCCTGTTGTCATCCATCCTGGAACCTGCTCAGTGCCCTGAGGAGTAAGATTAAATTCACCATGTTGCAGAAGGCCAGTAAAAAGTCTGTATAGCATTAATTAAATCCCACTTAGAACTAAAAAGTGTTTCATATGCCCCATGGTGGCCCACTGCACAAGGACAAATGTTATCCTAAAAGCATAAGGGTTTTGAAAGGCTGTTATATTTGTACTGCAGGTCATCAAAACCCCAATCCCAGGATCATAAAATGTTTGTTTAAACACTTCATTTAAATGGTTTCCTTAAAAGTGTAAAGATGATAGTGACAATCAAAATGTTCTTTATCTCCCAAAATGATACATCTTTATGGCATTAGAAGCACACATCACTATTTTCCCATTATGAAATGGACACTATTAGCAAACCTGAAACAAGTATCAGGGGGTAGCAGTGTTAGTCTGTATTCACAAAAAACAACAACAAGGAGTCAGGTGGCACCTTAAAGACTAACAGATTTGTTTAGGCATAAGCTTTCGTGGGTAAAAAAAACACTTCAGATTTTTTACCCATGAAAGCTTATGCCCAAATAAATCTGTTAGTTTTTAAGGTGCCACTGGAAACCTTAAATAGTGTCTTTAATTTATCTGATAACATCTAGTTTAACTCTAGATTTTATGCAGGTTACAAGCCACTTCCTGGAAATTATGTTTAATTGTTTGTGTTTGATTGAAATAAAGTTAATGCTTTCTTCAAATAAAAAAAAAATAAGTCATTGGTGCTCTGTACCAGATTGGGCTTTTGTGTTGTCATTCCCTTAATGTCAGAATAATGAGAAGCATTGATCATACAATATAAGGAGAAGAGAAATATAGAGAAGAAAGAGAAGAAATAGCTAGACATTCTGCTAGAGAATGCAGACAAATATTCAGGGCCTATTGGCTTTGGGATTTAAGCTCCCCTCAAACAATCTTGTCAAGAGGAATCATAAAGCTTCTAAATCTTAGCTGGAAATCTATGTGTATGAGATATGATGAATCGTTGTGTATGAATAATAGGATATATAAGGTGTGTGCTGCATATTAGTAGGAACGAGAAAGAACATTCATGGAAGAGAAATATAACATTTATATAATCCTCCTTCCTTAATGCTTTGTCTCCTCCTTCCATTTACTTTTTTCCCCTTACTTACATCAACAGCTTTGCTTTTCAGCTTCATAGGCATTAAGCCCAAAGAGACCACTGTCATTATCCAGTCTACACAACAGAGACATAGAATTTCACCCGGTGATTATTGCATCAAGCCTGACAATTTCTGATTGAGCTACAGCAGCGTATCTAAATTTAAAGATTTCAAAGGATGGAGAAGCTCCAATATCCTTTGGTAAATTGTTACAATGGTTAATTACCCTCACTATAAAAAAAATAAGAGTTATTTTTAGTCTGAGTTTGTCTAGTTTCAGCTTTCAGGCACTGAATATTGTTGTGCCTTAATCTGGAAATCTTATCCTTGTGTAGGTACATCTAGACCATGATCAAGTCACCTTTTAACCTTCTCTTTGATAAGCTAAACAGATTGACCTCACTTTAAGGCAAGTTTTCTAGTCCTCAAATAGTTCTTATGGCTCTTCTCTGAACCTTCCCTATCTCCTTTTTGAAAGTCTGATGAGAAATTGGAGAGGTTTCAGAGAAGAACCACAAGAATGATTTGAGGACTGGAGATCATGCCTTCCAGTGAGAGACTCAAGGAAGAGACTCAATACTGCCCTCCCATATACCAAGAAACCTCTTATTCTTCTTCAGTTCTTTAGCTTACCAGCACTGGGGGATGGAGGGTCTCCCCTATGTTATTGTGTGTTCCCAATAGTGCATTTTATTTATGCATAATACTACACAAAAACAAAAACTCAAAAAAACATAGCCACCTCTGGGATTGAGGGCTGCAACCAGCTACAACACAGTGATTTTACACAGCAGTGTGGAAAGTACAAAATTCCAGTCAAAAAATTCCAACTTTTATAGAAAGCATCAGTGGATGTTTAATATCGATACATAACAAATGTGAAGTCTCCTTTGGAAAAATGAACAAAAAAACCATTTACACAGCAACCTGTCTTCCTTGGAAAGCTGAACAGCTAATTAAGCTGTTGGTACGTTACCGTAGAAGGTTCACTCACTGGCCAGGTGTGTTAGATCAGTCTTTTAGATTCAAGAACCCATTGTAAAGCACAACTGGTTTTCCCCTTGTCCCAGCTCATCCCTACAGCCACATCACTTACTCCTTCTGCAGTAATAGAATCAAATAGTCCAGTGACCTTGTGCCAGATTTTCAGCCACACTGTGAGGTCAAACGGGCCTTGCCCCAGGAGAGTTTTTCCATTCCCTTCCTTGATAGTAAATTGTGGAAAGCCAGACCCTCCTTCTGCTTTGAATCCCAGCTCAGTGACCCTGTAGCAAGCAACTAAGATCTTCTCCCTCAGACTCACAAGCTGCTTCCTTGGGATATTTCCTACCTTTATCTGCCTCAAAGAGCAGCTAATTCTAGTGTTTTGTCCTTAGAGGTTTGACTTCTTGCACTGCTTTCTCACAGTTTGCAGTTACTGCTAAGTGCTCCTCAGGCTGACTGACAGTAGCTCCTCTCTGCCTGAGCTGCAGCCCTTGACTCTGGCTGTTGCAGGTTAAATAATTAGCTGTAGATGGGTAAGTGACTGTTTTGTCCATTAACCCCATTGTGACTCTTGCAGCACAAGGTCTATACACTCCATCACAGTTACCCACAGCAATGTGAGAAAGTAACATGACAGAGAATGGAGTGAGTGTGAGAGCTGATAACTGGGTCACTACCTATACAGAGGTCCTCTTGTTGGATGGCATTGCACTAGTTCCAGTAAAAGGAGCACAGGCTTCATTGTCCAACTTGGCAGCCCTTCCAGAAACACTGTTTGTTCTGTTGGAAAGGGCAACACTGGGATTTGCCTACTGAAAAACATATCAGCTGAGGAAAAAAACCTTAGAGCTAATATCTAGGGAAAAATAGAAGAATATGATCAGTGTTGGTTGTTTTAGGACTATATTAGTCTCAGGAGGGAACCTCTTTCCCACAAGAGCCCTACCGGGATGATAATAACTTTAGAGTTTGCACACAAACAACTTCTCTCTATTTAGTTAGCAGCAGCTATTTACACACATTTCTAGAATGCTCTACAGTTTCCACTCTAGGATTTAGAAAGTTAAAAAAAAAACCTGCAAAGTGTCCCATAAGATGTCATCACGCTAATGTAGGTAAACTCCCCTTACTGCTTCCTCTTACTTTATCATCGAGTGTGGGTAGGAGAACAACATCAGGCTCAAGAAAAGTGAAAAATCTAAAAAATACATCATGATGCTATTAGTTTTAGAGATTCCAGAAACATTATGTTGTGCTATTATACTGAAGCCATTTCCTATCATACTATGCACCCCATCTGTTTGTTTTATCCAAATGTACTGTTGTCTTATACTTATTAAAAGGTCTCTGCCTCAAAGAGCTTCTAATCTAGGTTTCCACTATGCATTCCACAGTAGGACTTCCGTTCATGGAGTTCCTATATGCTCATGCAATTCAACTAAATATTCTAGCAACGCTGACGGGTGTATCACCAGAGCTAGTCATCAGTAGAGCTGGGCAATTAAAGCAAATTAAATAAAAATAAAAATAAACCACCACACACTTTTTGTTCACATCCCCTTTGGTTTTGTTTCCATTCTATATTCTGTTAAATGAACGTACTGTTGAGAATATTTGTGAAAACAGTGTATTTTAGGCATATTTTATTTTATTAGTGAAGTGCTTTCAGCTGAAAGGCAAAAAGGTAATGTTTTATACCTGAGCTAAATAAGGCCCTGATCCAAAGCTCCTGAAGTCAGCAGAATTTTTTTTTCTATTGACTTCAGAGGACTTTGGATAGGGCCTAAACTTCCCTCCAGTGCTACATTTTACTGGTGAGTCACAAGAAAAAGCAAACCTTATTCCACTGCACATATGATGCCAGATCAGCAACAGTGTCAGTTGAACAATGTCTCCCTTTGTATAGGGATTTGGAGAACTCCATTATTTTGATGTTTGATTCATAATGTTCACCTTTAAAGCATTAGGTTTTCATCCAGGCTTAAGGTTCTTTCCCTTATCATACCCCTCTGTGGTAATTGATTTTCACTGTCTTTTGTGAAAAGAATTCAGTATGGTAATGAATTCCTGAAACACGCCTCCTCTCCAACATTAGAATTACTGGAAACACAGCTTTTTTTTGAAATACACAGGTGTAATTTAGCATCCAGGGAGACCACCTAAATGAACATGGAGTGTGAGACATGGCCTAAATTGGTAGCATGAGAGAGCAACTAAAGGGAATTGACGTAGAGATATGGAGTGAAAAAGGAGCACCCACCTTCACTTTCAGGGTGGCTGGCAGGTCACTAGCCCCAATTTTCTTGGGTCACAAATCTCTACTGCTGCCAAATTCAGACGTCTGCATTGCTTTAGACTGAAAAGGCCATGTGCTCGGTTTCCATTAACAGCTGAATTGCCCCTAATTCTTGGGTCTGATTTTAACTTAATAGCAGATGAGGACTTCAGTTTGTTTTTGGCTGTGCGCTAAGAACATTTCAGGTAACTGGGGTTTCACATTGTTGTGCCCACTCCCCCATTCTTCATAGAGCTGCACTCCTGCTCCAACTTTTACTTCACTTCTAAGCTGCCTACCTATTCTTCCTATCCTAAGAACTTATCTCTGCCAGAATTCCACCAGCCTCATTCCTGTGTCTGCTCTTCCACAACTACAGTAGTTGCTTCTCCTTTCATGCCCTCTCCTTCCCCTGTTCCTTTTATCTAAAAATGCCTTTCTGCTCTTACTCCTTCTTCTATGGACACCCACCTTTCCTTCACCACTTCTGTTCATTTAGCATTTTATTGCTTATATTTCTATTCCCCAGGAGACAGGATGCACAATTTCTGTACCAGTCTCACATCTTCACATGTTATGCACTAAATACAATGCTAAATGTCTTGCTGACTAGTGAAAACTTTCTGCCAAAAAGAGCTACTTTGGAAATCAAATTTAAGACATCTACATTAAAAACTTAGCCACCGTAATTACCATGTACTATACAGTGCATAAGTACAGATAAAAAATACAAACTTCCAGAAAATAAGCTTGAAAAAACATCTAAAAATCCTTAGAAATATAAAGACGCTTGTGGAAATGCAGCCTGAAAATCTGGTTTAACATACGCTACACATTGCAAGCCCAGGTCATTCCTTGTTCACTATTATCAAAGTATCGTCCTATTCATCAGCTTTCAGTATATACAAAGGATAAATTCACCTACACTATTTGCTTTCTCATCCAGCTTTAAACTGAAAATCAAAGGCCCTCTTTGATTAAGGAGGGGTGAACAAAAGGAAATGCATTTATTCACCATATGGGTGTGAAGCTTTGGGGGTTCACTCAGATCACTAATGGATTATGTCACCTCCTGGCCCCTAACCCTGGATGCTTCTGTGCTGTGCAGCTTTGTCTTAGAGCCCTGACACGAGCAGCCTGCTCAAAGCACAGTAGCCTCACCTTGGCTTCCACCATTAGACCCACTAAAATTGGCCGCTGATGCATTGATCCCCCGGTAAGTGTAGACAAGTCCTAAGTCTCAGCAAATTTTGCCTTCCAGAATAAGAGGACCCAGCTTTCAAAGGCTGCTGTACCCTATCCTCCCCTCAGTGATGGATGCCAAAACGGTTTTCTGTCTTTGCTTGTATATCCCAAAGTCTATTGTCTGTCAGATCCTGCCATGATCAGTAAGCAGTCCAATCCCCACCCCCTGCTCATATAGCATGATTACTTAATTTACCTTGTATGTAAATAACCTCAGAGGACAGTGCAAAGTATATCTGGCTCAATTTACATTGGAGACACAGGAAAACAGGCTAAACCACATCCCTTTGTCTAGGAAAGGTTCAGCTTTTGCAAGCCGTGCATAACACTTTTTAAGAACATATTTCCATCACACATCTTTAATTCTTTATGCACCATCCATACACACACAATAATATTAATGGCCAGCAGGTTACCAGTTTGCATATAATCTCTTACATGACACCTTTTGGACAAGTTATGACAACAGAATTTTGGGGCAATGGTGCTAGACCTGATAGTACTCATGGTGTGGTGTTGGCACTGAGGGCACCTTGGGTCTCAATGGGCTTACACTCCATGTCACAAATCAACAGACACATTTGTTATTCATAGATCAGAGATGAAATGGTGTTTAAAACACCCTTCTTGAAGAATTGGCAGCTTTAGTTATGGATGAACGCAAATATCATATGGGATGATAACTTACCACCACTATACTTTAAAAGTCTCCAAAATCTAAATCTCACTGAGTCTGTTTTAAACTCATTGATAGCTGTTTAGCAGTGTATGTGAAATGAGTTGATGTCTCCAAATCCTAGTTCTTAGTATACAGGTGACCATATCACAAAAGCCAGCTTTATAATTTAATTTAAATGTCAGACTCAGCATTGGGCCCAGAGACAAGACTACCATCTCATAACCCTAAAGTCATTCAGCCTTGAGACATCATGTCTATAGCTAACTGGTAGATGACAATTCTGTTTTCTGTCAATTTTTGATGCTTCAAAATTTCTTTTCGTTATGCACTAGAATTAAAATAAAACCTTTCCAACACTTTGACAATTCTATTTTAGTGAAGATTTCCTTTTTCAGAGTGAAACCTCAGCCTTTCAATTCAAGAAGTGGGGATGGGGAGGAGAAATGAGGTTTCAGAGCCTAGCCAGGATGTGGGAGACCCAAGTTTGAATCCCTGCTCTGCCTGATCCTGAGCATTGTTTTACATTCCAGATTGCTCTGAATCAGGCAAAGCAGGGACTTGAATCTGGATCTCCCACTTTCTAGGCCCATACCCTAACCATCAAGCTACAAATGGTGACACAGCTCTCTCTCCGTTTCTCCCCCACCCCCATCCAATGAAAGAGATAGGTTTCCATGAAACAATTTGGCTTTGACTAACCAGCATATTTTGGCTAAATGAAATTTCACCAGAAATGATCCAACCAGCTCTAATCAGGTCTTGAAGAATCAATCAGTGCTGCTGCCCATATTCTATTAGTTCTATGGATGATTAGAAAGTTCAGAGAAGTTTAACCTTTTAAGTGAAAAGCCTAATGTATGCAAAACCATTGAGTACAATATGACAGTTATATTCATAAGTATCTGTTTACATGTACTAATGAAGAGCTAGCACACACACTTTGTGGAGACAAAAAGAAAAGGAGTACTTGTGGCACCTTAGAGACTAACAAATTTATTAGAGCATTATGCTCTAATAAATTTGTTAGTCTCTAAGGTGCCACAAGTACTCCTTTTTTTTTTGCGAATACAGACCAACACGGCTGCTACTCTGAAATTTGTGGAGACAGTTTTGGAAGCTCCTTTAAAGATAAATTCCACAATTGAGAAGCTGATGAAAAGAAAATGTTATAAACTTCTGAGAGTGCTTGGCATAAAGGCATGGCACCCATTCACAAAATTTAATAAAAAGTTACAATTTTACAAATGTGCACAGAAGAACAAGGCTTGCAGCTAGGAACTTCATTGCTAAAGCAATCCCAGCAATTTAATTTTTTAATTACATTTTCCCTTTTTTGTTGTTGTCAGGTAGCTGCCTGGCTTCAGCTTTAAAGATTAAAATGGATTTGAGGGGGAGGCCATGAAGTGAGAGAAGGCTGAAGCTGTTTGTTATAAAAATAAGGTCACATCTTTTCCCCGTGGATTATATACCCTTGTGTGACATTTTTCAGGACAGGCTAGGAAATGGGAATACTCTACTTTCTCCATGGTACACTGGGTATGTTCTCATAAGGTCTTATTAAAAGCTGCTTTTTTCCAGTCAAGTTCTCTCAGTCAAATTAGTTTAACTCAATGAAAACCACATCTAACACCTAGTCCAGACAACACCATAATGTGGTCTAATCTTGTGTGATGTTTAGCTCCCTTAACTCCCAGGGCTAAATTCTCCACTAACTTGTACTTTGGTAGTCTTGTCATTTTAATCTGTGCAGAGTGTGACGTGCTGCCATTTCGGAATGGCATCATTTTACTTCTACATTGCACTCACCTAACATGACTGCAGAAGGGGTTGTACAGCAGAGCAAAAGCTCCCCCTCCCCATTGTCTTCAAGGGGAGATGAGGATCAAAGTCAGCCTATGTACTTTCAACCCAGCTGAAACTAAAGAGTCTTACAAGAATGACAGGTTTTGAGAAATTTCAATTCTGTTTTCTAAAGCACAGATGTTCAGAGAAGTGTCTGAATTCTGAATGCTTGTCCCAAGTTCTGAAACTGACATGCCAGAATTGATAAGCTAGATATCATGTAAAAGGTGGCAATTAGGCAAAAAAATAATAAAAAAATTGCTAAATCCTATTGCATATGAGATAAGCGGCTAGTGACTATGCATTGCTCCTGATGTTAACTCACTTGAGATTTGGCCTTGGAAGGAGGATTAACATTTCCACTTGGTTCTGAAAACAGTAACACCATTATTTCAAGCATTCAGTAGAATTAGTCATTCCCACATCATAATCAGATAAACGGAGCACTTCCAGAGAAGTGTTGGATACAGTTCAATGTGTGATGAGCAATAGGTAGTACAGTGAGAGAAATAGCTGAAGCAAAGTATTCAGGATGAACCCTTTCACTCTTAAAACTACTATCATTTTGCTCTTGGGTTTCTTATGGATGTAACAGGTTATTGCCTAGAAGAAGAAAAAAAATTCTCCATCCATCCACTACTGGTATAAAGACTATGTCAGCATTCTCCAATCTCTCTTGAGGACAAGTATTGGAAGCCAAAACTGTAAATATACAATTGTAACAGATGTCAGGCCTCATGAATATATCAATCTTCATTCATGAATAGCCCAGTGGAAGTGGGTGCACATTTCAATAAGTATCCATGTGCTCCAAAACCAGGAAGATTTCTTATTTTCAAGAGGATTGATGCATTAAAAAGATTATTATAGCTATAAAAATACTATCCCCTCAAGGGAGAATTCAAGCTTTCCTTTGTAATTAAACTTCCTTTGAAACTGAAACAAAAGGACTTTTAAGAGAGAGACTTCTAAAGCTCTGAGAACACTTCTCTCTCCTAATAGCTGTGGAAGGTTTAGCAAACACTTTTGACTTCTGACTTTCCTTTTGAACAAAGAACTAAGTTGGACTCTCCCCACTCCCAGAAAAGAGCTTGCTTAAAGCCTCAGACTTTGTCTTGTCCTAATGCACCAAAGAGATTATTTCAAAGCCTACAGAAAGTCCCCCTCTCTCACATAATCTTTTAATGTAATTTCTAAATAAGCCATGAAAGTACCAGAGATCTTAAAAGCTATAACTGGCTTCGCTCCACCTCTTTTCACAATCACATAACCATCCTAGCTACTTTACTCTCCTGGACTATACAGAGCTTCCTAACAAAGGAACACATTCGCTCTTTGGATGCGTCTGAGCACAGTTGGTAGCAGGAGGGAGAGAGAAGGCACTTAACATACAAGACCATTTTATTCTGCACAGTGGATTTCACATTTCAGAGTAGCAGCCATGTTAGTCTGTATCCGTAAAAAGAAAAGGAGTACTTGTGGCATCTTAGAGACTAACAAATTTATTAGAGCATAAGCTTTCGTGAGCTACAGATCTCTTCATCGGATGCATACAGTGGAAAATATAGTGGGGAGATTTTATATACACAGAGAACATGAAACAATGGGTGTTACCATACAGACTGTAACAAGAGTGATCAGGAAAGGTGAGCTATTACCAGCAGGAGAGCCGGCGGGGAAGAGGAAGAGACCTTTTGTAGTGATAATCAAGGTGGGGTCCCTTACTCTCCCACTCCTGTAATAGACCTCTATCCTCTAGCTGAGTTACCAAAGTCCTCAAATCATGATTTAAAGACTTGAAGTTACAGAGAATCCATCATTTACACTAGTTTAAAGCTGCAAGTGACCCGTGCCCCATGTTGCAGAGAAAGGCAAAAGAAACCAACCCCAGCATCTCTGCCAATCTAACCCAGGGGAAAATTCCTTCCCAATCCCAAATATGGTGATCAATTAGACACTGAGCATATGGGCAAGACCCACCAACCAGACAGCAGAGAAAGAATGATCTAGTAACAAGGTTTATGTACCTGGGGTCATAACCTTTGCTTGGGTCATAAAGAGCTTCAAGGGGTTACCACCATCTTCCTTTTCCATTTGGCTAGACAGGAGATGTGTTCTGAAACCTTTTTTCTGTTTCAGCATGGGTTTGTGGTTTGGAAAGTTTAAGAACAACCAATCTACCAGAAAAGTTACCCAGAAACATCAATGGGACAAGATAAAAGAGGAGCTGAAAAAGTTTTCACCGAGCACTATATAACTGAATAATATTCCATCAAGATCCCCCAGAAAAGGAGAAATTTACTTATTCACAATATAAGACAAGAGGAGGGGAAGAAAAAAAAAACAAAAAACAAAACGCCACCACACACACACAACTCTGGGAAGTAGAAAGGAACAGCAGTTAAGAGAAAAGCAATAGTTTTCTAGTAGAAGAAAACACCAAATAAACAGCATTATTATTACAAAGAAAAGTCAATCATGGATATCAGAATCTTGAGAAGAGAAAAACCAATGAGAAAAGTGACTCTTTTCAAAAGGTTTCAGAGTAGCAGCCACCATGTTAGTCTGTATTCGCAAAAAGAAAAGGAGTACTTGTGGCACCTAAGAGACTAACAAATTTATTTGAGCATAAGCTTTCATGAGCTACAGCTCACTTCATCGGACAAATGCAAAAGGACAATGCAAAAAAGATATTTCAGCACAGTCACCTACCGGCCAATAACGTAATACTAAACAATTAAAAGCTTATCCTGGAGCAAGCCTTGCCCATGCTGCTGGAGCAAACAAGCTTAATTAAAAACAACAACAAAAAAACTACATGGGAGCATAATGGGGTGTGACTTTGCTTCATCCCAGCAGAAACTGCATAGAATGAAGTGGTTGGGCACTCACAGCACCTTTTCATTTTAAATTTCTCTCCACAAGACCTGAGGGAGAGAGAGGTCCTGTTCCCCTGAGGCTTTTGTGTAACTGAGCTCAGGTAGTCCTCTCCGAGCATTTCCTTCCTGGGCCTCTTTATCAGACTTGGGCTGATGGGCTAATTGGGTTCTTATCTCAGCCAGACAGCCTGACCAGATTATTACTGCAATCAGTTCCTCTGGGCAGCTAATTAGCATCTGAGTGATCAGAGTGCAGGCTAACCTGTTTACTCTCTGTCACAGGGAGCTACAAATAAATCCTACTTGGAGCAAGAAGCATCTGACCTGGCTAATGTAAGAGTAGCTGTGACCCTCAATTAAACCATTATGCTGAGGGTGTATGCTCAGGTTTTTGAATCCACTGTACTCTTTTTGAATCTGTACACTTTTTGAATCCATTATACTCACCCTTCTTCTAACCTCCAGCCACAAGCTCTCCTATCCCATCTACATACTACTGAGATCACTTCCACAGTGCAATGCATGGTGGCACACAGTAGACATGGAGACCACCTCTTTGACGTGCACATGTGTACAGTAGAATTATGACATATCCACTGCTTTTCAGAAATTGCTAGATTTGCCCCTGACTTGTCTCCCAGTGAGTGCTGTTCACCATACTGCATGGACTTTGTGACGGGTTGGATCCCCATTTTGGGGTGCCATCTGTGCTGGGGTCCTACTGAGCCCACCTGTCCCATCAGCCTTGGTTCCCATCCAGCCCCTGCACTCTGTGTTGCTGTGTCAGGCTCTTCAGCACACACACAGGTAGGGACATGCCCAGCTGCAGAATCACACAGAGTCTACAACTAGCTGTGTTTGGGAGGACTCAGCTCAGGGAATTGCCCAGCACTTTGGTGCACACCTCCTCTGGACTGTAAACCCAAAATTATATTGTCTTGCACTATATAGAAATTTATACAGTGTAAGCTCATGAAATACGCCTCCTCCCTGAATGTGGAGGAAGATATGCACAGCTTTTTACACACACACACACACACACACACACAAACACACACACAACAAACACACACACACACAGAGTTATGAATTACACAAACTGGGTTTTGGAATAAACAAAGAACAAGTTTATTAACTACAAACAGGAACATTTTAAGTGACTATAAGATATAGCAAACAGAACAAAGCAGATTACTGAGCAAATAAAAGATACAGACTAAGCTTAATACACTAAAGAATACTGGCTACCAATAATAATTTTGCACCCTAAATTTTGTTTCAAGCAGGTTGCAGAGTTTCTTGAAGGTAAACTGCACTGCTTGCAACTTAAATCTCCAAGGATTCCTTTTACAGGCTAATCTGTCTCGCTTGGGCTCAGCCTTTACCCTCCCCCATCTTAATTCCTTTGTTTCTTCAGGTGTTTTCAGCAGTGTTTTCTTGGTCGGGGAGGCAGTGGAGAAGAGCCCCGATTAATTCACTCCCCAGCCTTAAATAGGATTTACATATGGTGGGAATCTTTTGTTTCCCAGTCTGACCCCAACCCTTCTTTTAATGCAAAAACACTGGAAGCCCAAGGCGGAGGTCTAGTACCAAGTGACGTGATCACATGATTCTGCAGTGTCAAAGCACCAACTCAGGAAGCTTCTCAGGAAGGCAGGAGATTAGTATCTTCAAAGTCTTATTGTTCTTCCTAATGGCCCATTCAGGCTGATTGTATCTGAAGTTAGGAATATAAACTCTGTATCAATTGCAAAAGAGTTCGCATCTGGGAAACACCCACTAGATAATAGTCATTTCCCAGATGCAAACACTTTTGCAATTGATACAGAGCTTATTTTCCTAACTTCAGATACAGCAATGAAACATGCATACAAGTAGGATAATCATATTCAGTAAATCATAACCTTTCCAATGATACCTTACATGACGCCCTCTTGCATAAAATACATCTCAGTTATGCCATATTCATATCATAAGCATAGTTATATGCAGAATATGGGCAGTAATGTGACAGACTTCGAGGGCTGCCCACATATACCTGGTGTCTGTATGTTTCCTTGAAAGAACTAGTAGGGCCAGGTACTCAGTGGGTTTGTGGAGCGCCGGGGGTAGAGAGAGACAGAAAGGAGTATTCAATTGCTAAGGGGGTCATTCCCTCTCATCCCCCCCCCACCACCAATTAATCAATGAATCATTGGGAACCTTTCAATACACCTACAACCCCAAAACCAGAATCTAGAGCTCTGCCTGTTAGAGTTTACTTTCAAATAGCAAATATTTAACAAATAGAATATATAAGAACATATGTGATACCTGAGTCTTCATTTAAATAACCAAAAACCCCAAAAAAATACATACTGTACCAGGAAAGGGTAAACCTAAAGCTCAAGGGAGTTAAACCAGTGAAAAACCTCATCCACTGAAGATGGAGGATAACATAATAGCTGCTTCCACAGTTTTCAGTTGGGAATAAAATTACTGTTAGCTAGGGCACTGTATTACCAGTTTCCAAGGATGCCGTTACTGCAGCATAAGATTTTCTTGAGATGAAAAAAAGATTATCTCACATGGGGAAAATACTTAGGGAGACAAAGTTCAACCTATAGGGGCCAGAGTGCAAATGAAAGAGGGAGCAGAGGAGTGATTTGGAACCCTGTTTGCAATTGCTTGTAGATTAAATAAACAGGCAAACTTGTAAGAGACAAAAGTCTCCTGAATCAGAAGAAATGAATGAAAATGGAAAACCAAATAGGAAGAATGGTAGGTTTAAAAGAGAGAAGGAAACACACACACACACAACGTGTTTTGCTCATCCAAGGCTCTTCCTTTCTTAGCAGAGGCAATTACAAATAAAACAAAATCTTTCCACACAGATTGTAGAGGCACTCAGAAAACCCAGCAATTCCAATCTGTCCCACTCACTATTCTTCTGGTTGAAAAAAGAAAAGGGAAAGGAGTAAAAAAACAGCTGCTTGAAAACAATCACAAAAATGTGATTTTGGGGATTGAAAATTATGCAGGCTTCAAGAGCCTGTTTAACTGCAGTTCAAGGTTTGGGCTGGGGCCTGACCTCTAGGATCCTGTGAGATGGGAAGGCCCCAGCCCAAGCCCAGAAATCTACACTGCAGTTAAACAGCCCCACAGGCCGAGCATTGCAAGCTCCACTGAGCTGGCACGGGCCAATCACGGGCATCAGATTGCAGTGTAGGCATATACTAAAGGTCCTTGCCTGGGGTCCCAGCTCCTGAAATCATGTGATTAAAGAAGACTCTATGCTTTCACTTAGGGGGAAAAATGTTTCTAGTCCTCATGAGTACAAAGAAAAAGCTTAAAATTGTGAATTGATCTACCAAGAGCCTAAAATTGCAGCTCTGGTATGTGTATCCTGCCACATTAATCTCAATGGGATATTAATGTCAAGAAGCATGCCTCTGGAGGCTCCTGCCACCATCATCAGGTAGGGTTGCTGCCTGTCCAGGGTTTACCCAGATAATATGGTTTTTGGCTTCTGTTTCTGGGTGACATTTAGGGTTGCCAGGTACCCAGTTTTCAACTGGAAAATCTGCTTGAAAAGGGGACCTGGCAGCATCTGGTAAGATGTAATGACACCAAAAGCCTGATTACTGCAGGGTGGGAAGAGGTGCCGGGCATTAACTTGCGCCAGGCTATGCTTAGCCAGGACTGCCTCCTACCTCTAGGCAGGCTGCTTGTCAGAGAAGTGGTGGGGCCTCAGGAAGGGGTAGGGCAGGGGTGTTCGGTTTTGTGCAATTAGAAATTTGGCAACCCTACAACCCAACCCTATCTAGATTCATAGATTCATAGATACTAAGGTCAGAAGGGACCATTCTGATCATCTAGTCCGACCTCCTGCACAGCGCAGGCCACAGAATCTCACCCACCCACTCCTATGAAAAACCTCACCCATGTCTGAGCTATTGAAGTCCTTAAATCATGGTTCAAAGACTTCAAGGAGCAGAGAAGCCTCCCTCAAGTCAACCATGCCCCATGCTACAGAGGAAGGCAAAAAACCTCCAGGGCCTCTCCAATCTGCCCTGGAGGAAAATTCCTTCCCGACCCCAAATATGGCGATCAGCCAAACCCTGAGCATATGGGCAAGATTCACCAGCCAGATACCCAGGAAAGAATTTTCTATAGTAACTCAGATCCCATCCATCTAATATCCCATCTCAGGGGATTTGGCCTATTTACCCTGAATATTTAAAGATCAATTACTTACCAAAATCCCATTATCCCATCATACCATCTCCTCCATAAACTTATCGAGTAGAATCTTAAAACCAGATAGATCTTTTGCCCCCACTGCTTCCCTTGGAAGGTTATTCCAAAACTTCACTCCTCTGATGGTTAAAAACCTTCGTCTGATTTCAAGTCTAAACTTCCTGGTGGCCAGTTTATACCATTTGTTCTTGTGTCCACATTGGTGCTGAGCTTAAATAATTCCTCTCCCTCTCCTATATTTATCCCTCTGATATATTTATAGAGAGCAATCATATCTCCCCTCAACCTTCTTTTAGTTAGGCTAAACAAGCCAAGCTCCTTAAGTCTCCTTTCATAAGACAAGTTTTCCATTCCTCGGATCATCCTAGTAGCCCTTCTCTGTACCTGCTCCAGTTTGAATTCATCCTTTTTAAACATGGGAGACCAGAACTGCACACAGTATTCTAGGTGAGGTCTCACCAGTGCCTTGTATAATGGTACTAACTCTGTGTGTGTGTGGCAAGAAAAGAAGAGTACGACGGGACCAGCCTATCCACTCAGGTACATGAGATGCCCCAGCAGCTGGGGTAAGTACTGGGTGGCTCACCAGGCTGCCACTCTCTGCATTTCTGGTGATGGAAGATAGGACCCCTGCTACCATTCCTGATACTCCTGGAGGAAGAGATCCTGCTGCTACTCCTGGGAGGAAAAGGGGACCTCATGCTACTGTCCCTGCCTTTGTAGAAAGAAACCCCCACCAGGTCACTATCAAACCAAGCAGAGTGGGTCCATGGCATGAAGATGGGGCAATACAAAGTGCACCTAGGACCCCAAATTGCCAGGAACTGTAGTTTCAATTTACCTATGTTAAGGGCTTCCCCATGAAACTCAGATCTGAATCAGAATCTTAACTGACCTAAGTTCAGGTGTTACTTTCCGGTTATAGCCTAGGCTCCCTCTAAGCGTAACTTGACCAATTTAGCAGATGTTGAAGGAAATGGCCACACTAACTTTTAAAATGTGCTAGTTTTCATGTGTTGGTTAACACATGCTAGTATCACACTTTAAATCCTTAGTCTAGACAAGACCGCTGAGGGTGTGGGTGAAGGAAAATTAGAACAAATACTGATACTGCTCTTTGTTCACTTTCATTTGTAATCTTTTAATCTGCCTTGCATCAATTAATGATTTGGGATGTCAGCCAATTTATGTAGTTTAAGTGTTTTCAATTCATTCTGAACAGAAACTGGACATTTAAATGGCACCTGTCATTTTCACATAGTTACCTACACAAACAGCCCATACAGCTTGTTTTGGGCCTTACAGAACAATGTAAATCTAAGAATTGCAGGTGTTACTTAAATAATCAATCTCAGCCTGTTACAGTGACATCTAGTGACTTCTGGGGTATTCAGAATATCACAACATTCAGCATGAAGACAGCATGCAAGAGACAGGGATTAGCTGAGCTGATGGTATTGACCAAAAGACCCCTCAGTGGGATGTGCTCAAGCCAACATTACTGTCACCAGAGAGGACAAAGCTTGCCCCATTATATGACAAAACTCCATTCCTACAGTTGCCATATTTATGGAAGCCGATTCTTTTCAGAACTTTATTGAGAATAATGCTATTTGAAGAGAGACTAACTAGGATGTAGAGCTGGTTGAAAAGTTATATCTTTTATGATAATGATGGAAAATGGCTTTTTGACTAAACATAGTTGATTTTTTTCCATTAAAAAAACCAAATACCCCATATTTTATTTTTGTTTTCTGACTCTTTTCTCACCTTTTCCTGCTCATTTTCCTTCTCTCTTGCTCTCTCTTTTTTTAAAATCTGACTGGAAGTGCAAAAAGGGAAAGGGGGGAAGAAAGGGAAAAAGAAATCTGAGAAGTAGTGCAGATTCACTTCTTTAACCAGTCTCCATTTTTCTAGAACCTGGGTTTCATGATACAACACTTCTGACACCAAAGATTCACTGTACAAAACAGTGAGATAATGCCAGGTCTGTGTGGTATGGAAGCAAATTTATGTTTTAAAATTCTTTGAAATCAGATACAAGTTACAGTTGTGTCTGGGGCAGGATGAAGAGAATATGGAACAAATACAGTTATTACTCTTGTGAGTAGTATTTTCTCTCATGGCTAGTCCCATTGGAATCAATGAGATTGCTTATGTAAGTACTCTTATGCAGGATCAGACCCTATATTTGCTCAAATATATTTAATGTGTAACTTTATATATGTGAAGAGAATATTACCCTTCATAATCAGATCTTCTATAGGCAAGTCCCACCCATCCACACAATCTGTACTTCCTCACTATACACATTTAAGGGAATCCAAACAAATTTGCTATTAAAATTTAAAAAACCCAACAATCTGCAGGATGACTCACCAAGCTGGGGGAAGGAAAGGAGATCTCTGAGTCAGAGGGATAATTTCAGCACTGTGCAGGAAGATTTTCTGTTTTATTAACTAGCATTGTGTGGGACAGATTGAATGAGCCCTGGTTTCATGAAATTAACTCAAATATCTTCAAAAAAACCCCACATCAGTCAAAAGGTGATCATAGTAGGTATATGGTGGATTCAATGTATTCAGGCATGTGTTGCCTACGTTCTGACTGACAATCAAACTTACAGTCCAAAATCTACAAACAGGGATATTTAGAGAGAAAACACACAGCAGTGCATTCTAACTCCATTAAGATACACAGGATGAGAAGATATATGACTGTGGGAAAGCAAAATAACTTTTGCTTTAAAAATGAATTCAATATCACAATTTTCCATATGTATAACGAGGAACTTATGATACCTTTGTTATACTTTGGACCTTTTTGGAGGGTGGGAAGAGGGGATTTCAGTACTGATAAAAAGCTATGATAAAAAAATGGGGGGAAATTAACTTCATTGACATCAATGGAGCTACTTGGGCACTTTTCTGGCCCGTGAATTTTCTTCCTATGCCAACTTTCCCAATTTAGAAGTGAAACTCTGGGACAACTTCTTTTCTTGTTTAGTTCCATTTAATTCAAAATTGGGTCATCAGCTGGTATAAGTCAGTCAGTCTATGAATCACAAAAGTGCTCAGATATTTCCAGGCCAAACTTAGGATGTTCTCAGAGAAAGTGGCCTGGGCTAGTAGTTTAGGTAAGCTATCAATCAAGTAGAAATCAGAAATGCCCAAATTCTAATCCTGCCTTTGGTAAATGTTACCGCACAGTGATTGGGTAACAGGTCTGCCTCTGCTTCCCCATCCTTCTGAACACAGAGTTAGTGTGAGGAATAATTAGCTGTGTGAAGATCTCTGGCTGTGAAAAAAATTACTCAATGCTAACTAGTATTATTTATGTGGTAAAAGGATAACTCATACACTAGGGAAAGTTTCAAAGCATATTCTATTTTAAACAAATTCCAGTTCATTTTCCTAATGTGTTTGTTATTCATTGTTATTTAAAAATAAATAACGCTTTGTTCTGCTCCACTCTGTTCTCTCATCCTTCCTGACCCTGCTGCATGAGACCATGCTGAATTCATGTCATTATAGCCATTTCTACCAAAACAACAACAGATAATGAAGTAAACAAACATAACCCAGGTCAGAATCCATTTAAAATAATAATAAATAATAATAAAAAAACCTGTGTAGACTGCACAACTCCCCAGGGAACTAATCCCAAGACACCTGCTTTTATTTCTCCAGCCTTGACCTGGTGACACTCCACATGGAGTTGGCATCTGGGTAGATGAATCTTTCATCTGTGATACCCCAAGTGTCTTGAATTCTCTCACTTCCTCCTCATTTCCTCCCTTCAAGTCTTATCTCTAAAGTGTCCTCTTCCCCTTAAGAGGTGCACTGCCAGTTTGATTTAGGTTCAACATTTGGATATGGAAGGCTCAAACTTTATAAAACAAACATTGACATAAATATTTGTACATTTAATAAAACATCCAGTGAAATAGTTTTTGTGTTTAGTCCCTAAATACTCCCCAGCAGGTAGAGCTTGTGGTGGGAGAAACAGTTTTGTGCTAAATTTTGAAATTGTTTTTATTTTACAGGGCTTGAAATGGACCCATTCTATATTTTTTGTGAAAAAATCAGTAACATTTTAAATGATGTTTTTATTCAACATTTTTAATAAAACTGTGTTTTCAGTTGACTAAAATATTGAATAAATAATGGATTATTTTGTGAGAAAAATATTTTGAAGATGTTGGAAGTTTTCTATAAAGAGATTGTTTTTTTCACAGGAAACCCCTTTTAAATCCAAAAAATTACAACCAGATCCACCCAAAACATTTGCACTAGGAACAAACTACTTGAGCCGGGAAAATAAGTCAGCAATTTTTTTATATGATGATTTTTGTCTGTTTATATCTTACATTTGTTATTTGAAACAATTTCAAAAGCCATCTCCTTCTTATATTCAAGTCTCTCTTCAACTCTCTGCTTTCTGCAAGGCTCACAAGGACTTTATATGAACAAAAACCAACTCCCCCATTCTTCATGGGATCCCATTGTTTGTATGTATCTTTTAGATTATATATTTTTCAGGCCTTTATCTGTACATAAAATTTTTGAATAAATTCTTGGCCTACAAATCAGACAGGAACAGTTCACTGTGAGTATTATGTGTACTATATTTAAGCTGTCATAGTTTGTTTTGATTGTACACAAAGGCTACATGGAATTGTTCCTGGAACCCTTAGTATGTTTCTAGTATACACATTAAAGTTCAAACACTTTCTGCAATTCCTCAATATTTACTTAAAATTTGCTGTTTTTTTAATTCTTTCTAGGAAACTTGTTTGCTTGAAACTTTGCCCTAAGATACCACAGTGGAGGACACCTAAGATCTGAGATAAACAGAAGGGAACACAAAAGGCATTACACTGAATTTGAAATTGACCAGTCTAATTTCATTATCTAAGCTAATTTAAATTAAAATAATCATCATTGAATGCTTGAAAAAGTATAGGATTTTAATATGTTCAGTTTCCAGAGTACACAATGTTATTAGCTACAAGACAAGAAAGAAAAACTTTTATAACAACATTCTTGACCAGGCAGTGCCTCTAACTTCTGACTGAGTCCCTCTCTGTAAAGTGCTTTGTGATGCTTCATGCAAAGTATATTTACAACAGCAGTTTCTGTGAAT
The DNA here is from genome assembly GCF_009764565.3 of Dermochelys coriacea. Classification (NCBI taxonomy): domain Eukaryota; kingdom Metazoa; phylum Chordata; order Testudines; family Dermochelyidae; genus Dermochelys; species Dermochelys coriacea. The sequence goes on from NC_050073.1 coordinate 50,600,630, forward strand.
TGTATCTACAGTCAGAAGCCACACATTTTTCAGCATGTGTAGGGACACGAGCTTGTGTTATGTGTGCAAACAGCTAATTCTCTCACAACCCAGGCTGACCCTTCCCTGCATTTCTTTTTATTGGCGGTTACTTTTAAAGTTCAGGCTAGGATTTTTACAAAGCCATTCAAGATGGGATCACTACAATTTCCCAAGGTGTCTGATATGAGTCACTGATTGTGGTGCACTGGAGTTATGGGCCCACTCAGTCTTGGAGTCTGAAAGAAAGGTGCCTTTGGACAGCTTTATATTGTTCTAAAAGAACATTTCTCCCCTCAAGTATTTCAAGCTTAATCATCATCATCAGAAGAAAGTGGTGAGGGGGAGGAGGGGATTCTGTTTTGGCAAGAACTCAAATAGCTCTCAACTTTGGTAGAGTTCTGGTTCAACTCACAATCTTTACTTAACAATACTAAAAGCATATTCAATCAATATAGCGAAGGAGTTGTTGCTACCCTGCAGCACGTTTGCCTAATGCAATAAAAAAAAAAGCCAATTAGAAGATGAATGGAAGACAGAGAAATTCACAGAATTTGAATGGCCAGTTTTGTCATGTACTACTACCTTCTGTGAAGTCTGAAACTGCAGCTTCCATAACAAAAAACTTTGGTGATTAAATTCAATTTATAATAGCAATAATCTAGTGCAGGACATTCCCTGGGAATTAATGACACTCAAGTGCTGAATCTCTAGCCAGCAATGCCTCCTGTATCTGGAATCCCTTACAAATGCCCTATGCCTTCATCTTTACTGTGAATGGCTGGGATTATTAAAGGAACCTAATGAAGTCAGGCACCCAACTCTCACTGAAGTTCAACTTTTAGGTACCATTGAAAACCCTTACACCAGCACACAATGTAAGACGTGCTAAGTATGTAACAAGGGTGCACAGCTGAATGGCAATAAAGTCCTGTAGTCATTGCTGTGTTTAAATTGACAATGATCAAACATGATCAGATTGCTGTTCAGTGGGCCACAATTATACTTTTGTACACCCTCTCCCATCTGTTCATGGTACTACTAGTCACCCTAGAAATATCTAAGTGCAAAATGGGTGACTTCAGTCAAAAGGAATCCATATCAGAAAACACAGCATTACAGCTGATGCACTTGTCCCAACAATGGAGAAAGGAAAGGTAGGACGAGACATGAAGTCCAGAGCATCCTTTCTAGAGAGGGTCCCTCTAGGTCACAATTCAAACTCTTTTTTCAGGGTAGTGTGTGGAAAACATGGGTTGTTGCTGCACTTGGTAAATCAGTTTTATCATGCGGGGGAGGGGGAATCACTTTCCAGGACTATCTTATGTTTCTCTATACAGAAAGAGCAGACATTTCCAGCTGTAGCAATCTGCATGGAACTTGGAGCACAGATTACAAAAGGGAAGAGGTTGGAGGAGACACCAGAAAGTCAGTCTGTATGCACATGACTGGAATGCTAGCTGCTAGTGCAGCACCTCTGTAAATAGTTCTCTTAATAAAGAGCCAATTTATGTTAGAAATATGGAGTCCTTTCAGGGTATTACCAAGCACATGGTATATGAAAACACCAGTAAAAATATTTTTATTTTAGATTAAAGAAAATAAACCAAGAAAAAAAGTGAAGGCTGCATAAAAGAAACAATGTCTCTCTCGTCTGTTAACTGGCTGCAGCAGCTCTGCTGCTCAAAATGACTACCTGTCTCTGTAGACAAAAAGTTTCACAAAGATTAAGAGCTGCAGTGGCTAAAAACCAGAAGGCATTTACATAGCTGAATACAACATGCTATTAATAAGGCATATCTCAAGTGATCAAGGAAAAACTGTTTGCTTTAAAAAGATGTGGTACTACCCTGACCCCTTCATTATATAGCACGAATGTAAAGGAAGCAAACAGCAGGCTAAATCAGAAGCACAGAATCTTACAAGTCATTGGCAGCTGTTGTACTGGTGGCTTTGGGAAAAAAAGGCTTGTTTGTTTGCATGCTAGTGTTAACAGGAGATGTTGGGATAGGACTGTGGCAACCATTTCATGTTACATCACAGCAGCTGAAACATAACTGACTAAGAAGAAGAATCCTCTGAACTAAGGCAAAAGATTTAGAGAAACAGTGACTTACCATTTTGGATTGGGGCACATTTTAGAATATACTGCACTTAGAACACCCTGTAATTTTATACAACATCATAAATCAAAGCTTAGTTTTTTAGTGTGGAATCTGGCATTTTACATATACAGGAGTCATCACCAAAATGAAGGCACCAACGGGATGGAACATAGCAGCTGTCCAATAGCACACAATACAGCAACACTACACAACAGTTTAGGACAAGGGAGAAAAATACTATAGCTAAAAGGAAGAATAGTTTCGTGGTGAAAATTATAGCTAGTTAGAAAATGGATTTTCTGTCCCGTGGGGAAAAAATAGATTTTTTTTGTCCTGAATTGTGACAAGCCAAAATTTTCAATATTTTTGGCAAAGTAACATTTTAAAAAAAATGTTTTGGGTCAATCAACATGTTACATTTTGATAAATTTGGAACACTTCATTTCAATATTGATCCTTTTAAAAATCAAACTTCTAGTTCTAAACATGTTGTAGTGTCCTGTTTTATTCTCATTTTTAAATGAAATTGTCAAAATTCATATGATTTCATGAAAAATTTTAGTTTCAACAAAGACCTTTCCTGATGGAAAACTGTTTCAACATAAATTTTCCAACCAGCTCTAGTTAAGATAATGGACTGGGTCACAAGGGTTAATTTCCCAGCTGTGTCATGGGATGGTCTGTGTGATAATTTCAATACACTTAATCTCTCTGTGCCTTAGTTCCCTACGTGTAAAATGGGGATAAGGATACTTCCTTCTCTCACAGGGTTATCACAAAGATAAGTCCATAAATGTTTCAGAGGTGCTCACGTATTACTTTGATGGGACAATATAAAATACCTATACAGAAAATTTAGGGAGAATGTAGGGAGGAAGAATATAGTTATCCAAACTGGATGTTAAGCAGGACACCATGAAAAAAGACACTTGAAAAAAGTGCCATGGGACTTTTAATGGCCAGAAGTCAGAGGTTGTTGGTTGTACATCTCAGAGAAGGGGTACATCCTGGAGCATGGTGCTGCCTTGTACCATGATGGGAAATCAGTTCAGTTCTGCTGACAGAAGAGAAAGTGCACCCTATAGTACTGAATTACTAATGCCACTTCTCATATCCTACTCATTATTAACCTGTTAACTGCAAACACAGTAACTGACATTCACCTCAGTACAAAAAACAAGGACCTCACCCAAAGCCTACTGACATCAATGAGAGACTTTCTATCAAGCAAGCACTGTATCAGCCCACAAATGAAGAGCTGATAATTGTGGAATTTTTTTTTTTAATGTGTATTTAACCCAGGGAATTCATTGCCATGAGATATAATTGAGACAAAAAATAAATAGGTTTAATATGAGAAAATCTACAGTTACATTGGACAGGATTAGAAAAATAAAACTAAATAAGAATACAAACCTTCTTGGTTCAGGTCCAAAGTCACTAACTGACTGGGGGAAGGAAGAAACATCCTCTATAGATACATTATTTTATATTTGTACATTACATTAAATTTTTGCACTTTCACTTGAAGCAAGTGGTGCTGTCTGCTGTCTGAGACAGGACACTGAACTAGATGGTCCACAGGTCTGGCCCACAATAGCAATTACTATGTTCTTCTGTACTTCATGCCTCAAAGAAACAGAATGTAGTATGAACAAAACTTTAGGTGAGCCATTCTCTATCCCCAGCAGAGCAAAGAAACCAGTTCTGAAGCTTTGGACCAAGCAGTACTTTGATCATTGTGTGCATGCTGGAATGGACAAGTAGTTCATTCCAACTCTAGCACAGTCTTACATGGAACACCCTACTAATCAAGGATGACATTATTTGCTATGCCATAGCATTGCCTCCGAGTTGCTCTAAGGCAAATTTTAAACACACACAAACTGGCCATCTTTCTTGATGAAATCGATTTAGCAAAAAAGCAAACAGCAAAACAATAACGGCACAAAGGATGAACAAGAGCTATTATTACTTTGTAAGTGAGGATGACTCCGATTAGCTTGTTGATGAATGACAAAGGCTTGATAGCTGAACTCATTTGAGTCCTCACTTTGTTTATTGAATTCCTAGAAGTTTGACTGCTCTTCAGCTCAAATCAATTTGTTATGAAATTAACTTTAATTATTTGTTTCAAATCAATGCAACTTTTAAGCTGATCTAACAACTTTACAGCAGGCTTTTTTAAAAAAAGAGTGAAACTTCCCTCACTACTAATAAATCCACTAGACTTAGGAAACACAAATAGAGAGACAAGGACATATATTTAAAATGTCACTGAATAATTTCATTCCACATGAGGCTTTGGGGTATGTGACAGGATTATTCAAGCAGCTGTGAATAGAATGTACACTTAATGGGAACAAAAACATTGTCCTATCCAGGGACAGCCCTTCGTCTCTGAAGACTACCACCTAACCAAGAGGGAGTTCCAGTTCTCAGGGGCCTCTTCATACATACAGGACTTAAAATGAATTAGTTCTCACAATCACATGAAGGATATGAAGTGGTACTCTGATAGTTGCTCCTTTTGTTAGCCCTTGTCATTCCAAAACAGACCAAAGATCCATCTAATTTCAACATCTTATGTCAGAATATCTGGCGAACACCAGATGCTCAAAGGAATTTTAAACCCTACTAATGCACTAAACCAAGTGCTAATATGCCACAAAATGGTGATTTTTTTCCAGATCCCAGATCGTGATTTTTATGTACAGAGGATAGGAACTGAAAATGCTCATTATGTTATCCTAGCTAATACACTATGCTGATTTATACCATCTGAGAATTTGCCTCACTGCCTGTCTCTGTGTGTATACTCACCCACCAAAAGTTCTTAGCAGTGGCTGCTCCCCATCCTCACCTCTGAATTAATACTAGAAGCAGACTGTGGATTTCTTCTTGATGGTTAAAGGAGGAGAGCCCTGGAACTGAACACTACACTGAGTGCAAGTAAGTTCAGCAGAAATGTGTAAAAGATCAAAGGTTCTTTTCCCTCTCTCTCTGCCTCTTGATACTTATACATAATTGATTTGGAGTTCTCTTCCCCAGAGGAAGAATAATCAAAGCTTGTTGGTAGCCAAAGATTGTCAGTCACTGCATGGCACTTTTACAATTCATTAAAAAAAATCCCAGAGATGATTTCTGTCCAGTTCTTAGTGGACAGCTGTCCTCACAAAAGCTACCATCTCATAATGGATTCTCTCTTTTACAATTTCACCACAGACAATAAGGACTGAATGGGCCTTGGAGAATGACCTATTCTCTCGCATTCCTACACTCATCCCCCGCAGGGCATGGTGAAGGAACAATGAAAGGGCAGTACTGAGGCAGTTGTAATGCCATTGCCCATGATGTGCTTCCTGCCATCTGTAGCCCCTTCCCCTGTATTTCTCTATCACTCGTCTCTTTTCAAATTTCACCTGAAAGAATTATCTATCCCTCCCATTGTTTCTTCCTCACTCCCACCATTATGGCTATCCTACTTAACTCTTCACTCACCCTATTATTAGGTAGCACCTTGAAGTCTTTGTGGATAAAGTTAGTATGAGAAATGCTCGATATAATGAGGATCGCACTGTCCTAAACCTTACTCACTTGCATATTTACATTGTCTTTGATGGGACAGGTACTGCTCCTATGAGCAATGGCTACACCCGAGAGTACGGTCTTGCAGAAATGGGCCATCTAGTTGTATTTTTGCTTGATTATATCTTCCCAGTACAAAAAGTGAAATATTTTTTTCCAGGCATAATTGTGTCATCTTAATCCATTACAAAGACAGAGTACTCAGATTGCTTATAATGCTGCTATCAAATTTCTGTTTTCTACAATACACTTAATTTTTAACTTTATTGTTGTTTACTTTCTCTAGCAACAATATACAGCATTTACACAGTGCTTTGTACCTAAAGATCTAAAAAAAGTGTTTCAGAAATATTAATGAAGTCTCATCACATCCTTAAGAAGTATCAGAGATAAAGACACAATGAAACACAAATAACTTTCCAAAGGCAGACTCATGAATAGAACACTAAAGAGACTGGATTTCTATTCCCCTGCTGAAATTACTAGACCATACACACCAGTATATAATTAGCACCAACAGAACACTCTTTTTGTACCTTCTCTTGTTTAATTAATCTTTCTGATCAAGCCTATTGCTGAGATGTCCCATTATGGAGAGAACAGATTCTGTCTTCCTGTACTAATGAACTACAGCCTTAATCTGAAACGACTGCTTTCCACTAACAGAAGGTTTTAGATCACATGCCATGTGTTCATTCATGGACAACTTCAAAGCATGTACCACCAACTAATTTGAATTAACAATTTTGTGATCTGAATTTTACAGGTAGTTTCCCCCTAAAGGATTAAGATGATTTGGCTACACCCCTTACTTATTTTGTTATCATCTGAATAGGGGGGTTTGATCTCAATTTAGAATTTCAAACTCATGTTCTAAAGCACAGGACCTGATTTCATGGATGGTGAACATCTGCAACTCCCATTGACATGAGCTGGAGCTGTGAGTGGTCAATAGAGGTCTGCAGCATCCAAGCAATACTGGACATCAAATATGATCTTGAAAACATATTTTTGAGAGAGGATAAACACATGTTCAAATTAGTTGGAGATTTAGAGTTCTAGCATGTCATTCACTCCCCTCCCTCCACATGTTCTATAGAGGACTGATCCTTGAAGTACGTTTTTCAGAGCTTCACTCATCCACTTACACATTTCTTTTTACACCTTCATCTGGCAACCATTTTGTTTTTATTGTTGTTACCTGCGTGAGAAGGCTACTTTATTTCTCTTAAACTACAGAGACTTACACACAAAGGGGAAAAATGAAGATATTTTATTTGAACAATTGTTCAGCTATTTGTTATTCCTATTTCCTTTGTTCCTGCTCCATTAACTAAAGAAACATTTTTCTGGCTGCCTGGACATTGTGAGGATAAAAGCAAAAGAATGTCTGATGTTCTGAATTAGGGCACTGGATAATGCCAATTCAGACAGAGATGCTATAATACATGGTGTCTCCCTTTCACATACCATAGAGGTTCACACATACCATAGCAATTGGTGGAGTGTAATAGGCTAGCAGCATTTGCTTGAAACACCCCAGTTAGTAAATATTGTCTAAATGGGAAAAGGTTAAAAGATTTTACTGACTTATGGGAGCAGCTGGATCATAACCTCACCCAGAGATGAGAGAGATAGGAATAGAACTCAGAACTAGAATTTGAAAGAAAAACCCTCAGAAAGGGAACCCTAGGAGTAGTCAGGCCTGTGAAGGTGGCTTAGGTTGGTTTCATGCACTATTACTTTGGAATCATCTTTTTTGTTAGTTGATCAGATCCCATGAGGAATGTCTTTAAACAAGCAAACCCCCAAAACAGGGTGTTTGATGATCCTAGGAGAATGTAGACTAACAGACAGACAAAAATAATAAACAGAGTGATTTAAATAGTTATTTACTGGGTGCCGACAGTGTTCACTATACTCTCCCAACTTGCAGTGAAGCAAGGGCTTTGTGCCAGGAAGCTTACACTTCAGTATAGACTAAATAGCACAGACTGAATTGTCAATGAGAGTTTAAGGTTGAATCTTGGGGAGGTCATTTTTCAATGGCTTTGCAGAAGGAATTTAGTTTGAGGAATGATCTAAAGGACAAGGCGGAGGTTGGTGCACAAATAGACAATTCCAAGCATGAGGGGCAAGTGTGGAAAAGACAAAGCTTAGAAGGAAATGAGTGCAAACACACCAAGAAGGAGGAGATTGTTTTGGAAGGCCCTTGAAGGTGAGGACTATAAGTTTGAAACTGATGGTGAAAGTAAGAGGGAAAACCAAAAAAGGAACTCAAAAAAGGCAGAGAAAAGATAGAAAGAGGATTGCAGCAGCAGTTTACTGAGTGGCCCGAAGGAGGATAAAGTGAAGTGCAGAGCATTCACAGACCAAGGACCAGATCAGCAGTTGTATAAATCTGCATAATTCCACTGAAGCTACTGCAATGTATGCTGTCTCAAAATTTGCCCAGAAAAGTGAAATTGGGCCAAGCCATTAAGAAAGCCATTAACAAAGGTTTGAGCGGTACATGAGAACATAAGAATGGCCATACTGGGTCAGACCAATGGCCATCTAGCCAGTATCCTGTCTTCCAACAATGACCAATGCCAATATGGTTAGACAGCAGAAGAACCACCTATGAGATAGATAGGGAAGAAAGAGAGGAGTCAAACATGACCATGTGTTTGTGAGCCTTGGTAGCCAAGAAATTTAGTGGAGTTGTCAACAAGGTTTATTTCGGGAATTTTCATTTTTAAATGGGTATGGGAATTATCATTTAGAGCAGTGGTTCCCAAACTTGTTCCACCGCTTGTGCAGGGAAAGCCCCCGGCAGGCCGGGTGGTTTGTTTACCTGCCGCATCTGCATGTTGGGCCGATCGCGGCTCCCAGTGGCCGCAGTTTGCTGCTCCAGGCCAATGGGAGCTGCTGGAAGCGGCACGGGCCGAGTAGCTGAAAGACAGCAGGACTAACTGTCCCACTTAGTGACTTGTATGAATTAAGTTGTTGGTGTTAAGACTAGCTCCTTTTGGACAGCTGTCCACCCCACAACTGGCACTCATGTTGGCAGTTTAAACACATGAATTAATAATTGAATTAATTAATGAGACTCACTCTTACAGGTTGTTCTGAAACAGGACAGGGACCAGATACAGATTTAGATCCTGATCTGAATGTCAAAATTAAGTTGGCTTTAGATTTGGTAGTTTCATGCACACAAAACTCTGATCATAATAATCAGAGATAAATGAAGATTCATGTTTTTGTTTAAAAATAAATAGCTGTCTAGCACTGTTAAATTGCAATCAAGGAAATGTCTGCTGGTGGGTCCAAACTGCTTTATTATAGGGTCTGAGAGGGAGGAGAGAGACCTTATTGGCAGGGCATCTAAATCTATCTATTTTTGCTTTACCTTATGAGCTCTGCAGAGCAGGCTGGGATTCATTATATTGCTGCTTTATTATTATGGCCTGACATCTATGGCTGCCATTAGAAAACATTTACTGCTATAAATTGCAAAATGATGCAAAATGAAGCAATAATCTGTTTCCAGCTTGATAAACACAATGGCTGAAAGAAATAATGATGGTCCGACCTCAGTTCAAATACCCGTGAGTCTGTAATGATCAAAGGAGTGTGTTATTCCTGTTGACTAACTACCCAGCCTCATCCTTTGGGGAGTTAGGGATGAACACGCTTAGTATTTTGGATTCAGTTATGAAACGCAAAGCAGCCAGACAATGATGCTATTTCTTTACCCAGACATTTATATCATGTTCCTTTGCCTGAAGTATTTGGAGGGGTCAGATAAAACACAATTGGATTATTTTAGTACTGTGGTACTGTTAAATTAAACTTTTAATTTATTTGAATTACATTCACTGCTGTGGATTTTCATTTGGAGCAGTCAAAAGTTAGAACTGGGAACAACAATGATGGTATTTTACCTTCAGGTACCACATTTCATCCCAAAGGATCCTAATATGCTTCATAACTACCTTCACAGTGAAAATGCAGACATCTCTGCTGCGAATGATACCATCCAGCTGGTGAAATTCCCTTTTCCTTCACTACTGTATTGAGGATAACCTCCTCATAAAAACATTGCCAGAATGCCTTAGAACCACATTCTCAAATGGAGTAAATCAACATAGCATTACAGGAACTACACTGAAATAAATGGAACTACACTGACTTACAACAGCTGAAGATCCAGTCCTTAATGTCTCTAACCCCCCTCTCTCCCAAAAAATAATCCTCCCCCAGTGGCCAGAATCTTACAGATTCCTTTAAAGGGAAAAATGACACGAGACAGCAGAAACTCAATTTCTCACCCCTCCTTCTCCCCACCTCCCACAACCACCAAACACACCGAGTCAGGCATCCCCTTCTCCTCTTTACTAAGATATTGTATCTGCCTTTTCTCCTTTGGCTGATATGGATGTTCCCTGTTTTTTCTCTTCCGTGAAGCTCTTCCTCATCCACATGTTTTGATCCACCGTTCTCCTCATCTTTTCTCCCCACCCTCAATCAATAAGCCCCATTCCCAAATTGGAGGCACTCTGAAGAGTTCCTCATAATCTTGCACAATACCTTGTAATCCTTTCATGAACCTGACCTTGCAACTTCAACACATAAAAATAAAAATCAAATAAAGAAACCTTCACATGGAAAATATAGCTGTCCTATCTCTCTGCTTTTATGGTTCACTCCTTCCATTCCCCTCCATTAGCTGGACAGGGGTATATTTAGGGCTGTTCATGGGAAACCTTAAGAATGGAGTTTTTCTGCTCTTCAGCAACATAACAATGAATCATTTGTAATTTATATAGCACCACTTACTGAACGTGTTTTACAAACATGTAAGAAGTCAACTCCCTTGCCCAAAGTTTTGTAGTGCACTTTACGTACTGCCGTTTGAAATGTCAAAACACACTACAAAACTTTTTGGTGCATAGCAGCTGGGTCCCCACAGCAGCAGTTCATTACATAGCAAGGTTGTATGCAGTTATGACTAACTGTGATGTTACATGCAGATATGCCAAGATCAGATATTAATGCTGATGGATGAAAGTGTGAATGAACAGAGGGTGAAGAACTTCCAGAGCTCACCAGGTTGGATGGTCTCATTCACCAAAACGTGAATGTCAAAGCTTGCTGCAATTTAGCTTTAATTCACTCTGTGGCCTATTATCCCAGTTGCCACCTATCCCAGTAAACAGATTAGGAGTTTCTCATAGGGTTGTACAAACTGGCCTGGGGCCTTCATATATGTAAGAAAGAATAATAGAATGCTACCAGTCATCGCCCCCTCCAAAGGAAACCCAATCGATCCAGGTTCTTGGATCTGATGGGCAGACACACTGCTCTTCATTGGAAGGTTACTGCTGTTAGTGATAACATGATGAGTGCTGGGATAATATGAATAAACAGTGTGTGACTACTCCTGTGGATTTATTCTGTCAAATGTAAGTAAAAATATAAAATAAGTTTAAGCATTAGAAAATAGAAATCCAGTTCTACATCAGAGTTTTGGGGGAATGATATTTTACATTTTTATTGCATTTTTTGTTTTAAAGTCCTAGAGTGATCTTGCTCCTGGTGAAGAAATGCCAGACTGAAAGCCCAGAAGGCTGAATTTTTCATTTATCCTCTGAACAAGTACAGCATGGGCAACCTCTGGGCAAGCTTCCCCATGTGCTGCTCCACCAACGTGTCTCAATGCTGACCTAGAAAGTGCCCATCCTGACGTGAGATGGTAGGCCACTATGTAAGGATCAGTGGTACCTGAACCTAGGTTGCCCAGCAGGACAACTTCCCCACATTGCCACCTGGCTGCAGCAGTAGACTGGCTGCTCCTTGACATCCACAATCTGCAAAGGTTGCACACCATGGGAAGTTCTGTCTTGAGTGATCTGATTGACAGTTGTCTCAGCAATGCTTTATTGGCTCCTTGATCCTATATAAGCCCATAGGGCAAATCAGGAAGCGTCCAAGTAACAATGTGGATCTTTAGCTAGCTATCATGATAGAGAAGTAGCACCATTTCTGAAATCCCACTAATGACTAAGATTCTGACTTGGATTCTGACTCCCCATCAACCTCTGGAACCCCAAAACAGAACCTGATACCTAACATTGACCCTCTGCCTGATTCCTGATTCTCACTCATCCCTGCACTTGACCCTGATACTAGCTCTTTCTCATGGCTTTCAGTTCCTGACTTTCAAGCTCCCAACACTAGTCCTGTCTATCTTGCCCATGAGCCTGAAGCACTATTCACAGCCCATTCCTTGGGCATTCTTTCAAGACTATGAAGAAGAATAAGAATTATGAAGGTTTCAGAGTAGCAGCCGTGTTAGTCTGTATTCGCAAAAAGAAAAGGAGTACTTGTGGCACCTTAGAGACTAAGAAATTTATTAGAGCATAAGCTTTCATGAGTTACAGCTCACTTCATCGGATGCATTTGGTGGCCCCCCTGTATTTTCCACCAAATGCATCTGATGAAGTGAGCTGTAACTCACGAAAGCTTATGCTCTAATAAATTTCTTAGTCTCTAAGGTGCCACAAGTACTCCTTTTCTTTTTAAGAATTATGAAGGTATCTTTAGTGGTTTGTATGGGACCCTAAATCACTTCACAGAGGCCACCCAACAACAGCCATCAGACGGTAATGACATTTAGCCACTACTTCATCTTGGTGCTGAATTCAGACTGGTAATCTTGCTATAAAATATTCTTTATTCCTTTACACGTACTCTGTGCAATGCATTTCTTCACTCCATTCTCCCAGCAAACGTTTATTTAAAAAAAAAACAGTGTAAGGAAAAACAGTGTAAGGAATAATGCATGAAATTGTTTATCTAAAATTGGCATTTATTTTTGCAATGCCCACACTCACAGCAGATATCTAGATATCTCACAAGATTAAAGACATTTGCTTCTGGGTATACTACAGCTTACTTTTTCTTCTTAAGTCTGTCTAATTTATATTCTGAAATAGATTTAAAGTTAAACCTATCCTCTGGCGGGGCCATTCAGGATTTATCCTTGCTTTTATAGTGGTTGAGGTTACTGAGAAAGTTTGTTTGCTTCTGTGAAAGAAGTGGGTGTTGGTTTAGTTAAAAAGAAAGGAGTACTTGTGGCACCTTAGAGACTAACAAATTTATTTGAGCATAAGATTTCGTGAGCTACAGCTCACTTCATCGGATGTTGCATCCGATGAAGTGAGCTGTAGCTCACGAAAGCTTATGCTCAAATAAATTTGTTAGTCTCTAAGGTGCCACAAGTACTCCTTTTCTTTTTGCGAATACAGACTAACACGGCTGCTACTCTGAAATTGGTCTAGTTAGTAACACACAAAAAACACCACCAAAATTAGGTTCTGTACTGACAGCCAAAGCAAAGATCCCAAGGACCTTATCATGATTGTTGACCCAAATCAATTTCCTCAGACCACAATGTTGCTACTTTGCTCATATCCAGGCTATATCTATGTCTTGCAAATTCTTTCTGTACAAGATCCCTAAGATACTTTCGTAGGTAAAACTTGTCTCTCATCCTGATTACGACATCATCATCTTTTTCTCCAACCTTGACAAATACAATCTTGTCCCACACATGTTCATTTAGCATGGTGTTGCAAAAGATAATTCTTCTCCATATTGCTTTGATCACGTCACCCTTCTCTTTTAATCTCTACATTGTCTTTCCCTTTCCTAGTATATCTAATATAAGGGGCTTGTCCTTACTTTGAAGGCCCTTCACAGCCTAACCCTATCCTACTTATCTCTCTTTCATTATTAAGATGTCAACTCCCACCTGCAAATGTCAGTCTAAATATAACCCCACTTGTTAAATTTCCTTAGAAGCAAATTCTTCCTTTCTCCCATGCTGCCCTTCACACTTGGGAGGAGCTTCCTGTAAATATCTAAAAAGCTATCCATTATCCTCCTTAAGAATCTTCTTTGCCATGATGCCTACAAAAAATATTGACAATAGTTAGGCCACTGATATGCTGATACTACTGCTGATCATGCTCACCAATATTCTCCTTGCTTCCTTCTACTCCCATGTCTGTCTGCCTGTATCCATCTGTTGTCTTGTTTGATTCTTAGACTGTAAGTTCTTTGGGGGCAGGGACTGTCTTTGTTTCTGTTTGTACAGTGCCTAGCACAATGAGGTCCTGGTCTATGACAAGGGTTCTTAGGCATTACAATGATATAGTCAACAAATAATAACAAATGGAGTGGGAGAGAGCAATCATTGTTGACCTTTAGTTTTTGGGTGATCACATACGATTTATCCATATAAATAAATTAAATCCCTCCAGATCAGAACAGCAGAGTTGAGAACTGCTAAAATCTGAGAATGGAATTATATCCTTAGGGGTAGATTTGAATTTATAATCTTGTCATAAAAGATTCACTTCACCAATATCAACCCACTGAGCTTGAAAATTCTTTGGCAGTCAGAGATTAACAGATATAATGAAGATAGCTATCTGTATAGGAACAAACAGAGATTCCATGTTTAATAGTACAGAAAGTGTGTTTAATTTAAAAATAAACATATTGAAGTGTTAAGAGACATGCTGTAGCTCAAAGACAAATTATAGGCATGATGCAGGAGTTACTAGGTAAGGTTCTTTGGTCTGTATTTTTCCAGGAGGTCAGATTAGATCATCATAATGGGCACTCAGGCCCCACAATTTAGAATTACAAAATATGAAGTGTGTCAGGGATCATTTTAGACTTTGCTTTTCTTATACTTAAATGCTCAGGTGTAACATCTGGCTCTGGTTCTCTCTAATTCTCTTAATTCTTTCCTTTAATATTTTACATTATTCTATCTGTAAGACTATTTGGGAAATGCAGCTCCAACAATGATCCAAAGGACTGTCTGCTAAACTATTTTTAAAGTGGGGGAACCACTTCTATCATAATATGAAGATCTATTTGCAGCAATCCATCTTCTGTAAATTCCTGAGCTAGACAATCACCTTGAAAAGGCAACAGTTAGGAACCTTTGGTTAGAAATAAATTCAATAACTATTGTTTCATAGGAAAAGAGAAAGAAGCTAAAAATCAGATAGTAAGTGGGAGTTTATCAAACATCGAGAAATATTAACATAATTCACTTGTTATTAAATCTGCTTTTTCCATCCCATCCCCACTGCATTTTTCCCCCTAAGTTGCATTGTATAAGATGCTGTATGGTAATTTTAGTTACTCTATTGCACATGTATATTAACTTTACTTTTCCTCCCTGCCAAAACAAGGACCAGATTCTGATAGCCTTACTGGTGTTGAATGGCATCTCACTCAAGTAGCCCCATTCATCACTCACTGTGAGTAAGATAATTGATTTTTCCCCCATGGTGATTTGGAAAGCTCCTGAAGGAGAGGAAGTAGAAATGAAAAAAAATCTAAGACTGTGGATAAAGGCAAACAGCATGACATAAACAAAGGCTCAGGAAAACCTCCTTATTCAGAGGGGCAGTGCAGCTGTGTGGATTCTCTGGTAGCATGCCCTCTCATGTCAGGGTGGTACTTAACAGGCTTTTCCAGTCAAGTGCCTCCTGTAAATAGCCTCTTTGGTACTAACGTGGTCTGCTTCTTATGACGTGGTCCTTTAGCCAGGCCACTTATAGATCCCTCCCTCCACTCCCTTCTGCGCTAACAGAGTCAGTTCTTCTGCCTGACTTCAAGCCCAGTGGTTTTGACACACTTTACTTCGGGGCTTCATGACTCCTCTGTGTTTCCTGGCTGCATAGCATTCCTAAGTTTGCCCCTCTTTCAGTGCAGAGGCTCACAGGGTTCCTGCCTGGAGTCCTTCAACAAATCCCAAATTAAAATACTCCTGCCCTCCACTGGCTTGAACTTTCATCCCACTTAAGTTCACTCTGCATGCCGTTCTGCAGTTGAACAATTCTTTGGGCTTCTTCCTTGGAGGTCTGAATCCTGCCCTTTTATCAGGACTCACTGCCAGAACTTCCCTGGTGGCTTCTCTGTAGCTATCAGGGCCACATTTTCTACTGCCAAGAGAGGCACTACAAAGTTCTTTCCCCTCTCTCCCCACAACCTATTTCTACTATGAAGAGATGAAGCCCACAGTAACTGCCCAACTCCTCTCCCAGTAGGGCTCACCTTTAATTGGGCCTGGCACTCCCTCCAGCTGCAACCAGATGCCTTAATTGAGCTCTTTCAGCTGTTTGTGCAAACCTTCACACTCTCAGCTGGGTCCAATCATTATCCAAGGCTACCTGGTACCCAGCCAATAAGGATTGGACAGGAGAGACTGCCAATTGTTACAGGTAAAGCTGTGCCTGTCACAGATGGGGTAGCCCTTTAAGGGGGTCAGGCTCAGCTTTGCCTGTAACAATTGGCAGTCTCTCCTGTCCAGTCCTCACTGGCTGGGTACCAGGTAGCCTTATACTGGGTAGCCTGGGCACTATGTAGGTGGCCTGATTTTTCAGTATTACTGAGCACTCCAAGTACCTATTTATCTTAGTGGGAACTATGAGGATGGGAAGGAGATTCGCACACTTGAACCATTCTTTTTAGGTGACAAATCTGAGGAACTGACCCAAATTGAGGTGTCAAAAGAGGAGGTTTGAGAACAAACTGATTAAACAAACAATAATAAGGGTACGTCTACAGTATGAAATTATTTTGAAATTATTCTATTCAAATTTTTGGAAGTGATTTTATACATTCGGTCTTGTGTGTCCCCACTAAAGCACATGAATTTGGCAGCGTGCATCCACAGTACCGAGGCTAGCATCGAATGTCGGAGCGGTGCACTGTGGGTAGCTATCCCACAGTTCCTGCAGTCCCCACTGCTCATTGAATTCTGGGTTAAGCTCCCAGTGCACGATGGGGCAAAAACATTCTCAAGACTGTTTCTGGGTGTGTGTCGTCAGTCACTCCTCCCACAGTGAAAGCTATGGCAGACAATCATTTTGTGCCTTTTTAGCGTGCAGATGCCATACTGCTTTCAGCAGACGGTGCAGTATAGTGCACCGCTTCTCTCCTGGTACTATGAATCCAATTCACATTTCCTCTCGTCTTTCTATGTAATCTCTATAAGTATCTACTCTTTCTCTTCGTCATCGACCGCTTGCACTGCCAAATCTGCTCGGCCATCGTGAACCAAGCAGCACAGCTTCCACTGCCAACTCTGCTCTCCCACTCTTGCCATGCTACCTAGCTTCTCCATGTTAACTGTCCTGGGCTCCCGTCTCCATGAAAGCTTCAGAAGACAACCATTTCCCTGCCTTTTTTCGGCTATTGTGAACCGAACAGCACCTCTTCTACTGCCACTCTGCTCTCCTACGTTTCACACCCTTTTTCCAGGATTACCCATGCAGGAACCATAGCACAGCAAGCATGGAGCCTGCTCAGATCTCCGCTGCAGTTTTGACCATTATAAATACCTCATGCATTATCCAGCAGTATGTGCATTACCTGCAAAACTGGGCGAGGAAGCGACAACAGTGCAATTACAATAGTGATGAGGACATGGACACAGACGTTCCTAGAAGCACAGCCTGTGGTGATTGGGAGATCATGGTGGCATTGGGCCAGGTTCATGCCATGGAATGCCAATTCTGGGCACAGGAAACAAGCACAGACTGGTGGGACCACATAGTGTTGCGGGTATGGGATGATTCCCAGTGGCTGCGAAACTTTTGTATGCATTGGGCCACTTTCATGGAACTTTGTGACTTGCTGTCCCCTGCCCTGAAGCACAAAGACACCAAAATGAGAGCAGCCCTCACAGCTGAGAAGCGAGTGACCATAGCCCTGTGGAAGCATGCAACGCCAGACAGCTACAGGTCAGTTGGGAATCAGTTTGGAGTGGGCAAATCTACTTTGATAGCCAACGCAATCATTGACCAGCTGCTATCAAGGGTAGTGACTTTGGGAAATGTGCAGACCATTGTGGATGGCTTTAATCGCTGGGGTTCCCTAGCTGCCGGGGGGTGATAGACGGAATGCATATCCCTACCTTGGCCCTGGAACACCGGGGTGGCCAGTACGTAAACCGCAAGGGGTACTTTTCCCTGGTTCTGCAAGCACTGGTGGATCACAAGGGACATTTCACCGACATCAACGTGGGATGGCCGGGAAAGGGGCATGACACTCACATCTTCAGGAACTCTGCTCTGTTTGAACAGCTGCAGGAAGGGGCTTACTTTCCAGACTAGAAAATTACTGTTGGGGGATGTTGAAATGTCTATAGTTATCCTCGGGGACCCAACCTACCCCTTAATGCCATGGCTTATGAAGCCGCACAAAGGCACCCTGGACAGTAGTAAGGAGCAGTTCAGCTATAGGCTGAGCAAGTGCAGAATGGTGATAGAATGTGCTTTTGGACATTTGAAAGTGTGCTGGCGCAGTTTACTGACTCTGTTAGATCTCAGCACAACCAATATTCCAATTATAATTGCTGCTTCTTGTGTGCTCCACAATATCTGTAGGGGGAAGACGTTTATGGTGGGGTGGGAGGTTGAGGCAACTCCCCGGGTGGCCAATTTCACACAGCCAGACAACAGTGTGACTAGAAGAGCGCAGCAGTGTGTGCTGCGCATCAGAAAAGCTTTGAAAGCCAGTTTCATGACTGGCCAGGGTCCGGTGTCACAGTTGTGTTTGTTTCTCTTGAAGTTACCCGCCCCATATACATATATATATGAAAGGAAATAAAGTCACAATTGTTTAAAAAACGTTCTTTATTATTTGTTGCACAGCACATTGAGAGAAATCAGAAGGTAGACGCGGGGGAGGGGGGTATGAGGGTGGAGGAGGAGGGAAGGACAAGTCCAGAAACCAAATCAAAATTTCGGATATGCCAGCTTTCTGCTGCTTGTGAAATCCTCTGGGGTTGAGTGTGTGGGTCCCCATAGCCTTCCCCACCCCCGCCCCTTGTTCCTGAGCATCTGGGTGAGGAGGCTATGGAACTTGAGGAGGAGGGACGGCAGTTACAAAGGGGCTGCAGTGGCAGCCTGTGGTCTTGCTGCCTTTCCCACATTAGATCCACATCCAGCAGAGCATGTCAGTTTGCTCCCCCATGAGCTTGACCATAGCATCGAGCCTGCTCTCATTGTGTGCATTCCTCCTCTCTTCGTATTCATGTAACGCTTTACACGACTCCACAATTGTTTGCCTCCACACATTCAGCTGGGCCCTATTCGTGTGGGAGGACTGCATGAGCTCAGCAAACATGTCGTCCAGAGTTCATTTTTTCCACCTTCTAATCTGAACCAGCCTCTGGGACGGAGTAGATAGGGGCCACATTGAAATATTTGCACCTGCGGGAGGAGAAAAAGGGAGGGTAGTATTTTAAAAGATACATATTAGAAAATGAAGAGAACACTCTTTCTCAGTGAATCAGGCAATTCACAGTACACAGTACATGTCCTTTCGGTACAAGGTCGCATTTTGCCTCTTATACTGAAGTGCCTGCCGCTTTGGTGTGAATAAGCCATCACACGCGGTCGGACAACAGAATTCAGCTTGCAGGCAGCCATGGTAAGCCCTAGGGGCACGCAGTGTTCTGCTTCTTCTGCATTAATTTCAATGCTTTCAAACTGCAAGGCCCCCTTTCCCATAACAAGCAATGCCTGGTGGGTTTGACATATAAAAAGGAGGGCCTGCGGGCTCTCTGGGATGATCACTTCACACAACACCCCCACCCCCACCCCACACACACATCTTGTGGCTCAGATGGGGCTCTGAGCAGGGATGAGCCCTTTAAACTAAACGTGAACAGCCCAGCATGGCTGGGTTTCCCCCCATCCCCACCACGTAGCTCTGATCAGGCTCTCACTCACCAGAAGTGCCTTCTCCAGGGTCATGGTCCAGGAACCTGCATTGGAAGTGGGGGAGGCTATTGGGTCCAGCATTAAGAATAGTTCCTGGCTAGCGGGGAAAACAGATTCCCCACTTGCCGCCTGTGCACTGTCCTCCTTCTCCTTCTCTTCGTCCTCCAATAACTCATCCTCCTCGTTCTGTGCTACTTCCCCCTTGCAGGTGTCCACAGACAGTGGTGGGGTAGTGATGGCGACAACCCCCATAATTGCATGCAGCTCACAATAGAAGTGGCATGTATGGGACTGTGACTCAGAGCACCCATTCGCCTCCCTGGCTTTTTGGTATGTTTGCCTGTGCTCGTTGATTTTTGTACGACAAAAATCATTTAGTGCTCTGTGTTCCTGGAGTAGCCCCTTTCCATCATAGCCTTGGAGACTTTAGCATATGTATTTGAGTTTCTTTTTTTGGAACGTAGTTCTGCCATAACAGATTCATCTCCCCAACATGCAATGAGATCCAGTACCTTCTGTTTGGACCATGCTGGAGCTTGTCTGCGAATCTGGGACTGTGTGGTCTCTTGTGATGGTGGACTCTGCATGGTCGCCTGTGATGGTGGACTGTGCTGATGGTGACAAACAGGAAATGAAATTCAAAAGTTCGTGGGGCTTTTACTGCCTACCTGACTATTGCATCAGAGTTGAGAGTGTTGTCCAGAGCAGGCACAAGGGAGCATTCTGGGATAGCTCCCGGAGGCCAATAATGTCGAATAACATCCACAGTACCTGTAACTGCGATCTCGATTTTAGCACTACTCCATTTGCCAAGGTGGAGTACAGAAATCGGATTAAAGAGCCCTTTAAATCGAAAAAAAACGGTTTGGTTGTGTGGACGGAATCAGTTTTATTTCGAATTAACTCGGCTAATTCCGAAATAACCGCATACGTAGACCAGGCCTAAGTCACCAGGATCAGATGTTATTCACCCAAGAGTTTGGAAGGAACTCATACGAAATTGCAGAAGTATTCACTGTGGCATGTAACTGTGATGCTGTATAGGAAAGGTGACCATTTATATCACTGTTGTTATCACTATTACGCATTTTCCATAAGTCTTATACAAACTGTGTCATGTAAGGTATAAATAGAAAAGTTATGATTTGCTAAGTATGATTATCTTGGTTATATGCATGTATCTTTGTATCTGAAGTTATGAATATTGCCTGTGTACTTGCATCTTAAACATGTGTTGTATTCCTGGATGATACACCCCAGATAGCAGTCTAGCTCTGATGTAAATCTATGTGTTGGTGGCCCATTAAGGACACTCGGCTCAAAATGAGTCAGTGAAGAAATTCATCTTGCCCAGTAAGCCTTTCTTGTGGACATCTCAGAAATAGTATGGGCAATGGCCGACCTGTGAGTCAGCAAAGCATGTAAGCACATGTGATAAGGACATGTGACCCTGGACTCCATGTTGGACCAGTAACTTTCCATACACCTGGGCTGTGGGCTTTGTTTGGGACAGTAAACTTTCATGCATGCAACAAAGGATATAAAAGATCTCTGAGACACCTCTATTTTGCCGCTTTCCTGCCCTAATTCTCTGGACTGTGGATTTACAGCTAAAAGGAGCATCTTGCATTATGTACTTTCAAACTTTTGGAAGTTACCAGAGAGACTTTTGCAAGCTAGCCGTCTATTCCAACACTGCTACAAACTGGATCTAAGGACTTCACAATTATTTGTATGTGTATGATCCATGAATCATTTATAACACTCTTCTTTACTTTTATTAATAAATCTTTAGTTAGTTTACTAAGGATTGGCTGACAGTATGATATTTGGGTACGATCTGAAATACATATTGACCTGGACTAGGGGTCTGATCCTTTGGGATTAGTAAGAACCTCACATATGGTGAAATGGGTTTTCAGTAATCTCTCACTTTACCAGACTTGGTTTTCTGGATGTCAGCCAAGGACTGGAATGCCTAAAGGGGACTTTATGCAACCCCATGCTCTGGGTGTCCATAAGCCTCTGATTGCCAGAAACTGGGATTGGATTACAGGGATGGAGGGATTAATAATAGCCCTTTTCTATTCATTCCTTCTGAAGCACCTGGCACTTTCCACTGTCAAAAGACAGGATACTAGGATAGATGGATTATTGGTCTGACCCAGTATGGCCATTCTTATGTTCTTATTGTACAATCCAAATTTTTCAAAGGTGAAGCGCCATTTTTCATTGAAAAAAGTTGATGGAAAATTTCTGACTACCAGTGATCCGGACTAGGAAAATCCCACATTTTTTTTTCTTCTGAGAGTTGATCATCTTTTCCTCTTTCTTTTTTAAGGATCCCAATTCATGGATCAGGACAGTTATTTCAAAGTCTAGCACTGCTGTATTAGATACCAGTGCAACTAAAATAACAGCAGTAATGCTACTTTTCAGAATGAATGCTCAAGTCAACAATGATCGCCAGTAAAATAGTTAATGCTCAGACCCATTTAGCCTTCAACAGGGTTATCCCCTCTTCTCTCTAGGATTCAGCACATATATGTATTTTAAAGTGTATATTCTTTCACTGTCTTCAGAAAGTTTGGATGTCAGAAACAGAGCTGGGATAATGCTGCTAGGTTGAATCTGCACTTAGGACACTCTAAACCAGCCATCCAGATGTGGAGTTCCCTGAAATTTAGGAACACTTCTCAATAAATAACTTCCATTTAGAGTATTCTTATGATTAACACAGGCACAGGCAGCATGAAAAATACCAGCAGTCAAGTGATAACTATGGAAAAAGAGATGCAAACCTCAGTACCTGCAGATAAACATCACTTACTCTCACTTACACATGCATTCTCTCTCTCTCTCTCTCTCTCTCACACACACACACACTTTACTCTGGATGGCTCAGCTGAAGGTTCCATGATGCATAAAGTGGGATTTCCCAATTAAGTCCCAATGGAAAATTCCAGAGGAGCACTGACAGGATAAGAATAGGTTGGATAATAAAAAAAGGCTTTCCGGTAAAAAAAAAAAAAAAAAAGGCAAAGGCTTACCATTCAGCAGTCCCTCCATTCCTCAATGTGACATGCAATTATAAAAGAGGATCTCTCCTCTCCAACATTCAGATCTCTCTTTTGGAAAAGTGATAGTTCACCTCTCAATATCAAATGCATAGATAACTCTTCCAAAGGCCACTGTCTTCAGCCAATGACAGCAGAACATTTCTTTCCAGTTAGGGGGAAGGGTGAAAATATTCAGGAAAAAGAGTTTTTTCCCCCAAGTCTGGACAAGGCTCTGCCAAACTAACTAACAGAATGAGAATTAGGATAGGTGAATCATTTCAGTTTAAGTAATCAACATCCCTTTCTCCACTCCTGAATCTTCAATGACTTTTTTGACCAATCTTTTTGAACAACATTTTTCAACCAGCTCTAGTAATTACTTACTTTTGGAATAGAGATTTTTCTCACATAGATACTTTATCATAATGTTATGCAAATTAATATAGTCTGTACTCCTATATTTTACCCTACTTTAATAATAGAATGTTGCATACCTTAGCAATGAAAAGCTAAGTTGTCTCTGCTATGTTGTCACAGCTGAGGGGTTCTTGAAGTATCAACGTTAAGACCCATTTTACAATAAGCTCCATCAGGTTACATTTTTTCTCAGATCCCCAGAAACACACACTTCTCTCAGTATTTACAGGTTAGCACAACTTAACAGCCCAGTTGAAAGAATCTGTAGATAGATGATACATACCTTCAAATCATCCTGACCTCCTGCATCTGCAAAGTTGGACAAGCAATTCCTCAAGAATAGACTTAAAGATTTCAGCATTGCTCCTACTTTCAAGTGGACCAAAAGCAATAGTTGCCATTAAAAGCCCAGTGCATACCCACATTTATCACCAAGCAGTTCCCAGTATGCCACTGTATTCCATTTCCTCAGCATAAGAAATAATGGTGGTAGTGCATTGTGAGGTATCTATGGTGCTGAGTTGATATATTGTAATGATGACCACCATGCTTTGAGAATGAACATGTCAGTGAGTATAACAGGAGCTGGATCTTAGAAAGTACTTTTACTATTTATTATTACCACCATCTTGGTCCAAGAACCTGCAAATACCACCTATTCCAATGGGAGATGTGGCAGCTCTTCACCTTCCAGTGTCTGGCTCATTCTTTTTAAAAGGATTTGGGGTCAGAGAAGAGGGACAGGATGCAAGGAGAAGACACAAGCAGAAGTTCTTGAATGCAGCCAAATCCTTTTCCATTATGTGTAAAAATAAAGAAGGAGGGTGTGGGGAAAGTAGCTTTTGCTCAAATATCTCTAACGTGGACCATTTTCTGTGCTGCTTCAATGAATAGCTCACCGTGCATCTGCTGTTGAACAGTCCAACATTTACACAGCCATCCATCATTTATTATGTACAAGGAACTATGTTTTTACGTTAAGCATTGAATTCTGGATAGCATACCATAGCAAGAAATAGCATCAAAATGTAAGGGAAAGAGGTTGAATTTCGGTCAAGTGCATTAAGCAAGACTTTAAAAAGAGCCAACCAATTGGTGCTTAATTTGGTGGCTTTGATTTCTTCTCCCTCCGCCCCGTTCTTCTTGAGTTCAAGATGTAGGACAGCAGGAAAAAACCCTGAATATTTATTTGTTTTTTAAATGGCAATAAAAGGTCTTCATGAAAAATGTTACATTATTTTTGTTTTATAACACAATGATAATATAATGGTCATGATTGCTTCCCATCTTCTGAACTGAAAACCCCCCAATAATAATTGAAGCATGCTTTAAAAATAGAATTATTTTATTATGATGAAATTATCACATACAAATAGATTTGGAAGTCTTGATACTGCTCAATGCAGGTGTGAAATGTTGTGCTTAAAGAAATACTTAGAGACATGAGAAGGGCAACCCAATCCTGCATGAAATAAGAGCATAAATGAATGGCGCCAACCTCCTCTTGCCTAGTAGGAAGAGGGAGATCTAGAAGGTGAGAACATAGCTAAATGCCCCATTAGTAAGATGAGGAAAGTGCTTTAGCCCATGTCTTCTTGCACACTTATATGTGCAAAGGGGGACAGTGTAAGATAGCGACATACAGGAAGCTTTAGAGTACTACTGCTCAGAATGGAGGAGGAATATACCTGCATTATAACTTTTCTTGTGCATGCATATAGATTTCACATTGCCTGCCCCTGCTGTTTCCTGAACAATCAAGGCTACAGAAAAATACTTTCAACAAATATCACCACTTCCTATTACAGTGCATCCCTTGGAAGCACTCAGGAACTGGTAAAGTATTGGATAATCCAAATACAGACGGCACAAGTGATGCTGCCTCAAATGAGGATTAGACTTCATTGTCTTAAACCTGAATCTCAAGCAAAAAAATTGAAGTGGAACAAGACATGTGCCATCACCACCACATCTTGTCTGTAATTTTGTCTCATCCCTTTTCCTTTCCCCTTCATCAGTATTTTATCTATTCAGAATTTAAGTTTTTCCAGACAGACCTCATCTTCTTGCTTGTTTGTAAAGCACCGAACACATTCAGTGCTATATAAATAATCCATAACATTCTACCACACTCTAAAACATACAGAAGTTACAGGTGCTTCAATGTGTAGTGTTCTCCATGTATATAGCTGCAAAAGAGAGAGTCACTCTCTTGTGGGGGATATAGTCTTCCAATAAAACAATGAAGGGTTGCCATTAAAAGCAGCTTATCCTCTCCAGGCACCTTTACAGCTATCCTTCATTTTTATTTCTGCCATCCACTCTCTATATTTACTATATGTCCTTATTTCCTTCCTATGAGTCTATATTCCTCAACATAGGTGTCTGACAAGCCCACCTTGGTTTCAGTCTTTGTCCTCTCTTTTTGGAGTTTGCTGCAGTAGAGGCAGATGTGTTGTAGTGTTGTGTACTTATACATTATGTATACACTGCAGTCAGAGGTGTGTGACTGCAGCACATGCGGACCTACCCACAAGCTTTGATTTGGCTAGCTCAAATTACAATAGCAGTACAACTGCAGCAGTACAGCATAGGCTACCTCTTCAAGTACATACCCAAGGTCCCACACAGACTTGTACAGCTAATGCTGCCAAGGTTTCCATGCTGTTATCTGAGCTAGCTAGAGCAAAGGTAGCTCCTGTATGTTGGCACATGCTTCAGTCACACCTTTGACTCCAGTGTTGACATACCTTTAATTGTGTTGGAATTGGGTTCGAGGTGTCAAAACCGGCATGCAATATTCATTATAATACTGATAATGATAGTGATGGCTATATAATAGTTATATAATAGTGATAATGCATTAATTCTGTATGGACTGTTATTATATAGTCTATTTTCTTATATGCCTACACAGGCTTAAATTCCAAAATATTGACGGTTTAGGGGCAATATGAACACCTCTATAAATACATCAGGGTAAACAGCAGGGAGGGAGAAGAACTATTTAAACTAGTGGACAATGTTGGCACAAGAACAAATGGGTATAAACTGGACATGAATACGTTTAGGCTGGAAATGATAGACAGGTTGTCTAATCACCAGCGAGGTGAGGTTCTAAAATAGTCTCCCAAAAGGAACAGTGTGAGCAAGCAACCAAACAAGTTAAACTTACGTTTATTAACAGGGTTAGATGACTAAGTTCTTATGATAGTGGAGGACTGGACTCTGTGGCCCAGGAGACCCCTTACAGTCCTACGTACCTAAAACTGTAACTAAGAGAAAACTTTCAATCCAATTTCTTACAGCCTGTCCCTGACAGCACAGGCTATGTACAAATCATGAGCTGCAAATTGAAAGAATACTGCACATTCCTGCAGGCTCAAAGCTGTGTGTGCCTGAGCGTAGCCTACAGTTCTTTGGTAAGGTGCTGACATCCTTCACTATGCAGCCAGTGCTGTCAACCAGCACCATCCATATCATCAGTGATTACAAGATAGTAGAAGAAAACAAGTAAAGAGCAGCAACCAGGATTTTGGTGCATATCATGCTACTACAGCTGCTTCAGGGCTTTATCCATAACAGAAACACTTGTCCTGACAGTACACTGGGGTCATGTGGGTTACCCTCCATCCACAACACGTATAAAAGCTAGAGAGAATTGCACTTGCTGCCGCTCAACACTCTGCTGTCCAAGACCTTAATTTATGCAATGAGCTAAGTGTTTTGAAACTTTAACATGTATACAAAACCACAGTCCGATAATGAGCACTTTTTTTGATGAGTGAAAACCAAATGACTGGTGCTGCTGGAGTTAAGCATGTGCTTGGGGGTAAGGGATGATTTGCTCATTCTCTGTCTTCCACCATAGCACAAGACACTGAGTAAGCCATTTGCTTAGTGGCAGCATGAGAAGGACCACCAGCAGAATTGCCATCATTCTCCTTAATATTATGTGGCATTTCATAATGCCAAACTAAACTTTTGGTGCTATGTGGGCAGTTTGTATGTTCTGTAAAAGGAAACAGGACACAGAAGTGAGAATTTCTCATCTTCCCTCTTTCATATTATAAACAGCCAGGGCCATTTCTTCTCTGTAGGCCTCAATGCTCAGGATGCAAGAGAAAACTGAGCGGTTATTGATGAGACAAACTGCTTAGTTTGAGATAATTATGTCATGCCAATATAAAATAAAAATAAAATTGTTCCCAGAGGAATGACACAAGGTAGTAAAGGTTATTTAGACATCTTGTTCTTTACAGTTCTGAACCTACTGTTAAGGTTCAATCAACAATGAACATATAGTAGAACTTCAAAGTTATGAACTGACCAGGCAACAATACACCTCATTTGGAACCAGAAGTATGCAATCAGGCAGCAGCAGAGATGAAACAAAGAAGCAAATACTGTACAGTACTGTGTTAAATGTACACTACTAAAAATAAAGGGAAAGTTAAAAAAAAAAAGATTTGACAAGGTAAGGAAACTGTTTCTGTGCTTGTTTCATTTAAATTAAGATGGTTAAACACAGAATTTTTCTTCTGCATAGTAAAGTTTCCAAGCTGTATTACATCAATGTTCAGTTGTAAATCTTTGAAAGAATAATGTTTTGTTGAGAGTTACCTCCATTCCCAAGATGTTCATACCTGAGATTCTACTATATTATCCCACTGTGTGTCAGAGTCAGGCAGGCATGGAAATGAAGACTAGGTAGACTACGGGAGAGTATTTAAATCCAAGATTTGTTTAGATGGATCAGGAGGCTTAACTGAGATGTAGTTTCCTCCTCTGAGAAACAAGCGGAAAATTGCTTCTAAGCTTGGATGACCCTTCTTGACTGCATATGAAGCAGGACCACTCAAAATGAAAAGTACCCATGTGATTTGCCCCATACTGCCCATCCCAATTAAGCAGTCTTGAAATGAACCAAATCTCAGAACAAGCTGAAAGAGTTTGTGGGTAAACTGATAAAGCAAAGAAAAAAAAACATAAACAGTTTGGACGGCATAAAGAAAACATGGTAGTTCCATGGATGCTATTCATATTCAAACTAGGGCTGATTTCAAGTTGAACCAAATACTTCTGCAGCTACAGAAATAATTGCCAAAGAGTCACACAGCATTACCTGCATCCCCAGCATTTCATAGGGGAAACAGTGTGACAAGAGCATATGAGTCTTGGGAGTCTTCAAAGCACCACAAATGGCAGCATCATGAGGGGAAAAATGTCAAAAAGAATATTATTGACATGATGTTTCTTAATACTGACTGTCTGCTCAGAAAATAGAATATGGGGGAGGGGGAGAGAAATCACTACTTATCCTGTTTAGACCCAGAGGTAAAATTCAAAGGTATTGTGTGGCAGACACACCCTTACACTCTGAATTTTAGATTCAGACTCTCTTTAGACCTACTTACACCCATTTCCCAAAACTTACACATTGAGGAGCTGGAAAAAGGGACGAGAAGGTATAAGTTGCAGTAGGTCATGAGTCGTTTTACTTACCTATTCTTAAACCCTCTGGTTAGTTTCCTTTCCTTCTTCACTGTTGTGGACAGGCTAGATTCCGTCAACCACTCTCCAAGATCCAGCACCTGGCCCAAGCCTTCAGGATAACAGCCTTCTTTTGTTACCTGCTAATGTACGTAGCCCATTAGATCAAATAATAGAAATCTATGCTGTGACATGGATATATTAGAGTTCAAATCCTACTGAAATGGGATGGAAGGATTATTACAGATGAACATAGCAAATTTTGTTTTACTTTTTCCCTTAAAATAATTAGGGAATTATATATTAAAAAAGCTATTAAAAGAAAAAAAATAGTATGCAAATTCAAGAACTTGAAAGTTAGGGAGTGGTCGCTCATGCAACCTGAATTTAATCTGCTTGCATTTATGCATTATGGTACAGTCTTTACTTACATGATCTAATACTATTTTTTTCCCTCAGGACACTGACTTCTTTTGGTGCACAAGAGGGACACACACGATTCAGGTTCTGTGGAAAGTCATAAACCTGAATTTTTATAACTTATGACTGTTTGACTTTGCAACTTAAATAATTTTCTTTTAATATAATTTGAGGATTTGTTTATTTGAAGTGTGATAACATAATTGTGGAACTGGAAGAAGGTGAGAAATACACGGTCAGACTCCTTCTAAACTGATTGAGGCTCAGTTTCCTTCTGAATTTGGTCTGAAATACCCTGTAGTATTTCACTTTTCGCTTCTCTAACACTGATCCTGAAATGATCTTGTTCTCCATTCCCTTGTAGTATAGAGTTCATATTCATTATTAGAATTCATATCACAGTTCTGTTGGGAGCTGTGTATATTCCCTTTGAGTCATCCTACCTAGAACTGACATTTCTTATTTTACTTTCTCCCTAGATATTTTCTCTCATGGGCATCACAAACCATGGAGTGCTGGATCTTGAAATCTCTATAACTTCAGTCTTATTTTTCTCCTGTTGGCCTCTTTCTTGAATGAAGCCAAGAAATAAGACCTCTGATGGTATAGATTGTTGAACAAACTGGACATGAGACTAAGTTGGCACTAATTCTAGAAACAGATTTCAAGTTCCGCAAGATCAAAACTCAAGCCTACTTAGAGGCTGCGAACTGCTTTTACATACAAGAGCAATCAACTTGCACTAATTGTAAGGGGCACACCAGAATCACCAATCTATCTTAGTTTATTATTGATGTTTTTTTCCAAATTGTTTCTGCAGTGCCATCGGAATATTTCTATCATCTCCTGCAGATTCACTAGCACCTTGCACCAAATTGTCTCATGTCATGGTTCATTTTGATTAAAACCAGTAGGCAGCACAATAATTGTTTTTGTTCAGACAAATTTCTTTCACATTCTAGCATGTTATGTATAGCTGAAAACCTATAATTCCAATTCAAGTCTTCACTTGAAATATTATTATAGGCAGGGCTGGTAGCACTGACTATTATTAAGGTAGCCCAGCGCTTCCTATTATAAGACCCTAGATATCAGAAACATATAATGTTGCCAAATTTTAATCATTTGCATTGAATTTTTCCATGCCATGCTGGATGTCTGCTTCAGACTGAATTATTATGGAAAATTTCAGCAAAGTAACTTCAGCCATTTCCAAGAACAAGCTTTAGGGAAAATAAGTTGTTTTCCCTATGTTAAAAATTATGGTGACCTTTTGGTTTTGGACAGCTATAGTAACCCCCCGGCTTTGGAGCAGGGACTTGAAGTTTGGTAAAGGGAGTGACCATTGTTTCTGAGAGGTGCCTTTTGCTATCACAGTTCACATCTACTCAGTAGAGATGTCTTAGACTTAGCAGCTAAAATCTCTGAAGACTCCATCCTCACTGAATATGCTCTGTCCCCTCACAGCTCCTACCTGTGGCCAGATTCTGCATGTGCCATCCCTACAGAGCAACTGAGCACATTCCATCCCTTCTTAGTTCCTACAGGACAGGACTGCCCAGCACGATCCCCTGAACATGCTCCCAGGGCTATGGGGTGAAGTCATGCTTTACTTGTAATGGCTGCTCCAGGTCAGTGTGATGTTCAATTATTACTCAGAGCCAAGAAGTCTCACTGAGCTCTGCATCATTCAGTGTTCCAGTTCTAACTGATAAGCTTGCATAACATACCAACTGGCCCTTGCTAAAGCCAATTAAAGATGCAGTTCCCCACATCATCCTTCCACAGCCAAACCATTATCAGTCAACATCAATAGAACACAGAATTTCAAATACTATAGCCAATTTACTACCTAAACAAATTATGTTGAATCAGGTTCTGAGTTGCCCATCACTATTGTGGAGACATGTGGGTCTCTCCTGAGACATCAGCACCATTGTTGTCAGGAAGTAGTAAGTCAATTAGTTCTGGTTCTGCTTAGCTGTCTCAACCTATTGTGGTTGTCTTTCTGAGACCTTCTCAGGCAAGGCAGCCAACTCAGTGCCCCTTATCGCCTCCCTTCTGGAATTTGGAAGTGTCACCTACTCCTCCATAGTATGTGTCTTTCTGGGCCACAACCTCAAACAGCCTGAGGGCAATCTCTTCTGACACCACGAGAGCTGGGCAGGTACTGCTTTTTTTTGGATCACTGGTGGATGGGGGGGGGGAATGGTTCAGGTCAAACAAAACATTTCAAAGAGATTGGGACAAAAACCCCAAGATAGAGGGTTGGAGGAAGGCTGAGATTGAATGAGAAGCCTGGGAAGGGAGACTGATACCGGTAGACCCTAGCCCCTGGGGTGGGGAAGGAAGAGACAGCTTGGACAGTGAGCTGAGATGAAGGAACTGAGACTAGATGGGCAAGGAGACTAAGACTGAAATGAGAACCCCCAGGAGTTGAGATAGGGTCAAGGTAGGTAAGGAGAGTCTGGCTGGGACAAGGAGTCAGGAGTTTGGAAGAGCCAGTACTGGAATAGGGACAGGTTAAAGAGATGGGGCAGAAGGTGTTAAAGTTGGGGAAGAGGGGGGTAGATGGGCAGAAAAAAAGTCTGTGCTCACTAGAACATACTTTCCTCCAGCATCTGGAATAGAACCAAAAAGATCTGAGTCTCACTATTCCTCTGCTGTCAGCAAATATCTATGAACCCTCTACCAAAGTATGTCTCATCCCCTTCTAGTGCTGGTCCACATAGAGGATGACAGCCTACTATTGCTATCAGTTAGTCCATTTGCTCAAATGTCAATGGTCTATGTGGTGAATCTGTGAGCCAATGTTGCTGATTGCCTGTGAGTAAACAGGATACCATGATAGAATTTCTCTTTTACCAGTTTCTATTTAAGAAAAAAACCTAGGCAGTCACACACAAAAAACTTACTTTAAGAGAACATTAAAGTTGTGAAGGTAATTACTCAAAGGCAGTTACTCAGGACATGCTAGTTAAGGTTTCCTGTGCAACCTTAATTCGGCCTCCTTGTACATATGCATTATGATTACAGCTGGCTAGAAAATGGAAATCCATTCCCATTAAAAAAAATTGTTAGGAAAAAAGATCAGTCTTGAACTGGACAATTTTAATTTTACAAAGGTATATTCCACTAGAAAATCCCTGACTAGCTTTAATTATGACACAGTCTTTAATTATGTGATCACATAAAAAAGCCCATTAAGAAATAAATAATCTGTATTCATAGCAGGGTTTAAATTGTGTGCAGTAAATAAGGCATGTGGCCACACACTGAACAAAAAAGGAGAAAACAACATTATGAATAGCAACTGATTAATAAGTATCATCCATTCTGTGTACTGAATGAAGCAGGATTCCTGTGGAAAATACAGTATGTTGTCATGTAATTAAAAAGTATATCATAATGCATACTCATAAGGGGGCTGAAATAAGGTTTTTCCCCTCACATACACCAATTGCTATTAGAGAATGCCCAGCAAGTTTTAGCAGTATATAGCCTATGACACAACTCATCAGTTAGGATTCCATTCAGCAGGGGGAAAAGGAGAGGCTCACTGTAACATATACACATAAAGATTCCACACAAATCTTTTTAGGAAAGACAAACATTTGACTTTTGACCCTTTTGGCTGATTAAATAACTAGCAAAAAAGTAAATTTCTAAAGGTGTGAAGGTTCAAATTAGGTTCAGCAAAGTGTACAAAAGTTCAGTGTTTCCCCAAGGCTTATTCAAAACTATATGCTGGACCTCTTGGGAGGAAGGTCTCTCCTGTTTAAATGGTTCTCTCCGCTCTACAATTTGTTGCTCGAATAGCAGGAATTCTTATGCTTTAGCAAAACATTATAGGAGCACAATGGCCTCCATTTTCTTGAATTACTATTAATTTGATTTTAATAGCTCTCAAGATGTGCTAGGCTCTTTCAAAACACAGAGTAACAGAGCCTCTGGCTTGAAGGCATACAGTCTAAAAAGACAAAGCATAAAGGAAAGAAGGAATACATCAGACAAGCAGTTGTCTGGTCCCACAACCTCTCTCATACAACACCCTCCACGTAAAGCCCCACAGCATTCCCCAACAATAGGGGAATCATCCATTGTAGTAAATCTGTTTCATCTTTCTTGGGGAGTGGGGAGAGGTATGATGGTGAAAATAAATATCTGGGGTGAAATCCTGGCCCCACTCAAGTCAATAGCAAAACTCCTATCATCATCCATAAGGCTGGGAGTTGACCCATAATGGTGTTGCATATATGTATGTTTGTTTAAAAGAAAAAAGAAAAGAAATAAATTCAGGGAGAGGGAAGTTGACAAATACCTCCCCATAGTAAATTCACTTAGGCCGGGTCTACATGCAGTTCTTTTCTTTTGGGATAACTAATTCCTTTAAGCATGCAGTATTGTTTGTTTACAGAAATTATACCATTACAACACCTAGTGTGGATGCAATTATAATGGTATAAAGGTGCTTATAGCACCACAGGTTATTCCATTTCCTTTACATGAATTAGCTGTGCAAATATAAGCACCTCTCTATAAATACCTCAAAAAGGTAACACCTGGGAGGGTAAAGAGCTATTTAAGCAAAAGGACAATGTTCTCAAAAGAACAAATGGATATAAAGTGGCCATGAACAAGTTCAGGCTGGAAATTAGAAGGTTTCCAACCATCAGAAGAATGCAGTTCTGGAACAGCCTCCCAATAGGAGTTGTGGGGGAAAACAACTTATTTAGTTCTGAGAGCGAGCTGGACAATTCATAAGTGTGATTGTATTACAGAGGTACTTGTGATGGAAGGGGGCTCACTTTCAGTGTATGTTTTTAATTCCTAAAGGTTCCTGCTTCAGGGTTTTAACCCATCCCTTGCAGGGATCTGGAAGGGATTCCCCCTTCCTCTACACACACCATTTTTGGGAGCCAGGGGAGAGAGGGGTTGGGTCTCCTCCTTCTGAAGCTTCAGAGATGGCAACCATTGGGATAGCAAATAGGGAGGGCCAGGGCTCTGAGGTGGCACCAAGCAGTCTTTCGCTCAGGTGCTTTGCTGGCTGATTGTCACTCACATGCTCAGGGTCTAACATATGTGGAGTTTGGAAGCAATGTTCCCCCAGATCATATTGGCAGTGAAGTTGAGAGATTTTCCTGGTCATTTGCCAGGATTATCTGGGTACATCTCACTTAATCTGTTCCCTGCCATTGTGGGAGGTGTTAGGCACTGCTCCACCTCGAATTTTCCTATTATCTGTCTGTAGCATATCATAATTTTTAAGGGGCATAATACTTTAAACCCAACAAGTGAAATGAGATCAGTAGATGCTGGGTGGTGTTGTGGACCCGTGTTACACAGGAGGTCAGAATAGACGATCTGCTGGTCCCTTCTAGCCTTAAATTTTTATGACTATCAGTGTAACAGCATCCAGACATTGGAGAGTTGTACCACATTAGCTTTACTAGCATAGTTAAAGCTATACAATTTTTGCATGAAGATAAGTTCTTTCCGATAAGTGTCCAAATAGCTATGGTAGTGGGAGTAATAATCAGTAGTAGGAATTTTTTCCTGACATATGCAAACAATTAATTTACTCCCTGTGAAGTGAAGATTGAAAGTACCTAACATTACTAGAATATACATATTTCAGTTTCAAATCTATTGCCTACTATTTGATCAAGTACTTCCTTGTTCTTGTGTTCTACTAAGGCACCCAAGTGGCTTTTAACCTCTCCCTCTATCCCTCCCTCCCTCCCATTTCTATTATGTTTCTCACCGAATGTATTGCCTTGATCCTGCAAAGACTTACATATTGAAATCAATTAACAGTAAATATAAGCATGTGCAGAACTTCTTACAGGATCAGGGCATACTTTTGCAATGAAGTCAAGTCCTTCAAGGTATGGCTGCAGGCTTTCGCTGCTGTTCTCAGGTGAAGCTGAGAAGCTCTGCTATGCTGCTAATAGGAAAGGAACTTCAGTGAGGCCAAAAAAATGAAATTAAAATGGAATACTTTTAGCAGGATGGTGGGAGCTGAAATTGACTAAAATTTCAGTTATCAGACTTTTATGATTAGGCAAAGAGTAAAGCAAGAGCAGGGCTGGAACCAACTATTAAGCAACAGGGAATATCCCTCATATCATACCAAGATACTGCTCATCTCTTCCTATAGCATCCCAAATAGCTCTTTAAAGGCAGGGAAGGGATTATTGTCTAAAAGCTAGAGCACAGGACTGAGATTAACAGCGATTTGCTGTGTGATTGAGGTTATTTAACTTCTGTGCCTCAGTTTCCATTAAAAAGGGATAACTCTTGCCTCTGTCACAGAAGTGTTCTGTCTAGGGGGGAGTTTGTTGATGCATAAAACACTCTGAGCTGCTTAGGTGGGAGGTTCCATAGAAGTGCTAAATATTACATTCCCTGTGCACCTTTCCCCATCTATTTTTTTTTTTTGCAAAGCAGTTTTAATAAGTCCCCCACAGAAGTGGTCTCTCCAAGTCAGGGTTGAGACTTACTGGAAGGGCAGGGCTGGAAAAGAATGGATTGCCCTGCTTATGCTCTACGAAACAGAAGATTGACCACAATCATGGAAACAGCCAGATTCTTTTCATTAGCATCATGACAAAGAATATGTAGCAAACTAGAGGGCAGAAACTAAGTCCTGCCATTCTTGCCTAAAAGTTTTAAAAACAGTTTCTGAAACTCTGTCCCTCTCTTCACTGAGAGATGACTTGCCTTGGTCTCAACAGCTTGTTTTTAGTGTGTAAGATAAAGCACAAGAAACTCAAGTGTGATCAAATGGAGACTTTGCAATGATGGCTGGCTAGAAAATTAGCCAAGTGAACCATTCCTCAGTCTGTCTATGCCTTCATTAAGCTAGGCAGAACATATTGCTAAGCTTATTTTGTTCCCATTCAATCATAGATCTGTGGTACAATATTTAACTCTACATCAAACCTGTTCTGTTCAACTCATTCTCTCTGCATGGTGATCAACAGGATTAGAACTAGATTCCCCTCTCCCGCCCCGAAGGTCACTAGTTCTTTTCTAATTTTACTCTGAAGTGGTGCGGTTGGAGGTGCTGTGTAAATAAATAGAGTTCGCTCCTAAATCTATATTCAAGGCACATGAATAAATGGCTGGCTTTTCAAAAGTACCATGTACGCAGCTATATCCATCTACTAAAAAGAAAAGCAGTACTTGTGGCATCTTAGAGACTAACAAATTTATTAGAGCATAAGCTTTCGTGAGCTACAGCTCACTTCATCGGATGCATTTGGTGGAAAAAACAGAGGAGACATTTATATATACACACAGAGAACATGAAACAATGGGTTTATCATACACACTGTAAGGAGAGTGATCACTTAAGATAAGCCATCACCAGCAGCAGAGGTGGGAAAGGAGGAAAACCTTTCATGGTGACAAGCAAGGTATGCTAATTCCAGCAGTTAACAAGAATATCAGAGGAACAGTGGGGGGTGGGGTGGGGTGGGGGGAGAAATAACATGGGGAAATAGTTTTACTTTGTGTAATGACTCATCCATTCCCAGTCTCTATTCAAGCCTAAATTAATTGTATCCAGTTTGCAAATTAATTCCAATTCAGCAGTCTCTCGTTGGAGTCTGGTTTTGAAGCTTTTTTGTTGAAGGATAGCCACTCTTAGGTCTGTAATCGAGTGACCAGAGAGATTGAAGTGTTCTCCAACTGGTTTTTGAATGTTATAATTCTTGACGTCTGATTTGTGTCCATTCATTCTTTTATGTAGAGACTGTCCAGTTTGGCCAATGTACATGGCAGAGGGGCATTGCTGGCACATGATGGCATATATCACATTGGTAGATGCGCAGGTGAACGAGCTTCTGATAGTGTGGCTGATGTGATTAGGCCCTATGATGGTATCCCCTGAATAGATATGTGGACAGAGTTGGCAACGGGCTTTGTTGCAAGGATAGGTTCCTGGGTTAGTGGTTCTGTTGTGTGGTGTGTGGTTGCTGGTGAATATTTGCTTCAGATTGGGGGGCTGTCTGTAAGCAAGGACTGGCCTGTCTTCCAAGATCTGTGAGAGTGATGGGTCGTCCTTCAGGATAGTTTGTAGATCCTTGATGATGCATTGGAGAGGTTTTAGTTGGGAGCTGAAGGTGATGGCTAGTGGAGTTCTGTTGTTTTCTTTGTTGGGCCTGTCCTGTAGTAGGTGGCTTCTGGGTACTCTTCTGGCTCTGTCAATCTGTTTCTTCACTTCAGCAGGTGGGTATTGTAGTTGTAGGAATGCATGATAGAGATCTTGTAGGTGTTTGTCTCTGTCTGAGGGGTTGGAGCAAATGCGGTTATATCGTAGAGCTTGGCTGTAGACAATGGATCGAGTGGTATGATCTGGATGAAAGCTAGAGGCATGTAGGTAGGAATAGCGGTCAGTAGGTTTCCGATATAGGGTGGTGTTTATGTGACCATCGCTTATTAGCACTTCCCCCCCCCCCCGCTGCTGGTGATGGCTTATCTTAAGTGATCACTCTCCTTACAGTGTGTATGATAAACCCATTGTTTCATGTTCTCTGTGTGTGTATATAAATCTCTCCTCTGTTTTTTCCACCAAATGCATCCGATGAAGTGATCTGTAGCTCACGAAAGCTTATGCTCTAATAAATTTGTTAGTCTCTAAGGTGCCACAAGTACTGCTTTTCTTTTTGCGAATACAGACTAACACGGATGCTACTCTGAAACCTGTCATCGACTAAAAGGCGCTGGTTGGGAGTTCTTTTGAAAGCCAGACCAATTATTTAGGTGCCTAAACATTGAGTTAGAAGTCAACCTTATGCTTTTATTTTTTAAAATCTTTGTCACACAATTATTATATATGTTAGCAGCTGTTCTTCATTAATGTAGAAGTTGGATTAACCATATAAACCCAAAATGCTAATGATGTATCTTTCAGATGGAACAGAAGATTGAGTTCTAGCCCACTTGCAGTCAATGCAGATCCCATGACACTTCCCTCAGGAATGGATACATGTACCCTGATGTCCTGTTTGGATTCCAATTTGTGTAATTACCTTTCACTATCATAAATATTCCCTGCATTTTCAAATACATAAGATCTTTAGTTCCTATCCTAAACTCCTGGGTAATGTGGAGACACACTGTTCAACAGTTGCCATGTTTCACCTCAGAAATAAATGCCTTTCATGGTGAGTGGAATGATCCCTATTTTCTTCATTCTGTAAACTACTTTGGGTTCAAGAACAGGAAATGTACTATATAGTGTACAAATATAATTACTTACAACCAATAGTAAAAGGATGTCCAATTTACTTGTCTTTGCTAGGTGGCTGTTGAAGGGGTGAACCAGTTCAGGTAAAAAGTAAGGGCTTAGCCACAACAAAACCAAACTTGACCATTTCCTGCAGTTTAGGGGAATGCAGTAGACTTTTTGCTTGCTTGTCTGTTTAAACTATTGTTGCATCTCTCTGCTTGCTGTTCACAAGCTTGACCCTAAAGAAAGTACGATGGAAGGGGCATTTTAGATAATCCAAAGTAATTATTTGATTTGCAACATGGAAAATGTCAGGGCATAAAGGGTTAATAACAAAATTTAAAAATAAGGAAGGACAATCCACTGTGTTGAATACTTTAAGATGGATTAAAGTTTGAGCCAAAACATTAGTTTAACATAGATACAAACAGGGTTTGTATAATAATACAATAAAAAAATAATACAATAGGGTTTTTTGTTTAATTCAATATAAACATGACTTTCTTCTTTTTAAAATCAAAACATTTCCCTGCAAAACAGAAGATCATTGCTCTATTATGAGAATCACAAAGTTTAACTAATTACAATGCTTGGCACTTCAGTGTGTTTTGAAGATGTAAAGTTTTGTAACAAACATTACAAACCCACTGAAACTGAGGAGTTTTATTATCCAAGAAGACTGAAGTGCAAGCAGGACATGGCATAAGCAGAGTTAAGTCCAAGATTTATGCCCACCTACTGGGTTAGGAGACCTAAATCCAATAGTGATTGGCAATTAAAATACTTAGATGGATAGAACAGTAATAGTTATTTGACAATGTGCTCAGGGCTGTATAAGCCTCTTCCAAGTATCTTACAAGTTAAGAAGAGTAAATCAGGAGTTTAAAAAAAATCCTTGCAAGTTTGCGTAATCAGGCAAGGACAAGTTTATTTTTAAAAATATATTACAAGTATCTTTCCAGGGAGTTGAAGCACATTTTTTGTTTTAGGAAAAGGCCATTCTGGCTTGTGGATGTCTCAGAACTCCTTCAACCCCCCATCCCCCGTGCCTTTCAAAAGGCAAGAGAATAAATACAGTTCCTAGAAGACAGTGAGTGTGTTGCTTGGTGTATGGAATTTCTTCTCTGATCATTGCTAATTCAGCGATACATGCATGAATGATTATGGCTTCTCACAAATATCCCTGACACACTGGACATGACCACTGTGATTACAGCCTACAAAATTAGCCTGTTTGGAGCAGCTTCAGTGGGAATGAAGATAAATAGTGACAGAAACTAGCCTATCAGCACAGAGGTCCCATCCCCTCATTCAGCACTTTCCCCAGTCAGTCCTGCTTCAACAGATGATCCCAGCATGACACCTAGTGGTAGCTGCACACTAACCTAATTTGTTAGTCTCTAAGGTGCCACAAGTACTCCTTGTTCTTTTAACCCTTTAAGTGGCTATCAGAAAGAATATTGTTTCTTTCCAAGAGCTTCACTCATGTTTTTAAATCCATTGCAGCTGTGTGACAAATATCCCGCATGAACCGAAATGAGAAGAACAATTGAATTTCCTGAAATAAAAATCTTTCTTGCACATTCTCAAGTTCAGAGTAGTTTTCTGGACTTTCTACACACTATGCCTCACTTGAACTTGATACTTGTACTATTATGACTGTTTGATACAAAGTGCTTCCCCACCCCCTCTACGTATATAGACTCTTTGGGTCGGGGCTGTGGGTAAAGTTGCCCAAGTTATAGAAAAACCTAACTAATTTATTTCTAATGAGATTTAGGCTCCTGAATACAAGGACCAGATTTACAAAGGTATTTATCTATATCTTTAGGCACCTAACTCAACTAGGTGCCTTTGTAAATACCAGTAGATACATAACTTCCATTGACTTTCCCTTACAGTTAACTGATTTACCCATTAAATGTTGTAAATTCCACTAAGCACTTTTGATGCTTAAACACCTATGTAAATCTGATCCCTATTTATACAGCTTAAGGCCAGAAGTGACCACTAGATCATCTGAGCTGATCTCTTGTATGTCAAGCCCAACATCACCATCATCCAGCATGCACACTAATTAAACCAGACAAACGAAAGGAGACCAAAATATTACAGCCTTTTGGAAAATGGGTTGCACACTCCTAGATTACAAAGGTGCCTTTGAAATTTTTACCCTATGTCTTCGCTATATCTCCATGTAGAGACTCGCACATTTGGAACACAACTGTAATACAACTAATGATAATCTGGAACTGGTCAAAAGACACAAAAGTGATCTATGACTATTATGTGACTAAAAGAAGGAAATTCAGTTCATCATTACTTCGGGATCATACTATTTGTAGTTTGCAAGTATCTGGATGGCTTCCTGGTAGTTACGAGCATGTTGCTAAATCCCAAGTTTCATGAATTTTTAGCACAAATATTTATTCGTCTGAAAGTTTGTACTGGAAATTATATCATTACCCATTTGTTCATCTCCTTATTCCAACATTCAATCAGAAACAGCAGGTGAGTTAGGTGTTCTGTCACAGATCATAATGAATTTGCTAATACTCAAAGTTAACAGATATTGACAACCTGTTCGCTGGAATTTATTTGCATGAATTATCCGAACACTCACAGAGAACTTGAGAAAAATCACAGCAACTAGGCCTGGTTCACAAAATTCTTCAAACAGAAAAATAAAGGGCTAAATCTGTAATTAATATTTCAACCAGCCATAAGATATTAATTTGAGAAGAATCTTATAGTCATATATGCTATGTGTCATAACTCCAGTTCTCTTTACAACCGTGGGAGCATATTGTCCAAGGTTTTGTCTACAAAGTGTGACAATGCACACCACAGAGCTCTGAAGTGGTGTGCTCTAACTGCCCTGTGTAGCCCCAGCTGATATGTTCTAAAAGGTTCCTAGCGTACAGTAATGTTTCAAACAAGACTACATCAATGCAACCAGCAGGGTTTACACAAGGCAGTTAGAGTGCAATACTTTAGAATGCACTACAGTTTACACTCCTCTAATGAGTACTGACACACTATGTAGACAAGCCCCAGGTTTGTCTTTCCCTTCTGGTCCAAGGTGGATCTGAGGTTTGAGTCAATAATAATGAAAACTAATGGAACAAGGAAAAGGAGAGAAACTCCTTGTTCAGAAGTATACTTGCTTCAGTTTTTGGTGAAGGTATAGGCTACTTTTTTTTTTCTAACATCCCAATGTATGAAAATTTAATTCAAGTGCTGGCTTTATGCTTTTTAAAGATTTTTTCCCCAAATAGCATAGACTACACCTTACCAGGGCCTAAACACAAACCCGATGAATCTGTTGAGTGTTGGCAGAGAAATTAGACCACCTGAGCTCCTTTGTTTGCAGAATTCTGCAGTTAAACTTGTCAAGCATCCCAGTGTCCTGAGCTTTAGCATCTTGATAACTGCATCTAATCAATGTATTTCACTATAAACCATCAATATCATTGCAAAACAACAAATACTCACTGTGGAAACATGGATAAGAAAAAACAACTCCCCCACTCCCCCGTTTAATGCATGTGTTAGGTTAAGAATTGAACTCTGAGGACAGAGTGAGCAAGAGGGAAATACTGTTTTTAAAAAATCAAAATGACTGAAATAGTCTAAAATACAGTGAACCTACATAAAAAGTGCATTCCAGGTTTTAGTGATATTACTGATTCCAGCAATATTATCTATACCTAAAAATGGGAAACATTGCTGGAACCATATCTCTAGAACTGGAATGCATACAGTGGATGCATACTCATTGTCTCTCAACTCCTATGGTCTCTGTTGTGCTACATTCTCATCTTATATCGGACACTCGTCCTTACTGCTGATGTAGGAGTACATACACATGCACACACACCAGATGGACTGACCACAAAAGTAGTACTATTTTGGGGGGTAGAGGGGGGAGAAGGGAGAAGAGTGTCACCATCGATCTCAGCACTAATCAATGCATATCACAAATAGAACATGTGCATATCAGTGCTTGGGTCTCCTATTTAGAGCATAGTAGTATTAAGATTATATCTGTTCAGCCATGTAATGGCCAGCCTCAGGCTCATTTCTGATGGCTTAATGCCCCTTCTATGTAGTTGTACCAGGTTCAGAGACTTCTTAGGCTGGCAGTGGTCCGGAGAGGATATGGTTCAATTTCTTCCTCAAAATCGAAGGAGTGGAAAGGTTCCCAACTCAGAGTACCTCCTGGGGCCAGGTCCATGACCATCTTCAAAGAGCCTTTTCTTTTTTTCGGGAGGTGGGAGAGGGAAAGGAAGATCAGGCAACTTGATCAGTCTGTAGTGATTTACAAAAGCAGAAGATGTCTGATACCTGATACCACAGGGCTTTTTAATCTAGTAAATAAAGCTATAAGAAGAGCCAATGACTGGGAGATGAAGTCAGCAACGTTCACATTATAGAAAAGATTCAAATTGTTAACAATGAGGGTAATTAGCCATTGAGGCAGATGACCAAGGGAAGCAGTATGTTCTTCATCACTAAGTTTTTAAATCAAAATTTCAAAAATGTATGCTCTGCCTCAGCCATAAGTTGCTGACCTAGATGCAGGAATCACTGTGTGAAATTCTACAGTTTGGGCTAAGCAGGAGGTCAGGCCTTAGAGCCTATTAATCTTGTCCTGAAATTGTGTAATTATAACATGGCTGCCATTAGAAAGAAAGATTGCATTTATTTTGTCATTATTGTGTACACTGCAGCAACTGACACTGCTCAAGTCAGCAATGAAAGCCCTATTGTACAGCACCTAGCACAAACGTAATATGAAAAAAACCACCCTGTTTTAAAAGCATGTAGTCTAAATAGACAAGACGGAGGAAAGGCAAGGGAAGGAATGAAACAGAGCAATGGGTAACTGCATGTTAATTCCAATTATTTATGTAGATAGTAGACATGTATTCATATTCTCATTTTAGAGAGAGGAAACAGAGGCATTGCAAGGAGAATAGTTTGCTCAAGTTCACTCAGCAAGACAGTAGCAAAGCTAGGAATGGAATGCAGATCTTCTGATTCCCAGCCCCATGTTTTAAAAACAAGACCATGCAAAGAGCTCATTGCATACACTAACATAATCAGTGCCTGCCTGCAGAAAAACACTTCCACATTTTAATTCTAATAAGATAGAAGTGCCAAGATGGGATAATTAATGAAGCAATAATCCCCAAGAAATTGGCCATTACCACCATTTAAGACTTTTTTAGTTAATGATTTGAGCTGGTTGACTGTCTAAAACTCCTTTAATAATTTTCATAATTGGCTATATTTTTAATTATAAATTTAGCAGACAATAGTATACTGGCAGAGAAAGACTTAGGCAGGCCAACTGCATTTACTGCCAAGTGGTTTTCCCACCTGAACCTCTATCTACTTTTCAGTGTTAAATGGGCCAACACCACCAACATACTTGATTGGTATTGTTGTAAAGACCATGGGTATCATCGCATGGAGTGACAAAGAAGTAGGGGAGGAGAAAATAGAGACAAAGATACAGAAGGATGATCCCATGTACAAAGAAGTCTGTATAGAGCTAGGATTTGAACCAAACTGTATTGATACTAAGTTTCCACTTAATCCAACAGGTCACAGTGCCTCTTATATTTTTACACTAACCAAGAGACCATCTTTTCCCTCTGACTTCATCCACAGACAAGTTAAAATATTAACTTTCTTATCATGAGCTCCACCTATTACTCCCTACAACAACAAAACGGTCAGAACTATCAAAATACTTGATGGTGCCATCATATGGAGGGATTGGCTGGGGGAAAAGGAAGTATGGAAGAGACTGAAGGTCATATCTTCAAGAATGCCTAAACAAGTTTAAAGCGTAAGTGCCATTTTCAAAAGATACTTAGGCTCCTAAGTCACTTGGAAAAAATTGGAAATTTTACCTTAAATACCAGAAGTA
The DNA here is from genome assembly GCF_009764565.3 of Dermochelys coriacea. Taxonomy (NCBI): domain Eukaryota; kingdom Metazoa; phylum Chordata; order Testudines; family Dermochelyidae; genus Dermochelys; species Dermochelys coriacea. The sequence goes on from NC_050073.1 coordinate 50,644,714, forward strand.
CAGAGCTTTTCATCCCTAAACTGGCACAAAGAAGACAACATTTTAACACGTATATTTATCCACCTGAATCCATTATCACTAGAGGTCATTTGGGCCAAGAGGTTTAAGAAGGATTTAAAAAAAATCATTTACATGGCTAATTTCAACATCTACAGCTAGAAAGAGTTAATACATGGGATATAAATTGCTATTCTTCAGGGCATGTCAGCCATTAAGTGATGTTCAGAGTCACAAAATCACTATTGCTACCTTAGTTGCAGCTTCAGCAAATTGAAATAATCTTTCACATGCAAGCATACCCCCTCCAGACCACAGCTGAAGGATGCTCTCGGGGGATAATGCAGAGGAAGAGAAGATTGAACTGCTAGAGCCCAACATGCTAGTTTCAAGATAGAGGGTTCATCCTTCAATGCAAATTGCGGGGGCTCTGCACTTCAGAGGTTTTTCAGCATCTGGCATGATCAAGCCCATATAGAGGGATTCAATCTGCACTTTTTCAGCTGTACAAAAATGTTAAGGAATTTACTGAAGTCATGCATAATTTATTCTACAGCAAGAATTAAAAAAAAACACCCACAAACACACACCATAACCACAACCACAAAAAAGCAACCCATCACCAATAATCCCTATGATAGGCAAATCTTACTAGGATGAGAGCTGGATTGATCAGGTTTGTATTTATAGGTGATCACAGCTAAACTATTGTGCAAGCACACCCTCTCTCAACCCTTTCCATTATTCAGACAAGGCATTAAAACGAACTTGAGTTATGGAGCGAAGTTTCATGAAAGCCATTGTAAATCATAAGATATAAACATTTTAAATGCAGACATCTGATCCATACTGTACATTGGTTATTAATAGACAGTGGTTACAATAATGAACTGCCCATGTTCATTATTCTCTCTATGGCTCTACTATTTGTCTTGCTTGAAGTAATCCAGGTACAAATTAAATCATGCAAGTTGTGAATTATCTCCCTGGGTAATTCCAGACATCTTTTGAGCTGGTCCTGCATGTGCAAGATATATGTTACCAAGATGGGCTCTCAATTTATCAAAGAACTGTTAAGGTGCTCAGATACCACAAACATGGGAAGTGGCCTAAGAATCTACTCAGACAGGGTCAGAATTGGGGCTGAATTTTGGGATTTTTTTAATCTGAAATTTGAAGATTGGTCCATTATAAAAAATAGGGACTAACAAAAGCCTCGGATCCCAGTACCTCCAAAACCTGAAGTTAAAATCAAAACCCAAATTTTGGGTGGAACCCTTCCCTTGATGTAATCTGAATCAGAAAAAAGTATTAATATTTCAGAGTATGAAAAATATAAAATGGGTCCAATGCCCGCAAATGTAGCCCATGTAATATACAAGTCTCTCTCCTTCTGCCCTTCCACTCATTCAGCCTTCCCTAACCCACAAAATCTCAAGTCAATGTGTTTCCAGAGGGTCACACACTGAAAACATCAGTTTACATAGAAAGATGTATGACAGACATGTAGTTATGTTGCTTAATATACTACTGGAAGGTGCTCAGATACTCTGGTGATGAGTGTAGAACCCGTACAGAACAGAAAAATGTTGAGTGGGAAGCCAGAATGTTTTTGTTCTTTTCAGCATACACACCACCCTTCCACCAGTGAAACACGGCTACCTCTAGAGAGGGACATGACAGCTATTCTTGCTCATTTTCTAGTGATAGTCACCTGATTCCAGAATCAGATGACTATCTCCTGAGCATGATAAAGCCCTGCCCTGAGCTCAATTAAGTGGGAGCCTAGAATTACATACTTGGAGTGATATCCCAGGGATTGAGCAAAACGGAACCCTTGTGGGATGAGGAAGCCTACCAGAAGTGAAGCACTGTCTCAAGGACGAAGACAGCGGTTACCTAGTCCCAGCAGAGAAGAGGTTTGAGTCCAGGATTGAGGCAAGGATGAGACCTTGGAGAAATAACTCTCAGAGGCCCAGAATCCACCATAAGGAGAACCTGGAAACTTGGATCTCCTGGAGTACAGGAAATCCTCAGAGAGAGAGAGATGGGGTTTATCCTGTCCCAAAGGAGAAGAAAGTTAAACCCATTATTGGGGCTGAGAATAGACCTGAGGAAAGAGACTCTCCAGAGAAGCCAGGGGAATGAGTGGGACCAGCTGAGTTCTGTTGCTTGGAGGGAATTGGGAGCCAAGAGATCCAAGGTTTAAAGGCCCAGAAATGAAAAGATTTGGAAATTGAAAGGGCCACAGGAACTGAGTTTATAAAGGACTTTATACATTAAACCCTGAGACAGGAAATACCATTTTAATTACTCTTGGCTGTCAGCTATTGGAAAACCCAGGAGGGAAACTGAGGCAAGATAACTAAGTGCTATGCTACAAAGAGGTTTGCTCAGCTGCAATTTTATGTAAACCTTCCTGAATCATGCCTTCTTCTACGTCTAGACTGACTGTCTTTAAAAATAACACAAAATACCCAGTGTATAATGGAAGTCTCTAGGGTTATAAATGAGTTCAAGCACCAGCAAGTGCCCCCTCATGGCAAGACATGCTGTAGCAGCTCTCACTTCTCTGGCACCCTCTGCCAACAGTTGCTCCAGTTCTGTGGTGACTTCTTTTCCATGATTTGGCCCTCTGGCCAGGTCACCATCTTAAGTCCACCCTTTCTAGGGTCACAAATATCCAAACAAAAGTCCCCAAAAGCCTATAACACAACCAAAATCCTTCTACCCTCTCCATGGCTATTCCTCAGCCTGTCTTTAGCGCTTAGCCTGCAGCCCCTGTGCTGGGCTCCATAATCCCCACAATGAGCTTGTATGCCTCCGTTCCAGGAGCCAATAGGGAAATCCAGTCCCACTCTCTACTCAGCACAGTGCCCTGGGCTGGAACGACTAGGTCTGCTCCTTCAATCAAGCTACAATTTTCCTTGGGTCACTTCCTACCCAGCTTCTTAAGTTCCCCTCTGGGACCCCCAGTCTCTTCCCTGCTTAATCAGGTTCTCTCTTATGCCTCCGTGCTAGGGAGATTTTCCATCTCTTCTCTGTTTTGCCAGGGTCTCTCCCAGGCCTCCCTGCATGGAGGGCTTTTATTCTGGCTCTGAGCTTCCCTCCTGGATCTCATTCTAGCTCTTTCTCCAGCTACCCTTTGTCACCACTGAAACCTGCTTTCCCTCTTTATTGCAGCCCCTTTCTGCTCTTTATGGGGAATTGCCTGATTCCCCTCATGCAGTGCTCATTCTGTAATCAGGTTTGCTTAGTCCCAGCTTCTCCAGACTATGGGGAAAGATACCGGGTCACAGGGCTCACAGCAATCCCATTCTTGGCCATATTCTAAGGTGTTTAAAGGATTAAAAATGTAGGCTGGCCAAGCCAGTTCAGATAAAATAAATATTTACCTTACCTGATTTTCCCTATTTTTTATTTACCTGTATGCCTGGATTCTTACCAGGAGTGGAAGAGGAAGTGACTGTATCTATCTACATAAGTACTTATATGGCCCTCATCACTATAGTATCCAACACCAATCATGAGATAGAGAAGTACTATAAGCCTCATTTTAGAGATAGGAAACTGAAGCACAGAGAAACCATGACTAGGATTTTCAAGCGAGTCTAAGCCCAGGTCTACACTGGAGGGCGGGAAGGGAAAGTGATCTAAGTTACGCACTTCAGCTACGTGAATAATATAGCTGAAGTCGACGTACTTAGATCGACTTACCATGGTGTCTTCACTGTGGTTAGTCAACTGCTGCCACTCCCCCGTTGACTCCACCTGCACCTCTCACGGCGATGGAGTACAGGAGTCGACGGGAGAGCGCTCGGGGGTCGATTTATCGCATCTAGACTAGACGTAATAAAATCGATCCCCACTGGATTGATTGCTGCCCACCGATCTGGCAGGTAGTGTAGACGTACACTAAGAGACTTAGGGACCCAGCTCCTACAGAATTCCAATGGGATTTGGGTACTTACCTCCCTTAGGCTTCTTTGAAAATCCCAGCATAAGTGACTTCCCATAGGGCATCTGTAGCAGAGTAGGAACCAATCGTAAATCTCCCAAATCACAGACCAATGCCTAATGCACAAGACCAGCCTTCCTCTGATACTTCAATATAGTCTCTTCTAAACACTTTATGCGACTCATTGGAAGCATGGGGTAGACAAAAGGCTGTTCTCACAAGATTTTTAGCCCAATTTTGCAGACCCAAGAAGTTACAATCATTTGGAACTGAATCTCAGAACATATTCAGGTTCATCAATCATTGGTTAAATCTATTACAGTGAAATCTGTCTTCACAACAGCTGAGTGAATACTGCAAGAAATTTTCATGAGCATTCGTTTCAATAAAAGCAGGGAATTCACTTTGCCTGCATTCATAATCCTTTTTATTTATTTTCAGTGAATGTTAGTATGAGTGACTCTTTTGTTCACAAGACTGTTCACTGAAAGTGAAAGTCCCACAAATACACATGCAAGTAAATAAATCAGTAAAATCAATGTCTGTGGATAATTCCTGAATAGAGCAAGGCTACATTTAAATATATTATTTATTAGGAATAAGAGCAGGAGTACTTGTGGCACCTTAGAGATTAACAAATTTATTTGAGCATAAGCTTTCGTGGGCTACAGCCCACTTCAACAGATGCATAGAATGGAACATATAGTAAGGAGATATTACAGAGAACATGAAAAGGTGGAAGTAGCCATACCAACTGTAAGAGGCTAATTAATTAAGATGAGCTATTATCAGCAGGAGAAAAAAACTTTTGTAGTGATAATCAAGATAGCCCATTTAGACAATTGACAAGAAGGTGTGAGGATACTTAACATAGGGAAATAGATTCACTATGTGTAATGACCCAGCCACTTCCAGTCTCTATTCAAACCCAAGTTAATGGTATCTAGTTTGCATATTAATTCAAGCTCAGCAGTTTACCATTGGAGTCTGTTTTTGAAGCTTTTCTGTTGCAAAATTGCCACTTTTAAGTCTGTTACTGAGTGACCAGAGAGGTTGAAGTGTTCTCCTACCGGTTTTTGAATGTTATGATTCCTGATGTCAGATTTGTGTCCATTTATTTTTTTGCATAGAGACTGTCCAGTGTGGCCCCTCTGCCACGTACATTGGGAATTTGTTTTTACTGTGTCAGGTATTGGGGTCATCCTGCAAAAAGTAAGTGGCTGGTAGATGCCAGGAAGTGATCTTCATGCTTGTATGCTGGATGTTGGTGTCAGAGGTGTGAGCCACAGCAGGATAGCATTTAAGGAGCCAGAGCTGCAGGGCAGGTGGTGACACAACCCCTTACTGGTCTGGGTTAAACTCCAGTGTCACACTGTTTTCTCACTAAATTCCCTCAGTGCTGTTCTCCCTAGTTGTGCACACTCTGCTAAAGCTAAAGTCAGAGATGTGTTGCAATCACACACAGATTTCTAACCCTGGCACCACTCACCTCCTGGGAGCAAGATATTTGACATCTTCTGGTCTCAAATTCGAACAGTTTAAAAAAAAAAAAACAAGCACAGCAAGCAGAAAACAAAATGCAGTGCATGCAACTGGCAGCTGCCTCTCAAATCCCAAACCTCTCTTTTCCACTACAAGATGGAACCATAATGTCACTGAAATAAAATTCTAATAATGCAAATGATATTAATTATCAATGTTTATGCCAGTCACCAGTATCAGAAACAGAAGAATCTGAGCTGACTGCCTTGTCAGTCATGTGAAAAGTTCTGCCTTAAATCAAAATACTGTCTTTCACCTCTGAATATAATTAAATGATTGTTTTCATGTTTATCTAGTCATTAAATGCAAACCTCTAATGGGCATCTGTGCTGCTAAACTGATTTCATCCTAATATATAATCTCTATCATTAACTGATTAATTAGTGTTTTCCTTCTGCACAAAGTGTTCTCCTCCTGACCGGGCTAGTCAATAGGCAGACAGCGGGTCAAATCCAGACCACCAGATGCTTTTGAATGGATCACAAAATATTTGATGTACTTATTATCGTTATTGTTATTGTGGTGTGTAAAATGTTTGGAGTCTGGACTTTTATCAAGAAATTTGGACCTTGAAAAGAAATAATTGACTAGCCTGGAGGCTGACCTCTTCTATATGACAAGACATTACATTTCATCCAGTTACCCCTGTACTGAGCCCAAATATTTTAGCCAAATGCAAGGTTATCTTCCGGAAAGACATCCAGTATTAATCTGACAACATCAAGAGATCAGAACTCATACTTCCCTTCATGCTTTTTTATGGTTAATCACTATAATAAAAATGGTGCTTATTTCTAATTTGAATGTGTCTGGCTTCAGGTTCCGTCTATTGTTTCTTGTTATGTCTTTCTCTGCTAGATTTAAGAGCCCTTTAGTACCCAATATTTTCTCCCCATGAAAATACTTATACACTGTAATCACTGTAATTCAAATTCCTTTTCTCCCATCCTGAGGAAAATTCCAGACAATCAATGTTATGGCATATTTTACCAGGGTAAAAATAGTTAAAGCAAAGTGAAAGTTTGAGGATAGACAGGTAGACTCCACTTTCCACACGCCCTCCACTACACCCAGCCTTTACTTAAGTTTTAGAGCCTCCACTTCCAACTGAGAAGAGGAGGAGAAAGAGATGCAGGAGGGGAGAAGATGAAGGATTCCAAGAAACTGGATTACCAGTGAATAATTTCCCCTTGTTTGTCATCCTCTTCTTCCATCCTGTGGAACATTCCAGATAATAAGCCTATGTAGCAAATCATCCAATTAGAGGAGATGTGCTTGAGAATGCTAGGAAAACTTTAGGAGCTAAGTTGTTCTCTGTCATCTATAAATCACCTGGGAAACTGAGGCAGAATTATGATGAAATGACCACAGTTCTGTGTTGCAGATTTCCAGAGTGGTAACATCAGCCCTTTCAGCTCAGCAAGTGGAAATATTCTGGCTAGAATGGTCTTCTATGGCAGAGACAGAGTCTTTCACATCTGTTCACAAGTCAGATTAGCATATGAGGACCTTAGCCAATGTCTAATGGGTCTGTGACAGCAGAAGACCCTACATTTTGGGTCCTGGAAGCAAACAAAACAACATTCATTTCCTACAAAAGTGCTGTGTATGAAACAGGTAAAAGTTAATGTCTCTTTCTACATCTAGAGAAGACAGTTACTTACTAAAGTGGGGGGGGGGAAGAGGGAGGAGAGGAGGGAGAGGGAAATAAGGTATTTGGATAGAGAATCGGTGGGCACAAACGCTCATTCACATGGAAGCCCAAAACTACATAAGGAGAAATTTCCCAAGGCAGATGAAAAAAAGTTTGTTGGCCAAAAACTAAGAATGGGAGTTAAATCAGAAAACTTAATTCCCACAGTTAATGGGTGCAAGGAAAATTTTCATGCATACCCACTACAGATCATATCAAGGGGGGTACGGTTCCAAAAACTGCTCTCCTTAAGGAGAGGGCTTTAAAAAATAGGGAGGGACGAGCATAGGAAGTGATGAGCCATTGGATTTCTGATGGGAGAGAGAATGAAGTGAAGAAAGCTTCTGTACCCTATCAGATCTGGCTAAAACAAACACACTTCTTGTTCGGAACAACTCGAGGGTGTGATACACCTTTACCTGCACCAGTTAGAAAAAGTTATTTACACCCATGATTAAGTTTCTTGATTGAGGCTATTTGGTCAATATGTTCACAGCGTTGACGGTGAAAGCTTTCTTCGCTGTATCTGCTTCTCTCATCTTCCAAGTCATGAAGCTCAGGAAGAAAGGCTTTGATAAGCAAAGGAATGCGACACTAGACAGACCCATAGCATGGGCTCAGCACTAATGAAATGTAAAGAAATTTCTACATGAGAAGTGAAAATATGATAGGGAGACAATAGAAAAACTGTGGACATTCTGTCTTCTATGTGAAGGACCTAGACAGCCTCAAGTCTGGTCATACTAAATCACAAATGGCTGAGGACATCATCTAACAGAAGATAATTACAATGGCAACTCTCTATATTACATGTTTCAGGAGCTACTGGAATAGCAAAAAGATCCACAAGTCTATGGCAGCAGTCCTAGCATAACTATGAAATACCCATAACCTATGAGACAGAGATATTCACCTCTGCTGACAGGAATCCATCAAACCTTGGAGACTAGGGACCTAGAATTCTGCCACTGAGGAAACAAAAGCCTTCAGCGTTCTATGATGTGGTGTCATTATCTCCAGTGCTTGTGAAACTGAAAATCTTTTTCTGCAGCACCAGCTTGGGAGAGCAAACATCACTCCAGTACAAACTATGTCAAACTATATGAACTCCATTAAGGCTACACAGCTCCTATGGGTGACAAAGTTACACTGACAAAGGAAAATTCCCATCATAAATATGGAAAACACAAGAACTTTGTATTTATTCTAAAAGAACCTCACAAATGAGGATAGACCTAATCTATGTGTCAGAAGTGACAGCTGTCTTACAAGGAGATTTGCTGTTAATAACAATTTTGTACTAGTTTCCGTAGCAACTGCCACCTCACACTTCTGTCCCTGAGACACAGAACATCTAATAATAATAATAATAATAACAATAATACTTTCCACTTCTATAGTGTTTGTCAAGAGAATAGGCTAGATTTTTACTGGGAAACAAGTTTGGTTCTCATTGTGGTGTTTCAATTTACTCTGAACACTGATCATTTTGATGGAGGTGGTGAACCTGGTTTGGTAAGTGAAATTAAAAACACAAGTATGCATTTGTTTTAAAAAAAATAATTAAAGTGAACCTTCCCTTCTTCCAAATCCATAGCAACAATGGTTTCTGGAAGGATGAGAGACCAACATACAGGAGAAAAAGAAAACAACACAGGAACAATCAGATGAGCTAGAACTCTGCTTGTTGGTCAGAACCTGTCCATTAGGAATCCCTTTAGCAGCATCTCTAACAGCTGCTGAGAAGGCTAGCAAATCCAGTTAATTCTTCAAGTCGATGATGCCCATTATTGAGATCAATTTTTGTACTAGCATAACTATTTCAGTTAAGAGTGTAATTTGTTTTATAGAAATAGTTATACCAATAGAAGCCCTAGTGTGAATGCTGTTGTACCAGGCTAAAAGTGCTTTGTATCCTCATCAGTTATTGGGAGTGGACCACATCCACCCTGACTGAATTGGCCTTGTGAGCACTGGTTCTCCACTTGTAAGGTAACTCTCTTCTCTTCATGTGCCAGTATGTTTATGCCTGTATCTGTAATTTTCACTCCATGCATCTGAAGAAGTGGGGGTTTTTACCCACAGAAAGCTTATGCCCAAATAAATCTGTTAGTCTTTAAGGTGCCACTGGACTCCTCGTTATTTTTTTATCAATATAGCATAGTCCCCTTCCTGTGCCGGAATAAGCTATACACACAAGCACTTTTATAGCAATATAGCTGTGTCTACTCTATATAGTCTTTAACTATATTGTGTACCACTGTAACTACAACTTGTTTGTGTAGAAAAGCCTGCCCTAAGTATGATCTTTCAGTTAAATTCCAGACACTTAGAACATTACAAGTAATTCAGTCCCCAGTGAGATGGAGGATAGAGTGAACAAGTCTGATGCAGTATGCTCTAATTGACAAGCAGGGTGCAGTAGTTTTTTCCAGTATGTTGCTTGCTGTTTGAGGATAGAAAGCTACTTACAGGGGTATGTCTACACCGCAAAGGATAATTGTAGTGCAGGTAGTCGTACACAAACTGGCTTTAATGTAGCTAGGACAGGTAACAATAGCAGTGAAGATGTAGTGGCATGGACATCAGCACAAGCTAGCAGCACAATGTGCATAGGGTTCCCAGCTGGCTTGTAGTGGGGTGGCTAGCCAATGCTGAAGCCGATGCCCGCATGTCTTCACTGGTTTGCTAGACAAATTAAAGTTAGCGATGGTATGCCTATGCACACTATCGTCACACCTTAATTTGCTATATAGACATGCCCAAATTTGTTCCATAATGCAAATGCAAGGATCAGCGTCTCTGTCTCTGTTTCCAGTAGATTATGAATTTAATCAAATTCCTTTAGTACAGTCACATTTACAAGGCAGTATCTGGGTTTTAGATTAGCTGTGCTATCTCTTCTGGTTCTGCAGACCCTAATTCATTCCTAACAACCAACCCAGACTTATCCCAAATGCTAATCGCTTCCCTCTCCCCACACTGCAGTTGGATTGGGGTGATGAGGAGATGGACAGTGGGGGAGATGCATAATAAGAGTTATCGGACACCTGTACAAAAGCAATCTCTGTCAAAAAATTAGTCAAAAATAACCAGAAGCTGGGAATGGGTGACAGGGGATGGATTGCTTGATGATTACCTGTTCCGTTCATTCCTCTAGAGCACCTGGCATTGGCCACTGTTGGAAGACAGGATGCTGGGCTATATGGACCTTTGGCCTGACCCAGTATGGCCATTCTTATGTTCTTAACCATAGGTTTCTTTCAGATTTTACATTATTCACATGAGTAGAGCATTGAACCATTACTGTAAAACGTTATAAAAAGCTTCAAAGTGATTTAAATATTGGATTAGAAATATATATTTATAACATGTGAATTACATTTATTTAGTTGGGTCTCTTAAAATATTGCAGAATATTTTTATTGTAGAGTTTGAATCTGCTTTTACTGAAGTCACTGCAAAATTCACATTGGCTTCAGTGGGTGCAGAAGAAGGCTTTAATAAAGCAAAATATTTCTTCTATGACTGAGGGCATGGGAAGGAAAAGAAAAGAATAAGGGGATTCAGAGAATAAAGGAAAGGATAACTAGGAAAAGGTGACAGAAATTTCACATCATGTTTAGCCAAGATGAGCAGGTGCATAGGGACTAGAGTCAGAGTCAGGGAAACCTGGGTTCTGTTCAAGGCTCTGCTACTGACTTGGGCAAGTTATTTCATCTCTCTGTGCCTTAGTTTCTCTATCTGTAAAATAGGGATATTAATGCTTACCCACACCTGTAAAGCAGCTGAGAATCTACTGTTGAAATACACTATTTAAATGTTATTATTAATGCACAACTAAACTTCCTTCTCAAGAAAATGACTCTTTGGAAACCTAAAAAAATTAACCATTTTGGGGCAAATGACACACAATTTTTTCCTCTTTGTTCTTAGCAAGTTTCCTTATGTACACACAAACTTAACACAGCCATTCTTTACAGCCCAAACACAATAAGAGAACATTAACACTCCTATAGGTAATAATGGCATTTTATTGTATTTTAACACTAAAAGTGTAAATGTTCTAAGACCACTGTGACTGTTGCTTCCTAAATGGCTGAATTATCTTAATTGTCTCAGAAGCAACAGTAAAAGTTTAAAAAAGGGGGTGGAGGGAGAGGAGAAATCGTAATGTTCCTTTTTTAGATCAGGGAAGTCATTTCAATCAACTGCAAAAGGAAATCAAAATGGAAGAGAGACGGGTGGCAGTGCTGTATGTCATGCATCATTTCAACCAGATTACATGCATAGCTACTATGCAGAATTGAGCATCAGATATTAATCTAATTGAATGAAGTGGTAGTTCCAAGTTAGCTCAGGATTTTAGTTGTGGTAGATTGCACTGCTGTGCACAAGGCTCACTTTTAGCAGGAGATTCTGTGTTCTTGCTCCATGGTTCAGCAGCCTGCGGTGTAATATTCTCTAGTCCCAGAGAGGGTGGGGGGGAGAAGAGGATTCCAGCTGCATTTACTCACATAAGAACTCCCTGTTTACCAGTCTAGGAAACAGTAGTGGCATCTAGTTCAGAGGAAGCTTGCATCGTGCCAAGTTGGCATCTGCTATGAAGAAAAGGAAGCTACTGAAAAACCGGTCACTGGTCTGAAATGGAAAGAAGAACACCGAGATTCTGTCCCAGCTCACTGCAAGGTAGGGACCTAAACAATGTTCTTGTCTTAAAGTGATGAGGTGGCAGGAAAGTTTAGTCTGAAAGAGCTGAGCAACTGCAGCCATGCCATCTCAGGCTGCCCTCTTGTTACAGTTTACAAACTAAGCAGGGTTGAGTCAAGTCGGTAGCTGGATGAGATATCTTGGAAGAAAAAGCAAGATGCTACAGGAAATGATGTTGGCAATAGAGTGCATGGTGCTCTTCTCTGTCAAGATCATGCCAAAGGACATCATTCTATTGCTGGTGCTGTCTTTTGGATGAAATATAAAACCAAGGTCCTGACTATATTCCTAGTCTTTAAAGATCCCATGCAGTTTTTGGAAGATTTGTGCCCCAAAGTCACTGAATTACAGTATGGAAATTACACTCTCTCTGCCTAAAATTCCCTACTGATTTAATTGTAAGTATCTTTTTTTTCCCCTGTAGTCCCTAAATTGTTAGGTACCATTCAAGTGCCATTATAATGGTTGCAGCTTGCCTCTCCAGAGAGGGCTCAATTTTTGTGTTGGGTGAAATGGACTATGTATCTATAGCATACAGCAAGCAACAATTATGTCCGTGTAAATGAGCCCTAGGAAAGGTGCTACGTGAATCAATAAATAATTGTGAGGTTTCAATAGCTCTGAAGTGTACCTGCATAAAATAAATGACATCTTTGCTTTACTCAGTCTACTTCTCACTTTCTTTGCAGCAAGCATGATATAACTACATTTAATTAAATAAAGAACATAATACAAAACTAGAGATTGAAAATGTCACTGGTCCAAGGAGCAGAGCTTACAGAATTATTTTTTGGAGCAATGCCCAAATGGCACTTTGGTCAGAAGGACCGGTGACCATTTTGAGGCCCAATTTCTCATGAAACAAAAGGATCAGTTAAATTTTATATCCCGCTGCAATATGAAAAATCTACCACATTTCAATGTGCTAGTCAAAACTTACTAGAGCTAGACAATATGCTGTACAGCTTCAGTGTGCTTGTAATCCCAGTTTTCAAATGGCATTTAGAATATTAACTACTGTAGGAGTTCAAAACTTAAGTGCAGAGGATAGTGAGCTCCACAGAGCATGGAGCATGTCTTCATTGTATTTGTTCAGTCTATGACACACAGGCCCACTGGTGGTGATTACTCTGTGTCATGTACGATATCATTGGAAAACTACAAATTTGCTGATCATTACTATTCTTGCATGGTGTATTTAGAGGGTGTGTACAGAGAGTTATGAGTATGTGCTGAAATTATATTCTTAAAATGTGTTTGGCAAGTAGTGCATAAACCCAATCTGCCATAGACAAAGGAATGCGTATTTGCTTGTCATCAAGCAGCGACAATGAAAGCACATTTACATAAAAGGTAAACAAAAACATCACACTTATAAGGGGGGAGGTTGCCTCTTGAGGGGAAATCTGACCATCAAATGAAATTAATGGAATTAACTGATTATATACAATATTATTGTATAATAGAAGTGTGTCAGGTCAGGTCTTTTCTGAAAGGTAATGGCAACCTAGTGATTAATATCATTGCCATATGTATGTGTTAACACTATATAAAAATATGAATACTTAATGATATTTTGTTTTAAAGTCTGTGACCAAAACACACCGAGAAACTGATTCTCTCATAGATATCTACCTGTCTCCAATAAATTAAGCAAGGTGTGACTCAAAACAATGGAAGCTCTATTTACATACGAATCAGCAAGTGGATGGAAAGTCTTCAGGAAAGGAAGAACAGTGTGAGGTCATCCTGAGTCTGGGGATAACACAGTGAGTTTGGGAAGACAATATAAGGAGAAACAGAAGCCATCTTGGCATCCATCACTTGGACAGACATAAAGGGGCTAGAGCTCTTGCAAGCTGAGCAATTAAAGGGTCTTGAATTAAGGGGGCTGAAAGTGCTGGGAACCAAAGATTGGGTAGAAATGTACCTCGAGCCAAGGCCTTAGCTTGCTGAATTAAGTCTTACCCACTAAAAAGCATATTTTTATTTTTGTTTATTTGTAACCCTTTCTAACTTTATTCCTTCTACTTGGCATCACTTAACCTATATTATTTCATTAATAAACTGGTTTTATTTTTAATCTAAACCAAACCAGTGCTGTATTTGAATGGAAGTAAGTGTTAACTCCAGATAATGTGGCAAAATGCCATATGTTGTGTCTTTAAAGGAGCAAACAAACCTTAACATTCCTCTGAATGGTCCAGGAAAGGGCTGGACCTTGCAGAGCACACAATTTGGGGAAAATTCGGGATTGGGGAGTGTTGCGGTGATCTTGTCAGGTGTAACCAAAGCTGGTGGAAACCAGAGTGGGGCTGTCGTATTATAGGAAGGTTTCTGGAGTCAAAGCACTGAACCAGGGCTGCACAGCACTCAAACACTTGGGATACTGCACGCTTGTCTGCTGGTTGTTGGTGCCTGGGCTGCGAGTAACAGCAACAGAGCAATTAAGGCACCCAGGGTTACAGGGAAGGTGATGATGCAACCCCTCACTGGTTAGCTAAGTTAGCTAAAGCATTTAATTCTTAGCATAAATTATATGACATGCTTGTTCTAAGGTCATGTTAGAAATAATCTGCATTTTTCCTAGGCACTGGACCTAAATCTGGTATAAGGAAGAACAAATATTGGATCCCCAAGGTGAACAGTCACTCTATGTTTTTTTAGGCAGGAGATAAAATGTCACTCCAGTGGTTGGTTGTATTCTGTATCTCTAAATATTCTTCCAGCTACCGGACTGAAGTTTTCGAATGAATCTTATTTTTCTGAGGCTCACACCTGCTTGTTGTCATCAGTACCATAGCAGCTAATGTAGATTAGTGTAGACAGAATCCAAATGATCAAGCCAGTGCTCAGGAACACCTCTGAGGGATTATTTAAAGAGATTCCTAGTCCTGATATTTGTCATCTTGCAAGATCGCTGCAACAGACACACGATTCTTTTAAAAGGTAACATATCCATAACCATCTAGGGAATTGACTGTAAGCAGAACACAGCCACTCATGACAACAGCTGGCTTCTTAATGCCTGCCACTTAAAATAAAGGAAATTTTCTTCTAGCTGTTGGCACTATAGCACTTGAGGTATACAGTTAATCTGTTCTGATTATATCCATCAGAGGGCAGTGGCAAACACTGGAGCCAGGACATTGCAATCTATATTGTATACACATAGATTACCATAACATTTCCTAACAGGAATATCAACATCATCCCATTAAATATGATATACAACCACACAGGAATACAGGGCTTTTCTCGTACTCCACCCTATTGGCCAGAGTTAGAACTCTGCATCATCAACTTGGTGATTCAATTTTGCTTACTCATTGTAGCTAGTGCAGCTACTGAACTCCACCAGGAAATGAGAAAGGTGGATCTGGAAAGAGGAAACTAAGGTCAGAGATATCCTACAACAACCAGCACCACAGAAAAAGTTTAGGGTTAAGTGTATGTTATTAATTTCTGAAATAATAATAAAGACAAACTGTACAGAGGGGAAAAGTTTAACCTTCTACAACACATGTAGACTTTATTTGGAGCAAGATGAGAAGACCAACTGCTCATTTGATGAATAACTTTGGTAAACAGTTCTTGTTCTGTAGTTTGTTCAAAATAAATCTTTTGCAAGTAATAACCAAAAGATAAACTTTATTAGTCTGATTGGATACAGAGGTCACATGGTATTATTTCACTTCCCAACTGGATAAGTGTAAATATTAGAATTAAGTTTCCAGTGTTAATATTTTGAGTACAAGCTCAAAATTCACATTCCACAATTCAGCTCCAATACTCAGTTAAAAGGACCCAAATCTGGAAACACTGAAGTATGTACTCAGGTTCCATTGATTGATGCAGGCCTTAAGCATGTGGTTAAGCATTCTTCTGAAACAGGGCTGTTTTCCTGAACTGGAGTTAATATTGAGTCACAAGCAATAATGTTTTTATAATGTCCATAGAAAGAAAATTTTAAAAAGAGCATAAAAAAAAGAGTCAAAACAACTTCATTAAAAACTGGCTGAGTATTTGTTGGAAAGTGTTTTGCAATACACCTTTTTAAGTAATACTGTATCCCATTGAAACTACAGAGGCAATACAGACACCATGCAGAATGTAATTTGGTTGAATAGCAGTCAAGAATATTTCATTCAGCCATGGAAGTCAAGACTATTTCATATAATACATTTTCCCCATCAACCGATGAATAAATTATTTATGAATAAATTGGTTTATTATTCAGATTAACATTAATCATATACATTATTTGATATTTGTCATCAACCTGCAAATAAATTAACATATTGTCTCCATTATTTAACCAGCTCTAGAATTACCCAGGTAGAGTCTAATTCATGGGCTAACACCCTTCATCCTCATCAAACTTCCTTTCCCAAAAAGAAGCCAAACTGGTGACATTTTGGTCCATATTTTCAGATGTGGTCACTGATTTTGAGTGCCCCAGCTGTCAAACTTGGAGTCTGATTTTCAGACAAGCTCCACACTGCAGCTCCCAATGATTTCAAATAGAGTTATGGGTGCTGAGCCCTTACAAAAGATCAGTTCCTAGGTTTCTCAGACCGAGAATCCAAGAAATAGGATAACCAAAATCAGTGGTCACTTTTGAGCGTTTTGGCCCTAATGATTTACTCCTCCTCTGAAAGGTGGTATCACTCAAGCAGTACAGCACTCTCTAGCACCATGCTGAGGTATCATTAGTCACACAGGAAGCCCAGAATTTTTTGTGGGGATTCGTTGGAGGTTCTTCTATATGTCCCATAAATAGGCTTGGTAGAATTCAATATTTTTATGGATAATTTTTATTTTAAGCATTTTAGCTTTTTTACCAATTTAAATACTCACAGCTACAGAAAATTATGGAAGGTCAGACAATGGGGGTGGGAGGGTCAAACAATAATTATTTAACAACAGTGAACAGAGAATCAGAAAGTTAAAAAAGCTTTATAACAGTTACAACACAAACTGTAAACATCGTATGTCAAAATTTTAGCCTTAAATCAAACTCTAATAAGTTCTCAATCAGCATTTTTCTTACTTCCCTTCTCTGTAAATTTTGATAATCTTTGATGGAAATATTTATTCATTTGTTTGTATATGGAGAGCGAATCGCTGTTTATCAACATTAATCAATAAATTCTAAACTTTCCAAGCTTACCCTTAGAGAAAAGAGGTGCTTCATTATCATAAAAGCCCCCTGCACTTCAATGGCCCAGAATACACATGCACACACATTTTGAGTTTCAGAAGTTTGTTGAGTGTTATTTTCATTTTTCCTTTCTGTAATTGCCTGCTCTGCCCTGCCCTGGCGCTCCCTTCCTCCACCCCCACACCCTCCTGCACCAGCCTGAACCAGGAAGTAAAGAATGAAACAGTACAAGAAATTCTCTATGCATAGCTTTAGAGTCCAGTTTTGGAGTCCCAAAAGGTTTGGATAATTCCAAGAAACTACTTATACTTTGGCTGCTTGTCCACTCTGAATCTTCAGACCTAGGGAATTATTCATTGCTCATGTGCCACTACTTTGCAGTGGAGGGGCACTGTGCAATAATACGTATAACTAATAAGACTAATCCAGTAAGTGGAGGCATATTCCAACATACACCAATGGTATTACAGTGGATATTATAGGATTTTGCAGGTGTAAAATTGGACCTGAAACATTATTTTGACACAGATTGGTTGATGGGTATATTTATTTGGGGAGAATATTATTTTGACTAGCAGGAGGGATAGGGTTTGTGGAGAGAAGGATAATTTAAACTAGAAGGGGGAGAGTGGGGACAAGTACATGGAAAGTGTCAGGGAAGACATGTTGCAACTCTCACTGCTCCATCTTGATTAGAATAACGTTGATTAGAATAGCTTTTCTCTGGCTAGTGGCAGCCAGCAACCAATAAGTTAGCCAACCATTTACCACACCACTTAAGTTGTCCAATTTGCACAAAGAATCAGACCAAAGGCTCTTGGTAAGATGCCACTGTGGTTTTGGATTGGATAAAATTTGGCCACTGGGTAGGGTGAAAGTAACTCTAGTCTCTCCAACCCTGAGCACATAACATGTCTGGGTATTCAAGGCACTAAAGAAAGCTGCACTAGGTCATCAAAATATTTGCCCAGAATTCTATTTCTTCTTATTTACAATTTTTTTCTCATACAGAGACACGGACATCATGCAGCATAACTCTGTGCTGACAGCCAGGCTGTGGTGCAGCAGCAGAAACCTTACAGTATATTTGCTGTAAAAATGAGAATCTTAACTACAGTTTCCAAACAGCTGTAACTTTTAAAAGGAGTTTTTAAAAGTCCCTTTTTGGAAAGTGTAAAAGCTGTAGAGGTTGAGGTGCCAGGATTACTGGTTAGCAGTATATTCCTTTTCTGGATATTAACTTCTGAACCAGGACCAAAAAAAAAAAAAAAGTCAAAATACGAGTTTTTTGGTGGAATGGAACGTTTAGATAAATTTAAACTCAGAAATGTCTACACATTTCCACATTTTTGATCAGAACAAAATATTTCAACATACTTAAATCAAAATATTTTGGCTTTGAATTAACATTGTACTGTCTGCCTAAGCTGCTGTGGTGCTACAGAGAAATTTTAGTTCAGGTGTCCCCATGCTTCCATTCTCTTTTATGGGTCAGGCTCTGCAACCAGATCACATCCCCCCTAATGTACCACAGCCGTTGAACTGGGAAATATGTATCCAACCAGTGAGCCCAGTCCAAAGAAGAAAAAGCAGACATGAGGCACCCTCTACCTTTCAAGAGAGTTGGTGCCAGACGCACCTGTGACATAATTAATTAGTTTCCTCCCAGCCTCAAGGGGTAGGGCTAAGGGGATCAGCAAATCTTTTAATGGACACAGAGGCCTTATAAAAACATTGAGAGTGCATAGTCTGGAGCAGAACCACAATGAGTGAGCAGGCTCCTGTGAAAGCCCTGGGCTAGTATTTGCAGGATGCTCGGTACCCAATGCCCCATAATGAGTGGGGAAGGACAAAAGGAACAGAGACCAGCAGAGACTGAGAACAGTATTCCAGGGAAGTAGTCTGGAGGCTCAGTGCTCTATCCCAGAGCTAGAAAGATTCTCAAAGATAGCCCAGAAAGGAGCTGGGAACAAGGTCCCGAGGATAGGCAGAGAGAAGTTCCAAAAGGCAAAGGAACCTTTTGGTTGCTGGGACCCTTTAGTTGGGATTTTGATACCCCAGAAGGTGTTAAGTAAGTTTGAGACTTGGCCATAGGGCTAAACCATATCAGCAGAACAGACCAATGTCTGAAGATCCACCCACAAAGGAAAATAAAGCAGTGTGTGCCACTGATTTGCTGGCAAGGGCGTTGATGACCCCATGACAATTGGATATGAGAAGTGAGATCACAAGACCTCCTTCCAGAAAGGAGGAATTATGGGGCAGAGAGGTTCGGATTCTTTCTTCAGTTGGGGAACATCTAACTGACCCTGAATTAAAACATTTTGATTCAGTTATACAAACCCAGAAGTTTCAATTCACATTGACCCTATCCCAAACTAAAAATTCATTTTGATTTTCCCTGGTGGAAAAATGAATTCATTTCTGCAAAAATTTTGCAGAAACCACATATTTTAAAGATCTTTTTTCTAATATTCCAGTGTAGGTTTTCCAATGTAGTCTACAAATTGAGTACACAATATAGCCCACTGAAACTCTTGGCTAAAAAAGGCCTATATTCCTACATCAGTGGGTTGTTTGCCCATTAATGGCTAGAAGGCCTGGGACTAGCCAACACTCATTACTAAAGGATGCACACCCGTGGGAGATTAGCTGATTCCCTATAAAGAGCAGCAGGTGAGTGCAGTACACTGGGGATGCTCAGAAAACAGAGGGTGGGAAAGACAAGTCCTTGAAGAGACTTTGAACTGTGCCCAGCTTTGGCATAGGTCACTAGGAAACCCCCAACTAAGAAACATTGTACTGGATTGGGGACTGGAGCGCCAATGTACGCATGAAGAGTGAATAAACTGCAGATGGGGAATGTTTTAATTTTCTTTGGACTGTCTTGACTGTATTTAAGGAACCCTTGTCAAAGATACAACCCGGCGGCCGTGGTCTGCCTTTTATAAGCCTATCAAAAGCCAGGAATTATAGAACATAAATTAGCAGACAATGCATATTATTTCGTAGTCACTTTTATTACTAGTAATTACATTATTTTAATGAAAAATAAGGCATCACTTGCATAAGGATCCACTTGAATCATAATGTTTAATAAGGAGGAGGAGAGGCAGAGTCATGTTGGTGTTTCAGACTTGCTTTTAACAGCTTTTTATTAATGTGTAGTGCTATATTTGCCTTAACCCGTTGGGAACTAAGTAGACTTTCCAAATGTGTGTGTGGGGGGCGAGGGGAATAGAGGCTCCACAGAAACTCTACAGCCTTGGATTTTTTTTTCCTCCCCCTCCTAACAGGCTATGGCTGGAGAGAAAACTTGGCTATCTGCCCCATGTATTGAGCACACTGCAGATGGCTCTTAGTCCTCTGCTAACCAGATTAGCTTTTCCCGAGTCATTTGCCTTTAACCTTCAAAACATTCCTCTCCTTGTCCACATTGTCAAAGCTCTCTGCTGATTAAAAGTCATTTCCAAAGAGTAACTGTCAATAGATAAAGTGGTCCACAGTGGTCATGGTTTGGATCTACACACACCAGATGGAGCTGGTAAAAAGAGAGGTGGACCACAAGGGAAAGTTTGGCAGATTCTGACCTTTGCACAAAAAGCAATAAATCAAGCATTAGACAAATTGAGGCATATTGAGATTGGGCTGCTTAATGGATAATCCATTGGCCTTTTAGTCTCCTGGGCTCTTCTCTTCATTTGTTTTAGTGCATTGGACAATATTGTACATCCAAAAGGGAAGGGGGGCAGAACCAGCATGAGGGGTAGATTCACTGATGGATCATTAGCTGGGATGCTGAAGTTATTGCCCCTTTTACTTTCCTCTTGTGAGATATTTTTTATATACTGGTTAACTGCTGAAAATAGACAGATGGAAACTCAGCATACTGTTTCCTGCGAAGGAACACACCTCCCCAACTGTGCAGTGTTCTTTTTCTGTTTCGTGGTATCAGCCACACTAAGGTATCTGTCCAAGTCCTGGTAGGAAGTTAATTAGTTTTGTTGTTCAAAAGGGAAGAATCATATCCACTGAACCATATGGTAAATGTACAGTATGAATCTAAATTAGCCACAGCATTTTATTCATCTCCCCCTACCAGGGTGACTATCTCAGTCACAGCACACAGATATGTTAGTGGACTGTGTCTCAATCTCTTATTTATAAAGGAAATCACAGCTTCTAGAAATAAGGCACATTTTTTAAAAACAGTAAGCGTGATTACCCATTGAAACAAACTACCAAGTGAAGTGATGTCTCTTCCATCACTTGAAGTCTTCAGATCAAGATTGTATGCCTTTCTGGAAGATATGCTTTAGCTAACCATAAGTTATTAGGCTCAAGGGTAACCAGGTATAATGTAATGGCTTGTGATATGCAAGAGGTCAGACTAGATGATCCAGTCATCCCTCTGGTCTCAAACTCTATGAATCTATTGAACCAATTGGAGCAAAGATAGAATCTTAATCCAGTTAAGTGGCAATTAATTATTATATAAGTACATGTTCATAGTGAATGACAGTTTAGTAAAAAGTAGCTTGATTTGAACAGTTTGACATTGACTGTTACAGTCTTTAGATAAATTGTTTCCATCTTCCACAGGAAAAATGGGCCAATGCCAGTGTTCTTGCATGTCTTGGAAACAGCAGATTCCACAGAGACCTAATATACAGTTGTATGATCGGTTTCAGAGTAGCAGCCGTGTTAGTCTGTATTCGCAAAAAGAAAAGGAGTACTTGTGGCACCTTAGAGACTAACAAATTTATTTGAGCATAAGCTTTCGTGAGCTACAGCTCACAGAACACCACTAGCCATCACCTTCAGCCCCCAACTAAAACCTCTCCAACGCATCATCAAGGATCTATAGCCTATCCTGAAGGACGACCCATCACTCTCACAGATCTTGGGAGACAGGCCAGTCCTTGCTTACAGACAGCCCCCCAATCTGAAGCAAATACTCACCAGCAACCACACACCACACAACAGAACCATCAACCAAGGAACCTATCCTTGCAACAAAGCCCGTTGCCAACTGAGTCCACATATCTATTCAGGGACACCATCATAGGGCCTAATCACATCAGCCACACTATCAGAGGCTCGTTCACCTGCGCATCTACGAATGTGATATATGCCATCATGTGCCAGCAATGCCCCTCTGCCATGTACATTGGTCAAACTGGACAGTCTCTATGTAAAAGAATAAATGGACACAAATCAGATGTCAAGAATTATAACATTCAAAAAACAATTGGAGAACACTTCAATCTCTCTGGTCATTCGATTACAGACCTGAGGGTGGCTATTCTTCAACAAAAAAACTTCAAAAACAGACTCCAACGAGAGACTGCGGAATTGGAATTAATTTGCAAACTGGATACAATTAACTTAGGCTTGAATAGAGACAGGGAGTGGATGGGTCATTACACAAAGTAAAACTATTTCCCCATGTTATTCCCCCCCATCACCACTGTTCCTCAGATGTTCTTGTCAACTGCTGGAAATGGCCCACCTTGATTATCACTACTAAAGGTTTTCTTTCTTCCCCCCGTTCTGCTGGTAATAGCTCATCTTAAGTGATCACTCTCTTTACAGTGTGAATGATAACACCCATTGTTTCATGTTCTCTGTGTATATAAATCTCTCCACTGTATTTTCCACTGAATGCATCCGATGAAGTGAGCTGTAGCTCATGAAAGCTTATGCTCAAATAAGTTTGTTAGTCTCAAAAGTGCCACAAGTACTCCTTTTCTAGTTGTATGATCCACAGTTTTGCAACTTTGAGCAAGCTGCCTCCAACATGTCTCCATCCTTGAGAAATCTTCAAACCATAGGTTTTAGTTTCCCAAGCCTTTCCAAGTAGGTGAACCCATCCCGTAACTATATCAGCCACCAGTGTGACAAATTAGATGAGAATTGCAGTGTTTACTCAACCATCACAAATCTAGCAGCAACAGGGCTCATTGTTACCCCAAACATTCCATCTGTGCTACTTGGCTAGAAATAACAGAATGGAAAATATGTTAAATAAATTTGGGTAATGAATAAAGACCAGGGATTTTTTTAAATGGTTGCTTTTTGTGGTTCTAATATTCATCCTGCATCAGAAAGCTATTAGGCAGGGCTACATTACTGTTGGTTTTACATATGACAGCCCCCATATTCCCAGCTATATTCAAACCTCCTAAAACTGACAATTACATTTATGAGTTAAAACCTTGGCAGTTAGAAAATTGGCAATTTCCAGACTGCCAACCAAATCACTGCTTAAGAAGGTGCCCTTAAAAAGCTCTGTTTATATCACATTTATCTGATCATATGGATACAATGATATTTGTGATCCTCTCCTAAATATATGGAATAGTGCAAATCGTAGTAAAAATGGAAACTGGCAAGATTTTTAAGGGTGTTCACTATGGCCCTGATTCTTCAAAGTACTTAAGACTCTGCTTAACTTTCAGCATGAGTAGTCCTCTTCATTTCAGTCAAACTACTCACATGATTACATTTAAGAGTATGCTTAAATACTTTGCTGAATTGGGCCATGTGTATAGATACAGAAGCACAAAAGAGAAATGTAGTCTCCAACAAATTAATTTGCAACCGATAAAGCCCCGCTATATGTCTACAATTCAGAATTATCATACAAACACAATTTAATCCTAACCTGAGGGCCAGAAAGCAATTGAATTTACTGTAACAAATACTACCCAGAAATACAAACATTTGCTCAAACATCTATATAAATACATACTAGAGCTGGTCAGGAATTTTTTGACCAAATGTTTTGTCAGAAAATGCCAATTCATAGAAACATATCTGTTTCTATGAAATTTTCTTACTTCTAGGATAACATTTAAGGTTGAGACAGACAGACCGACCTGCCATAGGATAGCCTAGTCATCAGGACACTCAGGTAGGATGCAGGAAACTAGGTTCAATTTGAAGCTCTGCCAAATTTTGAGGAGGTTCAAGTTTTCCTGTTGGAACTGTTGTATTTTATATAAATAAATATTAATTGAGAGAGAGAGAGAGAAAAAAGACTGACTCTTTAGGTTAATGATCAGAGCAGTTATCTGGGAAACCTAGGTTAAAGTACCTTTTCTGAATCAGGAAGGCAAATAACCTCCATAACTACAGGCCAATTAAACATCTTCTCTGCACTAAGTTTTACTTAACAAAATATAGGTTTCAGAGTAGCAGCCGTGTTAGTCCATTATCTAAGCCAAGCTCTACGATATAACCACATTTGCTCCAACCCCTCAGACAGAGACAAACACCTACAAGATCTCTACCATGCATTCCTACAACTACAATACCCACCTGCTGAAGTGAAGAAACAGATTGACAGAGCCAGAAGAGTACCCAGAAGTCACCTACTACAGGACAGAACCAACAAAGAAAATAACAGAACGCCACCTTCAGCCCCCAACTAAAACCTCTCCAACGCATCATCAAGGATCTACAACCCATCCTGAAGGACGACCCATCACTCTCACAGATCTTGGGAGACAGGCCAGTCCTTGCTTACAGACAGCCCCCCAATCTGAAGCAAATACTCACCAGCAACCACACAACAGAACCACTAACCCAGGAACCTATCCTTGCAACAAAGCCCGTTGCCAACTCTGTCCACATATCTATTCAGGGGACGTCATCATAGGGCCTAATCACATCAGCCACAATATCAGAGGCTCATTCACCTGCGCATCTACCAATGTGACATATGCCATCATGTGCCAGCAATGCCCCTCTGCCATGTACATTGGCCAAACTGGATAGTCTCTATGTAAAAGAATGAATGGACACAAATCAGATGTCAAGAATTATAACATTCAAAAACCAGTTGGAGAACACTTCAATCTCTCTGGTCACTCGATTACAGACCTAAGAGTGGCTATCCTTCAACAAAAAAGCTTCAAAAACAGACTCCAATGAGAGACTGCTGAATTGGAATTAATTTGCAAACTGGATACAATTAACTTAGGCTTGAATAGAGACTGGGAATGGATGGGTCATTACACAAAGTAAACCTATTTCCCCATGTTATTTCTCCCCCCCACCTCATCCCACCCCCCACTGTTCCTCAGATGTTCTTGTTAACTGCTGGAAATAGCCTACCTTGCTTGTCACCATGAAAGGTTTTCCTCCCTCCCCCTCTGCTGCTGGTGATGGCTCATCTTAAGTGATCACTCTCCTTACAGTGTGTATGATAAAACCCATTAATTCAAGTCTCTGTGTGTGTATATAAATCTCCCCTCTGTATTTTCCACCAAATGCATCCGATGAAGTGAGCTGTAGCTCACGAAAACTTATGCTCAAATAAATTTGTTAGTCTCTAAGGTGCCACAAGTACTCCTTTTCTTTTAACAAAATATAGTGAAACAACAAGGGAAGCTTCAACAGTTTCCCTAAAGGTTATTGTCAAGTGCCTTCCTACAAATAGTAATGATTAAATTCTACACCAAAGCAGAATCAAACATGACTAGAATAGAATGGAACTGAAATGGCAAAGTTTATAGAGATGGATAAATATGGTATGGCTTTCTATGCTTATCATACTCCTGCTACAGATTTTACCCCTATATCCACCATTTAGGTTTAGTAGTCACTGCAAAAAAAATCAGTCAGGGTTTAGAAACCACATTGAGATTCTGCAGAATTTATCATGTATTCTTCTGGGACCAGGCCACTGTGTGAATTCCATCAGCAGCTTTCTTCTTTGATTGGTTTTCCATCCCATTATCTTAATATACAGCACAGCTCTTTAGTGTCACTTTTTAGATACGCTCACTAATGAATTGTGCTGCCTTTCCAGACAACAGGAAGTGGGAGACTCTGAGGTCAGTCAGATTCCATTATGCCACTACCTAGTATACTAACAATGAATTTGGCCAGAAAAGAAGATTGCTAATTACCACTATTGAGTTTGAAAACGTTTTCAGTGCAGACAAAACCCAGACTGTTGCAGCTCATAAGCATTATAATCTGACCACTCCTTGTTATCGTTTCTTCCTCTTCAGTAATATGCTTCACAAGTACGAAAGTATTTTACATATAGTAATATAAATTGTGCACAGAGCTAGCAGGCACCAGATATAGAGTTATATCATCACTGATAGAAGTATCTGACAGGCAGCTCACATGACAATGTGCCACTGTGTCATTTGGTGATGATGGAATGCAGCATGGGGAAGGGAAAAGGGACAAGAGAAGGTGTTACTTTGAGACAAAGTTCATGTCTCCCAGAAAGGTTCATGATCAACCAAACAAAAGTAGCACTGTTGTTGTAGGACAGTAGCAGTCAAACAGTCACCACTCTCAGCCTCTGTAGCAGATGACTGGTGGATAGTAATGTAATGCTGATTTTTTTTTTTAAAGGCTCCAGAGTTGATCCTGACAATTAAAGGCCGGTATTCCTAATTTCAGTAAGAGGCAAACTGGTTGAAGCTATAGAAAAGAACAGAATTATCAGACACATAGAGGAACATGATTTGTTGGGGGAAGAGTCAACATGGCTTTTGTAAAGGAAATTCATGCCTCATCAATCTATGAGAATTCTTTGAGGGGGTTAAACACTAACCCAGGAACCTATCCTTGCAACAAAGCCTGTTGGTAACTCTGTCCACATACCTATTCACCATCATAGGACCTCATCACATCAGCCACACTATCAGAGGTTCGTTGTGATATATGCCATCATATGCCAGTAATGCCCCTCTGCCATGTACATTGGCCAAACCGGACAGTCTCTACATAAAAGAATAAATGGACACAAATCAGACGTCAAGAATTATAACATTCAAAAACCAGTCAGAGAACACTTCACTGTTCTGGTCACTCGATTACAGACCTAAAAGTCGCAATACTACAACAAAAAAACTTCAAAAACAGACTCCAACGAGAAACTGCTGAATTGGAATTAATTTGCAAACTAGACACCATTAAATTAGGCTTGAATGAAGACCGGGAGTGGATGGGTCATTACACAAAGTAAAACTATTTCTCCATGCTTATTTTTTTCCTCTATTGTTACTCACACCTTCTTATCAATTGTTGGAAATGGGCCATCCTGATTATCACTACAAAAGTTTTTTTTCTCCTGCTGATAATAGCTCATCTTAACTGATTACTCTAAGTATGGCAACATCCCTTTTTTCATGTTCTCTGTGTATATATGTATCTTCCTACTGTATTTTCCATTGCATACATCTGATGAAGTGGGTATTAGCCCAGGAAAGCTTATGCTCAAATAAATTTGTTAGTCTCTAAGGTGTCACAAGTACTCCTCATTCTTTTTGCTGATACAGACTAACACGACTACCAGTCTGAAACCTGTCATCCTATTACTGTTACTCCAGTTTACAAGGTCATCCAGATCTTCCTGTAGGATATCCCGGTCCTTCTCTGTATTGGCAATACCTCCCAGTTTTGTGACATCTGCAAACTTTATTAGCACATTCCTGCTTTCTGTGCCAAGGTCAGTAATAAAAAGATTTAAAAATTGATCCCTGAGGAACTCCACTAGTAACCTCCTTCCAGCCTGACAGTTCACCTTTCAGTGTGACCCATTGTAGTCTCCTCTTTAACCAGTTCCTTATCCACCTTTCAATTTTCATGTTGATCCCCATCTTTTCCAATTTAGCTAATATTTTTCCATGTGGAACCATATCAAATGCATTACTGAAATCGAGGTAAATTAGAGCCACTGTGTTTCCTTTGTCTAAAAAATCTGTTACCTTCTCAAAGAAGGAGATCAGGTTGGTTTGACACGATCTACCTTTTGTAAAACCATGTTGTATTTTGTCCCATTTACCATTGACCTCAATGTCCTTAACTACTTTCACCTTCAAAAGCCTTTGCCATGGTTCCTCACCAAAGGTTATTAAGCAAACTAAGCAGTCATGGAATAAAAGGGAAGGTCCTCTCATAGATTTGTAACTGGTTAAAGATCAGAAACAACGAGTAGGACTAAATGGTCAGTTTTCAGAATGGAAAGAGGAAAATAGCAGTGTCACCCAAAGATCTGTACTGGGACTAGTGCTATTCAACATATTCATAAATGATCTGGAAAAAGAAGTAAACAGTGAGGTGGCAGAGTTTGCAGATTATACAAAATTACTCAAGATAGTTAAATCCAAAGCAGACTACAAAGAGTTACAAAGTGTAACACAAAACTAGGTGACTGAGCAACAACATGGCAGATAAAGTTCAATATTGATTAATGCAAAGTAATGCATATTGGAAAACATTCCTAACTATATACATACAAAATGATGAGGTCTAAGTTAACTGCTACCACTCGAGAAAGATCTTGGAGTCACTGGAGGGAAAAAATATCTGCTCAATGTGCAGCAACAGTCTAAAAAGCTAATGTTAGGAGCCATTAGAAAAGAGATAGATAAAAAGACAAAATATCATAATGCCCCTATATAAATCCATGGTACACCCATGCCTTGAATATCATGTGCAGTTCTGGTCTTCCCATCTCAAAAGAAGATATATTACAATCAGAAAAATGTATAGAGAAGGGCAACAAAAATTATTAGGGACATGGAACACTTTCCCTATGAGGAGAGATTAAAAAGATTAGGGCTATTCAGGTTAGAAAAGAAACAACAGTTATGGGGTGATATGATAGAGATCTATAAAATCATGAATAGTGTGAAGTGAATAAGAAAGTGTTATTTACCCCTTCATGTAACACAAGAACCAGGGGTTACTCAATGAAATTAATAGGCAGCAGTTTTAAAACAAACATAGGAAGTATTTCTTAACACAAAACACAGTCAATTTGTGGAACTTGTGGCCAGGGGATGTTGTCAAGGCCAAAAGTATAACTGGGTTCAAAAAAGCATCAGATAAGTTCATGAAGGATGGGCTCATCAATGTCTATTAGCCAAGATGGTCTGGTATGCAACTCCAGGCTCTGGGTGTCCCTAAGCCTCTGATTGCGAGAAGCTGGGAGTGGATGACAGGGGATGGATCACTCAACAAAATACCCTGCTCACTCCGAATGAAGCATCTGGCAGAGGCTACTGTTGGAAGGCAGGATACTGGACTAGACGGACCATTGGTCTGACCCAGTATAGCCATTCTTATGTTCTGACCGGTACATGAGAAATGATCAAAACTTTTTCGATGAACTTTTTTTACAGCTAAAATGCAGTTTTATCAACACTGAAATGTTTTGTGCAAGTATATTTGTGATTATGAAAATTATATCAGTTTTCTCAGGTCCAGAATGGAATTTAGAGACCAACTGCCACATGAAAAGAGTTAATGGTCTGGTGATCAGGGTACTCACCTAGGAGGTCTGGGTTCAAGATCCTTCTCTGAATCACACAGAGCACAAACTTGAACTAGGGCCTCCCACTTTCCAGATGAGTGCCCTTCCCACCAGGCTATTGGCTATTCTGGAAAAGAGGTGTCTGTCTCTCTCATGTATTTTTGGCAAAAGGAAAATAATAATAATCAAAAGTCTTGATTGTGTGCTGGATCACAACAAAAAAAAATCAAATCTCCATATTTTTCACAAAATGGAATTGTTTCTTTCTGGCCAGCTGTATTATACATGACAACACTGAGGATCAGATCCTCAGCTGATGTAAATTGGCTTAGCTCCACTGAAGTCTAGGAAGCTATGCAAGTTTATACCAGTGGAGGCTCTGGTCCTAAGAGGGGAAATTTTGTTTCATGTAAAATAAATTAAAAACATGAGGTTCTGGGGATCCTTGCCCTATGGAAGTTTGAAACACTAGGTGCAATATCCTGAATTGTGAGAGATTTTATGACATTTCTAGATGGAGAGTGTACACACAAACAAAAATATCAGTGTTTCTTTCATGTTCATCTTGAATTCTGTAGCAGAATGACTCACCAGTAGCAAATTATGTTCTTTTAAACTATCAACATACACTCACTAAAAACAGAAACCACAAGCCCACAAACACCCTTGCATGTTTCCCCATCATGAACAGAGTGAAAGATACAAAACCAAAAGGTATAGCATTGTGCTATCAAAGGGAAAGAGGTGTTAGCCTAATTATGGAACACAATAAAGGACTCATCTACATTATACATTACAAACATGTTTCAATGATGCCAGGGGACAACCACATTGTAATACAATACCCCTGGCTTTGATGTGTTTGTACAGTGGACAGGTCCAAAGGGAGCAGCCAGGACAAGAGGGGAGGCATGGATGAAATGCAGGGAGCAAAGGAAGGTATAGGAGGGGAATAAGGACAGAACTCAGTGGGAAATTTGAATGTCATGGGCATGGAGGGGGAAAGACAGAGAATTAGAGTAAACACAGAAGGAAAAATTGGACATGGTCAGAGCACTGGAAAACAAACATGAACTTTACAGATGTCTATTAGATCAGAGAAGGTTGGACAGCAGGAGATGGCATCCAATGGAAAAGCCTAGGGAAATAAGATCTATTTTTAAAAGCAGTAAGTTATCTCAGTTCATCAGATTAAGACAACTGTAACAACTTCGGGTAGGAAATGTTTGGGATGCTTTTGGTTTTGCAGGTTGCAATTAGAGCTGGTTGGAAATTTTCTCTGGCATCAGAAAATGGTGGTCCATTGAACCTGAAATTTCACATGAAAGTGAAAGGCTTGAAACACTTTCACTGAACCATGGGCAGGGTTTTCTGTTAGAAATCTTCCTGATTCCCTGCCAGCTCGACTAGTGGGCTGTTGGGGAGCCCTGCCATATGGCCTGCCCTGGAGCCAGGGATCCTAGTTTCTAGTGTTGACAGCTCCGGCATAGCCTAAGGTCAGTGACCCCATGCTTCTAGGGTCCATGGCTCTGGGGCAACCCTGGGAGAACAACTCTCACTAGAATGCTGAGTCTAGGCTCTCAATTCCAAAGCAGGGATCCTGGAAATAACAATAATATGCAACTCATATACAACATTTTTCAGGTAGTAGACCACAAAGCTATTCACTGTCTTTTTCCTCACAATACCCTAGGAGGTAAATATCATCCCCATTTTACTGATAGGCAACTGAGGCACAAAGAAGCTAAATGAATTGCCCATGGTCATACAGGAATTGCCCATGGTCATACATACTGGCAAAGCAAGGGATTGAATGTTAGTCTCCCAAGTCCTATGCTAGTGCCCCAAACTGCTGGACCATCCATCCTCTTGGGAAATGTCGATTTCATACAGCAGCTGCTGGTACCAGGGACCACATGTCAGTGTTTCTAAAACAATTTTTTTGGATGGAGAGATTTCTGGTGTGTGCGAATTTTTGAAAAAAATTGGTTTCGTTCCAAATCAGAATGAAACCAAATTTCAAGATGCCAAAAGTTCTTGCAAACCAGAAATCCTGAGTTTCAGCCAGCTCTAATTATGACTGTCATGTTCCTTTATAGTGCTATATAAATCATGAAAACCATAATGTCCAGCATTCTAACTTTATGTACGTTGAATAGCAACTTATTCCATGAGTAGTGTTGGAAGGTTTATTTTAAAAAAACAAAACAGTTATTTAAAAAAAAATTCTATTGGTGTTAGGTTTGTGAAAGCTTATTTATACAATAACTGACTTTGGTGTCAAATTCCACCTGAAAGCAGTCTTTAAAAGGAGATTGGAGGAAGGACTGGTGATAAATAGCGATCAATACTACCTAAAGTATGAAATGAGTCAAAGCTGAACATGTTATTGCTGCTTAACAGCATCAACATCATCAATGGAGTCATGCACAAAGAATGGGAAATTAAAGGAAAAATACACCTAAAAAGGTACCAGTGTAAAGTGATTTCAAAAGATATTTAGGTATAATAGCAATAATGATCCTATCAGTACATTTCATGGGGGTTAATGAGTCATTGTGCATAGTTAATGGCCCAAAACTTTGCCATAAGTCATCTACTCATCCCATTAAAACCCAGGAAACACCCTCCCTGCACCTCTGTCATTAGTGTTCCAATAGCCAGCAGCAAATAAGCTTTTGAAGTTTGCTCTTAACATTCAGCTACATCAGCTAAATGCCCTTCAAGGGGCAATAAAGCCCCCAAACAGGTGCTGGATGGACAATATGTGTGGAAGCCCATCTATCAAATAGATTGTGATATAGGCAGCCTCTCTAGGTGGAGGAAGTCCTTGTACAAAATAAAATAGAGAGCTTCACAGTGACACAACTAAATGGAATACAAAAATGAATAAATGAAATTAGTAACATCTCTTAATATTAGTGACAGGTCCAAGCCAAAAATCTGATTCCTAACACCACTGATTTTTTGGGTAAAGTCACATAGGAACTGCCATACTGAAGCAGATTCAGCATCCATCGTCTCTTGCAGTGACCAGAACTAAATGCTTTAGGAGGAAGGTGTTAGAACCCCAAAGTAGGCAGATGTGGGATAATCTGTCCCACTAAAGCTTAGAGACATGTCTCTGAACTTTGAAACTGGGGGTCTAGCTCTTCCAAATATATGACTGGCTTGGATTTAAACTAGCCAGAGGTTCTGTGGTCCTTGCCCCAGTGATAATGAGTTCTACAAGGCTGGAACATGGGAGTGACAGAGCATAGGATTCCAAGCAGGAGTTGAGTTAAACTATGTACACCATGAGGTAGATAATCATGGTTTTAACATTCTGATGTTTCTTCAAACCACATTTTTTATGTCTACAAAAGCTGTGCTGGAAGTTTGATAATTTCAAAGCCACCTAACGAATTCAGACACCCCATTGCCATTTTAATGGGAACTAGACATCCAAAATAAAACTGAATGGAAATAAGGCTCAACACAGGGGTGAAATTTAAAAGCCTGTGATATATGGGAGGTCTGACTAGATGATGTAATAGTCCTTTATGGCCCTAAACTCTATAAAACTATGAAAGACGACTTTCAAAATTTCAGCTGAAATCTTCCAAGAACAGGTAATCTTAGAAGACTGACTACTACAGGGGAAATAGCACAAAACAAAACAAAAATGACACTTAATCAGCCTCTTTTTGTGCTATTTTTCACTTCTCATTCCTGAAACAACATCTGCAAATGCACGCACAAAGTGTACCAACTCTTTTGTTAAGATGGAAAGGTTATCCAGTGGGTATTTTGATAAATCATTTTGACTTGGTTATTTTAGACAAACATTTCTTTTTCCACCCAGGTATGGGCAAACCAATTAGATGCTGCAGACACTAATCCTTTCTTGGCTTCACAACCAAGAACCTGTTTTGGCCACACCAGATGTGGTTTGAATTTTAGTCTCTCTACAGTTTTATAGCCAGCATGACCAAGAATTAAAATTCTACCATTGGATTAGGTTCTTTCAGCTAGAAAGTCAAAATTGTGTGAATTAATATTCAACAAGGGCTTCTAACAAACCTAAATCATAATGAGCAGATGTTCTGGAGACATGTTACAGTAAGCATTGTATATGCACAAATACTATTGTCAATGCAACCCGTCTTTAGAGAGTTGTTCTATTAGGCATCTGCAGCAGCTGAATGAGGGAGATGCGGAAAATATTTTAAAGCAACTGGAAAGGTCCTTCAAAATGCTAAAAACAAGGGCTTTGGTAATTTACTTTAGGCATTTCTTTAATACTCTATGATGTACAATCTAAATACCCTGCAGTATTTAAAATACATACTTCAACTCTGGACAACAGCACTTTGATCTCCCCTCATTTAAAACAGATTCTTGCCATGACAGTATTCCTGTCAGGGGATCAGGTTGAAGAAGGAGTGAGGCCTAGTGGTCAGAGCAAGAGTCTGGCCTAGTGGCTGGAGTCCAAACGCCAGAGCCATGAGTCGAGACAGGGTCAAAACCAAGAACTAGAACCAAAAGTCAGAGCTAAAGTCACAGCCTGAATGTTACAGCTAAGGGTCGAGACAGAGTTGGAGTCAGGAATCATAACAAAGGGTCAGAACCAGATTACCAGGAGTCGGGGAAGGCAGGAACAGGGTTGGTTCTGAGGCAGGAGCAAGGCTGGGGTAGGACTAAAACAAGACTGAGTGCAGGGCAGGATCTAGACTGGAGGCATGGAGGAGTAAATCAGGAGCAGGACTTGACAAGAGATGAGCACAGGGAGGTAGAGAGTCCATGGTCATATGCACTGAGCAGCCAGCGAGCTACTGCTGCTGCTGGGCTTAAAAGCCAGTCTGCTGGCTTCTTCAGCCAAGCAGGCAGGGTGGTATGTCAGGCAGCCTTGCTGACCTGTGAGGGTGTCAGGAGTACCGAGACAATGCAGATGCAGGATCTGAGTCCTGACAGTTCCCGGTAGTTACATGTGCATACATAAAATCCTTTTGGAATTATTTTACATTCACAGAATATGCTTCCAATACACTTACAGTACTGTGAAGGGTCAGCTCACCACCTGACGCCTTCTCATGGCCAGACATGGCATGGCAGCTCTCACTCTCTAAGAGGGCTGTGGCCACCAGCTGCTCCATTTTCACAGATGTTGCCTTCTCCTGTGACTTGGCTCTCTGGCAAGGTTACTTCCAAGTCTCTCCCCTTCCAGGGTAGTCCATGAACAAAAATAAGGGGAATTAACACAAACGGAGTCAGTATGAGAGAGGGGCAAATGCCTCCCTCCCAGGATTTATCAGAGTCAAGCCCTCCCTTCCTTCAGGGAGGTACCTTCAGGCAGTTATTAGGAAAGCTCTGCCCTTTTTTCAGGGGCTGCAAGTTAAAGGTCCGACCTCTTCCCTGCTCTGCCCACAAGTGTACTGTTATGCTTCCCTTTTAACTCCTTCTGCAGCCTGTGCATGTCTTTGCATGTGTGGCAGCGTGGGGCTGAATGAGCCCAGAGTGTGGCAGGGTGGGGCTGAATGAGCTCCTTAACCCCTCATTGCACAGTGTGGCATTTGTATACCCCATCACAAATACAAAACCAATTCTTGGATTTTTCATAGCTAGTGCTCTGTTTACAGAGTTCACATTCAACTCTAGACCCAGGCACAGTGTTTTCTGTACTCTACTTTATTTAACTTGGTTGATCATCTGGCAATTCTTTTGTATAATAAAAAATAATACTTTATATCACTATAGAAGATTCCATCCAAGGATCTCAAAGCAATTTACAAACGCTCATAGCACCTTTGATGTATTCGTCTACATACTTTAGCCTACAAAGTTGGGTTGGAAGTTTTATCCCATAAAGTATTATCCCATTTGACAGGTCAATAAAGGGACCAACTGCAGGTGGATCCCACAAAAGCGCCTAAGAAAGTTAAGTGCATACGTCCCATTGAAAGTCAATGGTATGTGCTGCGAACTTGCTTGGATGATTTTGAAAATCCCATCCATAAAAGTTAGTAAGTCTTTGCCTAAAGTCACACAATAAGTCAGTACCAGAGCAAGGACGGCAACTTTCTAATCTGAGGTCTTAGTCACCAGCTGTAATACTGGAACACATTCCCTGTGTAAAGACACTTTAGAAAATAAAGTTCATTTCCTTGTATGCTGCTTGTCTAATTTAATACCAGTGATTCCTATTTGTGGATGCTATTTTTGTCTGCAGCTCCTCTCAGCAAGAATTTGCCCAGCAGATATTGTTATTTCAAGAAGAAGAAGAAGAAGAAGAAGAAA
Organism: Dermochelys coriacea; assembly: GCF_009764565.3. NCBI lineage: Eukaryota > Metazoa > Chordata > Testudines > Dermochelyidae > Dermochelys > Dermochelys coriacea. The sequence continues at coordinate 50,680,343 of NC_050073.1, forward strand.
GAGGGAGAGAGTCTGGCTTTTTTAATGTAATGGTTTTGTGTGTAAGCTGAGTTGCCCTTTAGATACCCTTGCACTGATTAACCAAGTAGCAAATTGCTAAGCAGGAGCCCAGATACTCTGTCCTTGAAATTAAGTGTAGTGAACTGTTCATTTGTGAAAATTAAGAGTTAGAGATACTGGTTACATATAGATACAGAGAGAAGCCAAACTCACACAAATTACTTCTTAATGTAGCGGAAGAGCAATGACTAACACTGGGTGAATATTGCCTGAAACCAGGGACAGAAGAGATAACATCTTCAAAGGCCTTGTGTCAGAAATATGCAAACACTTGCATGGGAAATGTGAAATTTGGTGTTTCTGAGCTTCAAATATATCACTGTTCTATTGAGTCTAGTCCATGGAGTTAATAAAATATCCATAAATTACGGCACTCACATGTCCCAGGTTGCTAAACTGGATAAGAACAAGTAGCTTTCATTGACTGGGGAAAAGAAAAAAAGAAAAGGAAAATAATACACAAAGAACCAGCAACAGTTTAAGATTCCTCAAAAAAAATTGGAATGCTTTGGAATAAAATGACAATGCTGTGTTTTTGTTTAGCTTTGCATGTCCCCCACTACAACTTGTTAGTACATAGGTTTATTTGTCAGCCTGAGATAGAATTTTGGATTTGACTTTTGATACTCTTGTATCCTTACTAATCTATGTGAAGAACAATGAACAAAGACACTGTGTGCTACATTTCCCACAACCAGATGGAGCTTTAAGTACAATGAGGAAAGACAAGGGATAGCGCTAAAAGTGTTACAGGGTATGGTGGGAGTGTAATATATGAGCATACACTGGAAGGCTGCCTTGCTCCTCTCTCAAGCCAAGGTCAGGCAACCAGTTAGGAGGGGAAAGTGGGGGTGGAAGGGAAGCATACGACACACAAAAGTCAAAGAAAAGCCTGGCCTTGGCCAGTACACAGCCTCACTCCTTACTCCTCCCATAGGATACAAAAGAGATGGGACAAAGACCCCAGACTCACAATTCTCCAAAACGGAACATGACCATAAGTTGTAAGGGGTGGGACTAGGGGCATACATGGCAGGTATATTTCGGCCTGCTAAGAAGGAGGAGGGCGGAATGGGGAACGGAGACCCAGGCAAGGCTCTGCACCATCAGAGCTGGGAAGAGGGACACAGGGCAAATGCTCTGCAGCGTCAGAGCTGGGAAGGAACCACTGGGAAACAGTCTCTGCCGGCATGTAGAGCTATGGATATGCTTGCTTGGAACTAACCCCAATAAACATCACTTTGCCTGCACTTCGGACTTCTGGTCTTCTGCTTTCTGTCTACGTGACAAGAAGCAGGGGAAGGGGTGAGGGGGAAAACCCTAACATAACTCCTCTCCTGGAATTACCCTTTTTTATTAAATACAGCATATTACTATAACCTGGGTCTTATCTCTCCTAGAGAGAACAAAGCAGGGGCCAATGGATTTGTACCATGGAATGCATTAGAATGAAATATCTGGCCTTGAAGGAAGAGGCTGGTATGAAATAAAGTGCTATCAGCTGGCTGCACTGGAACCACTTATCCATCTTCCACTAAGTGGCTGGAAACAACAAATCATTCAGGCTCACTATGGTCCCTTGCTAGTATGTAATATCCTCCACCTGAGCTCATCCAACAACAAATGAGCAGATATAATTTCCCCTTCTCAACATCCACCTTCTCATCTTCTAAAAGTGAACCCACAAGTACATGAAAAGCTCTCAAATACTGCCTTTGTGTCAGAAAATATTCAGATTCACATATCAACTTTTCAACACCTTTTTTGACCAATACAACCGACAATGATGTAGACTGGTGATGTTAAGCAAGAGTCAAAGAGTGAAAACATTGTACATTTCTCATTGTACTTCCAAGACAAACATTTCACCTCCCAGTAAAAAGTATCCAAGGGGAAATTTCATGTCTTACTTCTGTGAATTTAAACATAACACAATTAAAATCAACCATTATAATAAAAATAATCAAACAGCAAATTTGGCATGTATGTCATGAGCATTTTGCACTACCCAGTCGAGATCCTCTATTGGTGTAAATAAATGTCATGCCACTGACTTCACTGGAGCTATGAAAATTTAAAGCAGCTGAAGAGTTGGCCTCATGTGTCTCTGGAATAATTATCATCATTAATGTCCACTGAGCTGTTTACGTTTGCACTGGTAATTGTAGGTCATGGCTGACTTCAGTTTGAGGATTGGTAGTTTTCATTCATGAGATCAATAAAAGGGAGTCAAATGTGACCTAAATCAATACCTTGACGTCTTTTTGGTAGCATGCTTCTTCCAGCTATAGAATGTGCTGGATATTTTCAGCCCACTGTTTCACTGTTGGTGAAGAATTCTGTAATAAAAGTCATATTTCCATTTTGCAAGCAACATTACTACCAAGAACAAAATGTTTCGGTTAGTATCTAGTATTACAATTCAATTTTACTACATGCTGCTTAGGACTCTCTGTTAATTTTTATCACAGATATTAATTTTACACCACCATTACAGTAGCTTTTTATTTTTCCCAGTTATTGCTCTCTGACCTCTGAGATAACACAATATTTTCATTTATTTATATTATTGACTGTTACTCATTAGTATTTCTCTAGCAATCAGTGAAATTCCAGACAGCTCATAAAATGAGCACATAACCCCAATTTTACATGACACAATGAGGGAGGGTCATAAAAAGACAAGACGGTGGGAAGGAAGAGGATGATGAGTAGGACACTAGCAAGAGGGCTACTCAGTAAGGCATGGACACATCTTGAAGGTTCTTTTACTTTATTGTTATCTTCTTTATCTCCTTTTAGCTTTTTTGTGGGCTTAATGGCAGAAACTATTTTCTCAGAGATGTCTGAATATGGCAAAGGTGGTGACTTGACAAAGAAGTTCCAAGCATAAGGGCCAACAAAGAAAGGGGGGAGGACACAGCTGTGAAAGGAGGATGGAAGAGAGGTATTTGGGTTGGCATCATTGGTGGAGCGCAGAGCACATAGGAGGGATGCAAAGAGAAGCCAGACCAAAGATGCAAATGTTGCTGAGTTAAATAAGTCCTTGAGAACAAGGACACAAAGTTTGAATTTGTTGCATAGCACAATCACAGGCCAATGAGGTAACAGAATCACCAGGGTGTCTACGTGCCAATTCAGATTTTACTTGCAAAACAAGGCCACATATCATATGTGCACAAACAACCTGTGAAGAGTGATGTGTGCACAGTTTACTGCCAGAGGCTATGGCTTCCTAGTGTTGAAAAAGGAGACAAGTTAGAGATTAGCTAAACTAGAATTATTGGGGCTGTCTTTAAAATGTTTTTTTTAATCTATTGGTTCTTTCTGGGAATAAATCAAATAGCCCCCACCAAGCAATGAAATTCAAACCTCCATGTCTGAGAGCATTAAAGAATTTACTGAAATGGATGTGGACTGCCTCCTTCTGAGTCATCAGGTTTTAAATAAAAATGAGATAGTAAATTTCTGCCAGCATTACACTGTGTGTCTTCTCTGATTCACTACTCTCATTCATCTTGCTGCTTTCTAATTTGTAAAGATGCAGACAATATATAAATATTCATGGCAGATCTGGAAATGGACCATACAGCTTCCCATCTTTTTGCTAGGAACGGGCAGAACATGACATCGGGCTACAGACACGTCTTAAAAATGATACATTTGACATGTCAGTGAAGACACAAAAAAGATGGGGTGATTGAGTCCTGAAAACAAAGTCTAGGGCTGTTGTAAACTAGGCAAACGGTGACTTGAAGTATGACCAGCTGCTCAGCATAGATCCTAATAGCTTAGATCCAGCTCACCCAGTAAAGCTAAGGTGCTTAACAGTTTGCCAATGGTTTGCCAGTACCGCAGTTTCCCAGAGTGCGGGTGTACCCACTATCGGAAACATAAATGCTTAACATGTGGGGGAGAGGGACAGTATTTCATCAGAGACTCACTTTAAAAACAATTAAAAGCTTCATGGCCATTATGGTTGCAAAGAAAAACTTCAAAGCATGAAGCAAGTGTGACCGATATAGAGACTCTGCCTGAGTTTGCAGAATGCCTCAAACAATCTTTATGAGGGGTGACCGGCCTGATTTACTTGAATGGGGGCTAACTTAGATGCCAATGGAGATACTTTAAATGTCAGCATTGTTGACTCTTTTACTCATCAGCAAGGCCTGTAAAGGAGACGGAGTATCAGATTACAAAGGTAATATTTGGGGTTATGGAAGATGTATGTAAATGAAGAAGTGCAGACCTTTTGCCAGCACATGCTGGGTTGTGGGGGTGATGTACTAAGGCCATGTCTACACTACACAGCTTTAAGCAACATGGCTGTGCTACTACAGCCTTGCTGCTAAATGTTGTGCAGTGTAACTGCTGTTTGTCGGCTCTCCTAGGCCAACAAAAACTTCCAGCCCCAAAGAGCGGTGTTTGCGTTGTCAGCAGGGGAGTGCTCCTGCCGACAACATGCTGTTCGCACTGGCATTTGTCGCGGCAAAACTTTTGTCTTTCGGAGGGGAGGAGGGTTAACACTTCTGAAAGACAAAAGTTTTGTTGTTCATTTGCCAGGGTAGACATAACCTTAGTTTTATTTTCCTGAAGTGAGACTTAGATGTCAAAAGGATGCATTCGATGAAGTGAGCTGTAGCTCACAAAAGCTTATGCTCAAATAAATTTGTTAGTCTCTAAGGTGCCACAAGTATTCCTTTTCTTTTTGCGAATACAGACTAACACGGCTGCTACTCTGAAACCTGTTAGATGTCAAAAGACTGGGAAATGTTATAGCATGATATCCCGTCTCTGGGATCAATAGCAGATGTTTCAAAGTGAGGGTATACTGCTCATAATAGACTGCTATTCAATAACATGCCTATAGAGGATATTTCTTCCTAACCCCAGACAGTTAGTGGTTGGATAAACCATCACACATATGGATATTACTAATATCTATTGTACAGTTTTCTTTATGCTGTGCAGCAAATCAAACATATGAGAAAGGAAGAATATACGCTTTCCTGAGCTCTTGATCATGTCTTGATCCCATGTTCATTAGGCACATGGAAGTGGGGGGGAAAGAACAAAGTGGCAAAATTTGCTGAAAGCACAGAATAAATTAGGTCTATCAAGATGTGAGAAGATTGTGAAGAACACAGAAAGGCCTAAAAAAGCTTTGTAACTCGGCAACAGATGCGATAGATGACACTAGTTTGAATTTCAAGTGGAAGATAATGAACTTTAGGAGGAAAGATTTTAACAGTTTGTCCCTATGAGGCTGTATCTTGATTTAGTTATAAATAAGGCTATAGTTTAGTCAGGGGTATTTTTAGTAAAAGTCATGGACAGGTCAAGGGCAATAAACAAAAATTCATGGCCCGTGACCTGTTCACGACTTTTACTATAAATACCCCTGACTAAATCTTGTGGGGGTCATTGCTGGGGGGACACTTCTGGGGAAGGCATCTGAGGGGGGCACTGCTGTGGATGGTGTCTGGATGGGTGCTACTTGGGGGTGGGGGTGGGGCCAGTGGCACCAGCTGCCAAAGGTCACCGACTGCGGCTGCTCCGGCCACCCTGAGCCAACCATGGTTGCTCTGGCTGCCCAGGGACTGCTACCGGGGGTCACCAACAGCAGCTGCTCTGGCTGCCCAGAGACCGCTGCCAAGGGCCGCTGAGAAGATGCTGCTCCGGCCACCCCAGAAACTGCTGCTCAGGCGGTCCCCAGGACCACCTGAATCGGCTGCTGCTCGGGTGGACCCCGGGGCCAGCTGCCCGGGGTTGCCTGAGCAGCAGCTAGTGTGGCTGGCCCTGGGGACCACCCAAGTGGCTGGCTGCAAAGCTGCTCCAGCAGCGGCTGGTGTGGCTGTCCCCGGAGCCACCTGAGCAGCTGGCCCCGGAGCCAGCTGCGTGGGCAGCCCTGGGATCAGCCACTGCAGAAGTCACAGAGAGCACGAAAAGTCACAGGATCCATGACTCTGGGCTGGATCTCTCTCAATCCCACCTGTTTGAGCTGTTGCACTTTGTATAAATAAGTAAATATTCATTAGGCCAGAACTGAATCTCTAGCCCAGTGTTTGGGGCACTCATTGGGGAGCCCCTGATTCAAGTGCCTGGTCTTTCTGATTCAGACCAGGGAGTGGAACCTGGGTTGCTCATGCCTCTAGATGAGTGTGATAACCACAGGGCTATTGGCTATTCTGGAGCAGAGATCTCTTTCTCTGGTTTTTCATGAAAAAACCTGAAAGGTCTAGGTTTTGTCCCAATTTAAAATGAGAACAAAAATTTAAATCTCAAGAAGTTTCATGGGAGGAGAAAGCCGATTCCCTCCATGCTCTAGCTGTAACCTATCAAACTGAGATTGCTTATTTGACAACTCAGGGAAGATATCTGCTTAGTGTTTAAGAATCAACTCTCCTTGCAGGGCCATACTTCTACATCTGCCCTCCCCAGTAATGCTTGGGATAATCCTTTTCCCTTCTGGGCTTGTAGGTTTTGGGTCTCCAGGTCATGACAGTTGGTGTGGAACCTGAATGTTCTCCTAGACATTTGAACGCTGACAGTTGTCAAAAATCTTTGAGCCCATAGAAGCCATTTTGTTAAAGCTAGAGCAATCTCACATTTTGGCAGTGAAATGGAGCAGGGACTGGTTGTTACACACTGAAATCATCATTTTTCATACCTATCTTGATCTCTTGTACCAGCAATGTTCATGTCAGGCTCCTGGTTTTCTTCATCCAGAGCTATTCTCTGCAGCTCTAAGCATATCACTTTGCTTTTCTTTACACAAAAATCTCTATATCACAAAGAAACAGAATTAAGAGACCTAGGTTCCTAAGTGTTTTAGAAGAGATCTAAAAAGTCAATGGGTCTCTAGAGGTTACTGTCCTAGGCAGATTTCAGTATTGCTGACCCAAAATGTTCCAGAATGATCAGTGAGGCCCAAACAAACGTGAGCATGGCTTAAAATCATTACATTTTTTAAAAATAATAATAATTTGGGGGTCATTTTATTCAATTTCAGTTTCTGAGCCTTTAGGGTGCACTCAGGTCACTTTTTAAAGCTTTTCTCTGCAACTATGAGGGCTAAAATTTGCTCAATAATTAAATAGGTAAATAAATTGAAAAGTGGAGATTCTCACATAATCAGTTGAATCCAGGAGTTGGGGCTCAAACAAGAAAACATAAAAAATAATGAGACTACAAAATAATGAGAGATGTCATCACTGAGATTTAAAAATGGCACTAAGGCCACTCCAGAAAGTAGCCTTGTCCACAATCCACATACGGGGCATAATCAAATGTTCTCAATTTTTCCCTCTCAGACACAGACAATGCACACCTTGAGAAGCAAACCTGTAAGGATAGTCTGAAATATCTCCCCACCATGGCATTATAGCCTGTTTCTTGAAGCAGCATATTATATGTTTGTGTTGGTATGTGAGACACATTTGGGGACTAGATAGTCCAAGGGACAGGGAATAGGATCGAGATCAAATCTCTAGAATGCTGCTTTAAATTTGACTCAAGACAGAAGGGATTTAACACAGTTACCAATCAATGGATTCCTTTAGTGGTCTCAGTGCAGTTCCTAGGGGACAGGTGGACATTGCACACAGCCACCAGCACAGTTAGAATCCTCGCTGGCAGTCTCAGCCGAAAGGCCACGAACTCAACTGGTGTGGAGGTACCTGGAGGTAATACCAGGTCAGGGGGAGGTACTTCACAGGGGGCAGAGGGGAAGTTTGCTTTGTTGTTGCCTGCAAAGTATCTGCTCTGTGGAAAAAGAGCAGACACAGCAGCCAATCTGGCATCTTTCATAAGCAGTATATACACACACACAAAAATTTAACTCATTATATTTTTTAAATAAATGATAAAATAATCTGAAATGCATAAATCAATGCAGCCATGCCTGAAAGCAGGTGGCAGGGCTACATCTGTAGTAGTCAAACTTCATTCTTTTTGATTGGCTATAGAAATTTGTTTTCCCTTTTTCTTTTCTTTGGTCTATTGAAACCTAGCACCTCCCTTTCCCTGCTCCATCCCAAGAGTTTCACTGCTCAACAGACTGTCATTCATTCCCTGGCTCACTTCATGTACATGATTTTCAAACCACTTCTCTCTGAGGTCTGATCCAAGTCTTTAGGCTATATGGCTCAAGGGACAAGTATAAGCCTTCTAAGTAAAACAATTCACTAATGGGAGACTGATAAACTTCATAGCACCATTGTTTTAAAAATACAAACAAACATAAAGGTACTAAATGCAATGGGGTTATTTTAATGTATTTAACGGGCAGTATAAAGTGGGGTTAGATGGTGTGGAGTAGTGGTAAAAAAAGGAGCAGGTAACCTAACTAAATTCCACAGTCCTCAAGTGAGAAGTGGGTACACCCTGTTTATATGTGTAGACTACACTCCAGGACTTAAACCATAAAGAAAGATTTGTTGGGGAAAAAAAAGTAGTAATTGGGGAGGAGGGTTGGAGGAGATGGGAAAGTGTTTTACAAAATCATACATGAATAACAATAGCATTGTGATTTTTAAAAGCAAAATCAATTAAAATTATTGATATTTAAATATACTTCCTCACACTGGTTTCAGAGTAGCAGCCGTGTTAGTCTGTATTCTCAAAAAGAAAAGGAGTATTTGTGGCACCTTAGAGACTAACAAATTTATTAGAGCATAAGCTTTCGTGAGCTACAGCTCACTTCATCGGATGCATTTGGTGGAAAAAACAGAGGAGAGATTTATATACACACACACAGAGAACATGAAACAATGGGTTTATCATACACACTGTAAGGAGAGTGATCACTTAAGATAAGCCATCACCAGCAGCAGGGGGGGGGAAAGGAGGAAAACCTTTCATGGTGACAAGCAAGGTAGGCTAATTCCAGCAGTTAACAAGAATATCAGAGGAACAGTGGGGTGGGGTGGGAGGGAGAAATACCATGGGGAAATAGTTTTACTTTGTGTAATGACTCATCCATTCCCAGTCTCTATTCAAGCCTAAGTTAATTGTATCCAGTTTGCAAATTAATTCCAATTCAGCAGTCTCTCGTTGGAGTCTGTTTTTGAAGCTTTTTTGTTGAAGTATAGCCACTCTTAGGTCTGTGATCGAGTGACCAGAGAGATTGAAGTGTTCTCCAACTGGTTTTTGAATGTTATAATTCTTGACGTCTGATTTGTGTCCATTCATTCTTTTGCGTAGAGACTGTCCAGTTTGGCCAATGTACATGGCAGAGGGGCATTGCTGGCACATGATGGCATATATCACATTGGTAGATGCGCAGGTGAACGAGCCTCTGATTGTGTGGCTGATGTGATTAGGCCCTATGATGGTATCCCCTGAATAGATATGTGGACAGAGTTGGCAACGGGCTTTGTTGCAAGGATAGGTTCCTGGGTTAGTGGTTCTGTTGTGTGGTGTGTGGTTGCTGGTGAGTATTTGCTTCAGATTGGGGGGCTGTCTGTAAGCAAGGACTGGTCTGTCTCCCAAAATCTGTGAGAGTGATGGGTCGTCCTTCAGGATAGGTTGTAGATCCTTGATGATGCGTTGGAGAGGTTTTAGTTGGGGGCTGAAGGTGATGGCTAATGGCGTTCTGTTGTTTTCTTTGTTGGGCCTGTCCTGTAGTAGGTGACTTCTGGGTACTCTTCTGGCTCTGTCAATCTGTTTCTTCACTTCAGCAGGTGGGTATTGTAGTTGTAGGAATGCATGATAGAGATCTTGTAGGTGTTTGTCTCTGTCTGAGGGGTTGGAGCAAATGCGGTTATATCGTAGCGCTTGGCTGTAGACAATGGATCGAGTGGTATGATCTGGATGAAAGCTAGAGGCACGTAGGTAGGAATAGCGGTCAGTAGGTTTCCGATATAGGGTGGTGTTTATGTGACCATCGCTTATTAGCACCGTAGTGTCCAGGAAGTGGATCTCTTGTGTGGACTGGTCCAGGCTGAGGTTGATGGTGGGATGGAAATTGTTGAAATCATGGTGGAATTCCTCAAGAGCTTCTTTTCCATGGGTCCAGATGATGAAGATGTCATCAATGTAGCGCAAGTAGAGTAGGGGCATTAGGGGATGAGAGCTGAGGAAGCGTTGTTCTAAGTCAGCCATAAAAATGTTGGCATACTGTGGGGCCATGCGGGTACCCATCGCAGTGCCGCTGATTTGAAGGTATACATTGTCACCAAATGTGAAATAGTTATGGGTCCGGACAAAGTCACAAAGTTCAGCCACCAGGTTAGCCGTGACAGTATCGGGGATACTGTTCCTGATGGCTTGTAGTCCATCTTTGTGTGGAATGTTGGTGTAGAGGGCTTCTACATCCATAGTGGCTAGGATGGTGTTTTTAGGAAGATCACCAATGGACTGTAGTTTCCTCAGGAAGTCCTTTCCCCCCCCTGCTGCTGGTGATGGCTTATCTTAAGTGATCACTCTCCTTACAGTGTGTATGATAAACCCATTGTTTCATGTTCTCTGTGTGTGTGTATATAAATCTCTCCTCTGTTTTTTCCACCAAATGCATCCGATGAAGTGAGCTGTAGCTCACGAAAGCTTATGCTCTAATAAATTGGTTAGTCTCTAAGGTGCCACAAGTACTCCTTTTCTTTTTCCTCACACTGGAAACTCAAAAACTAAGAGTCTTATGTTCATATCAGCAACTGAGAATGAGAAAGTGAAACTGACTATATGGGGGGGGAGTAAAGAAACCACCACCCTGGACTACCTGAGTACATAAGTTTCGGTGGACAAGACACTAGACTGGACCTTAGAAGTGCTCGGTTCAGTTCCTGGCTCGTGCCCCAGACTTCCTCTATAACTGCAGTGGTATACAGCAGATGATAGATAGATCTGTCTAGTGCTTTTAGACGTTGAAACGAAAAAAATGCTGTGTGTGGTCAGTGCACAATATTATCTCAAACTTTCTGGAAGTAATGAACACATTTCAGGGTTTTCTGTTTTTCTTTCAGTAATTATCATCACAACGATCCCCAGAGAGTTATACTGGAAACACTTAAAGACACATAGAATTCAGCTGCTTCCAATTCTTTGAGTGTCAGTTAATGTCACCTGCTGAGCTGTAGCAGGAGAATCTCAGAAATTAGTCTGGAAAGGTAGATAACTTTATAATTCCCGTTTAATGAAAAATATTATACAGACACTGAAACTAAATTTCCCCGTGGGTTACAGTACTTTTATTGCTAAAAAGAATATGCTTAAAGGAAATTCTCAAAAACTTATTTTGGCTTTAAATTCATTAAATGGGTATATAGGGAGATGTGCCCATCATGTGCCTATGAGTATAAGGTCACACACACTCTTTCAATCTCCAGCCCTCTCTGCCGTTATTTCTGGATAGCTTGCTTGAAAGTGGATGAGGCAGGTACCAGTTATGATCCCAGCTCCCTCTCATATCTTGTGTTGCTGTGCCATAATGTAGTATAAGGAAACCAGTGGGTCAGTCACTGTGATCTCTTTTCTACACAGAGTAGCAGAGGTGCCAAGAAAGTATTCCAGAGAGTTTCAATCACAAAGAAAAAAAAGACAATAAAGAAAAAAGTTATGAAAGGGTCAGACTCACAACTGTCATTCAGCTAACAGATCCAAACATAACTCTTAAGTGCTATTTGTAGTGATGCACAGTGCAGCATGGACATCAGGGAGGATAAAGACTGGCCTTGGATGGAAAATCTTTGATGGAGTATTTTCCATCAGATTGTGCAGTTTCATAGAAAAATCAGAGATCCCATGGGATAATCCTGGGACCCCTCTGGAAATTGAAAACATCAAAGAGAGTGAATGGAGAAGATTCCACACGAATGGAGAATAAAACAAAAGCATGGGCAATCCAAACCAGTGTACAGATTCCAGGAACTCTAAATGATACATTTAGTTTTAAATATATGTCATTCACTTCCATGACTACCTAAAGATACTCTGCATACATTGAGATCAATGAAGACAGCACAGGCTAGCAGATGGCATCTGACTGGGAGTCAGGATACCTGGTTTCTCTTTGTGATTATGCAACTGACTGACTATGTGACCTTGGGCAAGTCACTGGGGCCTCTCTTTCCCCTCCCACCCTTAAACTGTACATGTTTCAGGATAGAGACTATATTTTACTGTGTTCTTTGTTGGAGCCTTAGCTGCTACCACAATACAAATAAAGAAGAATAATGAAAATCTGAACCAAAAATGTGCAACAAAAACCAGATATTACAGTCGTAGGGGACATATAAGACCTAGGTGTATGGAGAGAGAGAATCTTTTGCCTAAGTGCGATAAACTGTATGGGTGTGCATAAATGTGACAAGGCAGTGAGGTTTATAGAAGTATAGATAATGCATTAATTGAATTATTTAGATACTAACAATACAATTAATATACTCTGCTGCTTCTTCGGATCAGTTTTTTTTTCATTTATCTGAATCACACCCTGCAAAATGCTTTCGTTATTATTTTAATAAAATGAATTACTGTGTAACATCTTCTCCTCCGTCTTCTCTAATGGTAAAGACTGCATAATGTTTTGTTTTTCATTTGCTTTTATGTTTCAGAAGCAACGAACACTACACAAAAACATGACATGATCCATGGCTATTTATGTTGGTACATGTTTCATAATGCAGCCTAATAAAATTATTGCAGCACAGAAGCGAATTAACAAGGGTGAGGGTAATTGAGCTGCAATACATGCTGTGTATGAGGTGAAAAAGTGTTTTTAATCATGTATGGTGTTGTGGCTTTTTAAAAGAATTTCTACACTTAGAAATTCTACACACAAAGAGAAGGAAATACAATGGCAAAAACTCACTGAGGATTTAAAAAAAACAAAAAACAACCTAACGGTTATTCAAATGGTTCTAGATATAGGAGCAGGAACAGCAGAATTCTAATCCTAGCTCTTATGCTGACTCTCGCTGTGGCCTTATTCAAACGGCTTAACCTCTCTGCTTCACTTTTCCTGTCTGTAAAATGGGGATGAGACTTCCCAACATCACCAGCTGCTATGAGGATTAATTAACTAGCAAATATTTGTGAAGCTCTTTGAAGATGAAAAGCTTTGCATAATTGCTAAGTATTATGATGATATCTGGAAAATGTGTCTCACTATATACTGCCAAAAGTAGTTTGGTTTTATTGCATTTAAAATTGTGTTTGGCAAGTGGATTGCTCAGGGGATTGGTAATAAGAAGTGAAACCTTTCATCTTTTAAGAAGACAGATGTAGCAATAGTGTCTTACGTACCACTACATTCCCCCTCATTTTCTTTCCCACTCTCAGCACAGAATGTTTCCTTACATTATATTTGTCCAGTCCAGTTTCAAAATACACAAGCATAGGAGCTTCCACAAGGGGCATTGCTTTGCACCTGGCTTAGATCAGTAGTGACAAAATGTTACTGCTATCTAGTAGCAGTTCTATGGCCTAATTTAAACCATTTTTTGCTCTTGATTCCTAATGTGCTCTTGGTCTTATACTTGGTCTTATACAGGGGATCTAGAGCCAGAGGGCCCATGTTCCTGGAGATACTGTTAGTTATATGAGGTGACCACATAAGAGGGAAAAGTGACCTGAGGGAACAGGAGGCACTAATGAGCTAGCAGACAACAGCCTGAGCTAGCCTACAGAGAACATCACAGAACAGAGAGACAGAGGGCCAGCCAGAGGCCAATCTCACAGGGAAGAGGGATAATCCACAGAGAAATAGTTTGTTACACTTGGAGACAGGTCACAAGGAGACAAAGATGGGTCACTTCCAGCGTTGACACCTGCTAACACCAAACTGTCTCAAAGACTATGTAACCAGCTGAGTCTGTGGTAAAGACAAGACTCAAACTTTGCTATGTACAAGCAACCACTTGCTGAAAGGACATGGGGTGGAGTCTGGGCATCAATTACTTGTTTTAATGTTTATATTAAACTATTTGTAAAATAGGAAAGATGCATCATGATCAGTAGAACAGGAATAAGAGGAGCCCTTTTCTCCCGATGGACTGTTATGGGGGGGAGTATAGGGGGGCACTAATGAAACAGGCAGGCAGTTAGGCAGGAAATAACTCAGCCACATGGATGGAGCAGTACACAGAATTTAAAGAAGTTTCACTTGTTCAACTTAACCAGAGTTCAGCTTCCGTCTTTGAAAATTAAACAAATGCATTGCATAACTTTGCACAGGAAAATGGGTCCACATTAATAGTAAAAAGAAAGGAGTACTTGTGGCACCTTAGAGACAAACAAATTTATTAGAGCATAAGCGTTCGTGAGCTACAGCTCACTTCATCGGATGCATTAATAGTATCACTTTAAAACTATGGGATGACAAAAGCCATCTTCAGTCTGTTTCTCTGCAGAAAAACAAGATAAGAGCTGTCCTGCAGCTGGTGTGTTGTGTTCTATTATTTATTTGAAAGCATCTCTGTCAGTTCCAAACATAAGATAGGGATCCATATCTCAAAAGCCACCATCCAAACTGCCACCTGTTTTCAATGTTGCTTTAGAAATATCAAGGCTTGAATGGACCTGGAAAGTGAACAATACATTAGAGATGGTTCTCTTTAGTTAAAGTTTAGGTGTCTTGGTTGAGCAGTTATGGGAAACTTGTGCTATTGCTTCACACTCTGTTATCTTATTCAAATCATCCTGTTGAATTCAGTGGCATCCTTTGCATTAAAAAACTGGCTCAGAAAGGAGATCATTCTCTGTTAAATTCTGCAAGATTTATTTCTATAGCATTTTTTATATTTCTATATAAGTTCTGATGGTTTCATCCTCATTCAGTTTCATAGAACTTCCAAATAAATCAAACTAATTTGTCCCTTCTAAATTTAAAAACAACTCAGATATTCTGTTTATTTCTTTTTACGATACTATTGCCATAATCATATACTCAAGTCTCTACCATACATGCACAAGCTGATGAGAGGGTCTCACTGTTACATTACCATAGGATTGATTTTCCTTTTTCTCTGTGTAGTAAGTAAACAAAATATTTAAAAAAATAAAAGGAAATTTATTTAAGAAAAATAATATTTGTCCTGAAACAAAACTCCAAACCAAGCTGTTGAAACAGATTAAGTCTGTTTGTCCTTTGGCTTTAACAAGGGTAACTACACATGTAATTCTCCAATAATTTGACATTTAAGCATGCTCAGAAAGAACCAGTCAAACAAGGGTTTAATCCCCAAGGGAAAATGCCATTCTGCTAGGGAAATGAACCAAATTAAAGCCTTAGAAAGCTGCCGATTTTTCCAAAGCAGGGGATGGACGGAGAGATAGCCAGATGGACATACACTCACATATTTGGGGTGAGATATTAGGACTCTGAGATTTTATTAACTGAAAACTCCAGTTGCAGGTTTCTGTTTTCAAACTAGAGGCATTTCATTAAAAATCGGGACACGTTAAAGGCTTTATGAAAACATTTTCTTGTATTTGCGGAGGGAAGAAGTCAAGTTATTGCAGATTCGCCTCTGCTGAATGAACCAAGTCATTAAAGCGGCATTTGCATTGAAAGGCTTTTAAACAGGGCTTTCTGTCAGGCCTTTCAAACAGGAATGAAATGAATGAGGGCCAGCTTACAAATGATGCCTTGTTGAATATATGTGGGAGCAAACAGCCACTATTGTGAGTGCAGGTGGGAAAGAAAAATGAATAGACAATGAAGCTGGCTGAGATGGAGAATCTCATTATTGATAGATTGTGTGTGTCTCTTTAATGAAGTTTAGGAGGACAGCAGGACCCAATAAAAGATGGATTTTTCCCTCATCCTTTTATTTAAAAAAATGATTAACTTGGACAGAATGTGTAATGGAGAAACATCTCAGAGAATAAAGATTTTACTGCCTTTGCTGAATTTGCTCCTCTTTCACCATCATATTACCACTATGGATCTACACTGGCCCTTCCTCTGAGGATCTAAAATCTCTTTACAGAAGTTAATTAATACTCATAACCAACTCCCCCGCCCCCGCATGGGAGTATATTTACAGATGAAGAAACTGGGCAGGAAGACAGATCACACAGCAAGTTAGTTGCAAAGCTGGATTAAAACCCATGCATTGTGACTCTTGGTCCCCTGCAGTAATCCTTAGTTGACTTTTGTCTTCTGCAGTGGAGTACAGCACCGATGCGTCCTGAAACCAAAAAGTAATAGAAAAGCAGACAGTAGAAAAGTTGCCACTGCCTCGGTGACACAGCTGGGAAAACATTTTTATTTTAGAAGCTATTCTTCTGTAAGCAAGTGGCTTACTGTGGCTGCATGAGCATTCTCCTGTTGTCTGGGGCAGCCTTCCTGCATCTCTCTGCCTCACTGATAACATATCTGTTTTCAAATTTCATCTGAAAATGTCTCCCTTACCTAACCCTCTTGTTTTCTCTTTCCATCTACTTTGGGCCTTATTACTGAATGCTCTGATTAATTCATTAGGCAATGCCCTTACACCACCATTTGCTGTAGTTTGGACCATCTACAACCTGCTGTCACATATTATGTAACCCTGGGATACTGTTTACAAAGAAAAGGCCTAATTTTGTCTCGTCTTTATCTTGTAAAACAGCACCCTCAAGGCTTTCCCTTCACTTGCACAAGCCATGTATGTATCTGGCAGAACTACAGCCCCTACTGTCTGAGGAGTGCAGAGGCTTAGTGCCTACTTCCCAGGGGATGCCTTGCATACAAAGTGGAGGTGGGGAGAGGGGCAGTAGGCAGAGCCTTAGTGTTACATACACACACACACACTCATCAGAGAGCATAGCTGGCTGGCTGCACAGGGAAAAGCAAGCTGGATCCAACAAAGAGACCCTAAACCCAGGTATAAACTTAGGCCATGTCTACTCTAGCGAACTTACAGCAGCACAGCTGTACCAATGCAGCTGTGCCACTGTAAATTTGATCATGTAGCCGCTCTACACCAATGGGAGAGAGCTCTCCCATCGATAGAATAAAATCTTCTCAATGAGTGGTGGTGGTTATGTCGGCGGGAGACGCTCTGGCTCCGACATAGCGCTGTGCACACAAGCTCTTAGGCCTGCAAAACTTATGTTGCTTGGGATATGTTTTTTCGTACCCCTGAGCAACGTACATTTTGCCAATATAAGTGGTAGTATAGACATGGCCTTAAAGCTGTGACCAAATTTTAAAAACTGACTAGTCATTTGGAGTGCCTTAGCAATTTCCAGAAGTCAGGCTTCTTTAAAATGTCAGCTCCCAAATCACTTGTACAGCTGGTCAGAAAATTAAAACAGATTTTCAAGAAAAAAATCAAAATTTCAACACTGTTTTTGTTCAATGATGTAAAACAGACCTTTTGTGTGTGTGTGTGTGCGCGTGATTTTTACCAGTCTTTGTCTCTTAAGTCTTCTTGTCTGTTATATGGACTATTGACACTACTGTGTCAAACAGGGGAACCGTGAGACTTAAATAATGTTTATAAAGTGGTTTGAGATCTCATCTACAGACAGGAGATGAGATCGAAGCATCAGTTCAACCTGCTCCCAGCCCTCAGCCATCATCACCTTAGAAACTACATAATGTTTTAAAGATAGAAAAACTGTGGGTGAAAAGTACCATAGTGACATGCCCAGGAAAATTATGTCCCCTTTCAACTAAAGAAAGGAGACAACATGGAGCAGAAATAGTGCAAGTTTCCAGCACACAGTTATTTCCCCTCCTCCCTGCATCCAGCCCTATCTGGTGGGACAATCTCTAGGTGTGTGAACAGGGAATTCAATCTCCTTTGACCATTCAGTCACCGGCCCTCTCTAATGAGTTTGCTTCAAAGGCCAGCTTTAGCCTTCCCTATGAGATATTTAGAATATGCCCTACCATTATAACATATAAGTGAACTATGACAAACAAGGGGATCTACGTAAGACTGACAAAGCACGTGCTGCTTCTCTCTCGCTAGTACACACAGAGAATGACATCCTACGAGTGCTCCCAACTGACAGTGTTACTCTAGCTCAGGTAGCAGAGATGTGTGCTGTGGTGCTGAAAGCCCCAGGATCAAACCCTGCCCATGACCCACGTGAGAAACTGTTATATCAGCATTTCCACTTTCACAGCTGCAAGGTAGAAATACACTATAAGAATCCACTTTTCTGACTTATTTTTCCTAGTTACATGTGAATTACAGTGCAACCAACTATATTTGTCTTTTGGGAGAGAAGTGTTTGTTTAATGTTGTAACTCCATAATTCTTTATATTTCCCATGATCCACCATAATTAACCTTGGTTGTGTTCCCACCATAATGGGCCTGTCATTGTTGCTTACAGTAAAGGCTATTGTTATTCAGGAGAGATAACAGGAGGTTACTTTAATCACTGAAAAGTAGCAGCCACTGTATATCAAAATTCTCCACCATATTTTTCGTATGTGTTTGAAATCATATTCCAGAATTTGTCCTTGTCGGGCTGTGAAGAGAAACCATAAGGATCATTACAGCCGAAATAACAAGTGACTTCACGGGGTAGAGATAAAGTCAGCCATCAGCAACTTGCGCTAAGTATGTCAGACAGGTTAGGTTCTGCCAGACACTTTGCATCATTTACAAGCTGGACTTTACAAAGCTGGACTTTTGCAAAGAAATCATTGGTTTATTTTCTATTCTTTTTCTTCTGAAACAAAGATCTGAGTTCATAGGCCAATACACTGTAGTATCTCTTAACACTACAGGGGTCACCTTAGGCCTTTGAAAAGATGGCTACCATCAATGACTGAAAGAATTGGCCCTTCTTATTTGAAGTATCTGCTCCCCATCTGACTTTGAATCTCGCTTGTATATTTACTGATAAATTTCTATAGCACCCAGCAGAATTGATCCTGCAGATACCTCAACATATACTTAACTTTATTACCATGAGCAGTACCTTTTAAATCAAAGGGACTACTTGCAGTAGTTAAGCATGTGTGTAAATGTTTACAATAAATTGGGTCCCTTCCCTGGAAAAACCAATCAAAATCAAAGCCTATTGCTAGAGTAAGTTCCTTCTCTGTGGGTACATTTACACAGCAGCCAGGACAATGCTTCCAATATGGGTAGACAGATGGGGGTTAATTCTGCTTTAGCTAGTGAGCTAAAAATGTCAGTGTAGCTCAGAGTAGCATGGATGATGGCTTGGGCTAGACATATGGATGCATGTTCAGGGCAACTGGTCAGGTTTGTGTTCCGGTGGCTAGCCTAAGACACCGTGCATGTTACCCTCAGTGACTCTGCTATTTTTAGCATGCTAGCTCTAGCAGAGCTAACATGTTTTCCATCTAGCCAAGCTAAGAAGCGCCCTCTCAAAGGCGGCAGTACAGATATACCCTATGTCCCACCCAGTTCTTGGCCTCTCTGGTGAGACTGCCAGCGTGTATGCCAGTTAATGACAGATCACCTTTTGGAACATAACTTTGTTTCAATATCTCCATTAACTAGGAACAGTGCTGGTGCCTATTAATGGGAGCTGCCCTTTTACTGATACTCCCCAGTGGAAAGTAAATTGTGATGACGTAGTCTGAGACACAGGAAATGTGGTGCCTCTTCTGCATACATTAAGAGGCAGAAAGTGTTTGAAAGTAAAAAACAAACAAACCTAGTTTTAGATCATTTAACAGTGGATTAACTGTGAAACTGCATATTTTTGTGTGCCTCAAACAAAACCAAGCAGCTTCATGTTTGGATTGATTTTATTTTATTGTTATATTTATTTTAAATTATTTTATTTAAAAGAGGAGTAAAGCACTAAAAATGACAGGGATTTAAATATTTTACATTATGCTGCAGTTTCTATTTTACTTTCCTCTGCTACTAATATAAACCTTTTATAACTTGACAGGTTTGCATCCAATTGAAACAAAATAAAAGGGAGGAGACAATCTGCAGTAATTAGTATGAAATGATCATCATCCCTTCAGTGGGAAAGGAATTCATTTCATGCCATGTCAGTTACTGTATAGGCACTCCCCTTTTCCTGGACTTTTTCCCCATTTGGAAAATTCTCCATCCTCCTTATCGCTATACAATGGTTTATAAATAATCAAGAACCAAATTCTGCCTTCAGATAAGTGTATGGCTCCCATTGACTTCAGGGGAGACAGAGTATGTTTACACAGAAAAGAAAAACGATGGCCGACTTGGGCTCACGGAGCTGTTTCATTTCTGGATAGACTTCTGGGCTCAGGCTGGAGCCCTGGCTCTCGGACCCTCCCACTCCACAGTATATCTCCACAGCTCATATCTGAAGGCACAATTTGGCCCTGGAAGCAAAAGCATATACTTAAAGGGACATATTCTCTACTAAATGCCTTCAAAGGTGTGACTCCCATTAAGATTCAGGGGCAGTATGTATTTGCACAATGAGGGCAGAATAGATCTCATAAAATAAACACATGCCAACAAGCTGTTTGCTTAGTTCGGAAACAAAGGAAAAGCCAGTACTGGCTTTGGTCCAGTGCAATTTTCTATATTACATATAATCTGACTTTGAAACTGGGGCAGATGTTCAGCTGTTGAAACTGTCATAGCTCCATTTAACTAGGACAATTTACACCACCTGAGGATGTGACCCTTCATTCACAGATTATAAATGAGTAAACCTCAGTTTTAATAGTTTGTACTCTTGGCACCGATGGGGAAACCGAGGCACAGCAAGGTTAAGTGATTTCCCCAAAGTCACACAATAGCGGAGCCATGAATAAAAACCAGCAGTTCTGGTTTGGCAACCTGGAGGCTAACCACTATGACCATACAATTTCCTTGCAATTAAATCAGATGCACTGTGTTTCCATTATGGACTGTTGCAACTAGTATTATCTACTTTAATCAGCTTGTCACCTGTGTAGATGGCAAGATCTGGAACCAGTACTGTGGCCAGCATTCTAAGGTGAGTCAAAATGAAACAGAAGGTGCATCAGAATGTTTAGACTATTAACAGTGGAATTTATGCCTTAGTGGGGTTATTATCAGGTATTCCATTCATGTTCCATTTTGGCTGAACTAGGAATTGAAAAGAAGCTTTGACATACCGTTTAACCCTACAGCCTCCTTAAAGCTGTGGGATGAAATTACTGGGCAGACTTCAGCTAGATTTCTGTTCTCTGTTGTATTTTATCAGCAAGCTCAGGGCAACTTAAATATTAAAAAGGGAGAGTCTAACTTGTATCTCATAGTGTGTTTACCAGTCAATACACACGTGAGTGGTTGGAGTACAAAAGCTCTGTGTCAAACTTGTGCAAAAACAAAAAAGGACAGCATAGGTTCAGGTCGAGAGAGTATTTGCCTTCATTTCAATGGTTGGATCTTCTAAGAGAATTTTAGGGGATTCTGCCATAGTTGATCTAGTACTGGTGCTGGCAGTGGCAGAAGCAGCAGTGCAAACTTGTTGCTGCCCTACACCAACACGTCATCTAACCCCGAGTATCTCTACATGACACTGTGGTTAACCTCCCCCCCCACAAACACACTAACCACAACAACCTGAGACCGGTTTCCACTACTGCTCCTATCAGGTGGAGGAGGAGTAGAGAGCAGCCTATCAGGCTAGCACCTGAGGAGCTGCACAGGTCATAGACTAACCCTAGAAGAATTCTCAAAATTCTCAGTGCAGACAAAGTCAATAAGTGACCTGCCTGCACATCAAAACGTATGTTTCCATGTATATTAGAGCACATGGCTCTGGACAGAGTTGAGAGTTGGTAGGTTACCAAGGGTTGGGGTCATAGTAGAATGTGATGACAGAAGTCAGGGAGAATAGGCTGTCTATATATATATATATATATACACTATACTGATACTGTGCTTATGGGTGAATGAGTGATTTTGTCCTCTGGAAGTTAGCCTATCGAGGGGATATGGTACCTATTTTTAGTATAAGCAAGTTCTTCTTTAGTTCAAGTGATGAAAGCCTGTGTTTTCCTAAGGTGAAGGACGAGGAATTTAGTCCCAGCTCCCTAAATCATGTGTGTGTATGTGTATGATTTATTTAGCAATTGTGTCTGTTTAAGCACATGGATTTGTTACTAGAATGCTTATAAGCTATATAAAATCAACACAAAAAATAATCATTTGAAAGGTGCACACTTTTGCATTCAAGTTATTTGCAAGATCTTGCTGTGCCTAGGCACTCGGAGAAATAAGACTGAAGATCTGTGAAGGTTAAGCTGGAAATCTGGTTAGCCTGCCCATATTTTGCATATCAATAAATCCAGCTCTGTGCTCCATCACAATTAAGAAAAAGCCCAGTAACCAATATAGAAATTTCATATATATCACTACAGGCATGACACCACAACATTCTCACAGATTACATTGTCAATCATAATACCTAGCAAGGGCAAGAAACCTATTGCCTACAGCGGCCTTGTCAGTGTGCAGATCCCAAGGACTATTTATGAGCAGCAGAGGCCAAGAGCAGAAAGAGATGAAGTAGACTGAGTAATTTATCTGGTCAAAAGCAACAGACCTCATTAAATCCTCTCACTCTCTTCTCTTTTCTTTATGAAAGAGTGTTTGGGGAGAATGAGATATGCCTCCTTCATGGTCCATGCATCATAACTATTTTAATTTAAAACATTAGGGCTAATCTTTGTTCGCTTTCCAAGTACACAATGCACCTGTTGTTTAGATGCCTGCCTGGCTGCTTGTCTGACAGATATTTCCTATTCACTGTTCCCTGGAAGAATGGTATCTGACTTCAGCAGAAATGATGGACAGATGTTTCATTGCTATATGATACGCTGGTAATATGAAATTCAATAATGGGAGGTTAAGCCCCTTGTCATCTGTACAGTAAAAGAAAGGAAGCTGGATCTGTTCATCCTGGTTTTATTCACACTGAAATAAAGACCAGCTATTCCTCTTTTCCTTACAGCTGAAATATCAATTAACTAATTTTTATTCTTCCATGAGTGAATGTAATACTTATAAAAGTAAGAGCCTGGATGCAGTTACTCTCAAGAGATAACTATAATGCAGGCAAAGACTGTGCAATACACTCTGTATACCCTCACAGCTTAATGTATCTTAATGTATTTTAATGCTGAGCTGCAGACCCTCTGCGATCCCAATCCTGGACAACTGCACAGTTTTATTAGTGCAGCTCAGTCTTGATGTGCTGCCCCCTCTTCTACCCTTCCAGCTTTTCCCTCCACTATTCCAGTCCTGGTCCTGCCAACATACAGTCCCGTTCTGCAATTCCTGTCATCCCCCTAGTTTTACCAATGCCATCAATTTTGATGTCAATTACATGTTTATTATTCAAAATTTTCAGCCTCTCCATTGTCTTTTTTCTGGATAATCATCTACATTAACATGGGGACACTAAACACAATAGTCTTGTAGAATTAGACTAAGATCCATTCAGTGTGGATGACTGGATTGATGATAGAAAATTAGAATTAGAAAATGAAAATGAAACTGATTAGCAACAAAGTGAACCAGACCCCCCGCCCAGGTTCTCTGTCCAAGGTGGGTGAAATGCAAATGTAAAATAATAGTACAAGAGTAAAACAGTGTCATTATTTTGTATGAGTTACATAAGCATCTATAATTTCCTACTAATGTTGGACAGAGAAACTAGAGAGAGCAATTTCAAGAGTGTTCCTAGTAGAGCTGGTTGAAACTAGAGAGGGCAATCTCAAGAGTGTTCCTAGTAGAGCTGGTTGAAATTTTTCAACTTTAAAATTTCAGCAAAACTTTGAAATTTAATTAAAAAAAACCTGGGGGAAAAACCACCAAATGTTTGGAGTTTGTTTTTTTTAAAACAGGTTTTTCAATCAGCTCTTCTTTCTAATCAGTTCTACTTTAGGTTCCTAGTGCACTAGTACAATGTTTTCTGAATTTACATTGCCTTCTTCTGCCAGACTATGCAACTATTTTACACTATGATCACTACCGTATCTAAGAGTCTGAGGCCTGGTCTACCCTGCAGTGTTAGTTGCATTGACATAGCTGTGGAAGTGTCTTCACTTAAATTTGGCTCCAACAAACCTAAATGCCTCTCTATATTGATTTAGGATATGAAATTAGGCTATGCTCTTTTGTTGTTAACGTTTTGTCAAAAAACGCCCCTCTGAACTACAAAAGTTTAACGATGAAAAGCACTGGTGTGGACAGCGCTTTGTCAGCAGAAGATGCTCTCCCAGCGACAAAGCTACTGCCCCTCACTGGGGGTGGTTTTATTTTTTTTGTCTGGAGAGCTCTCTACTAGTGACAAAGAGAGGCTCCTCCGCTTACCTTATAATGCTGCGGTTGCACAGCTGTGCCATTTTAAGGTATGCAGTGTAAATATAGCTTAAATAATGACAACTCTCTGAGTGGTGTGGAGCCACAGTCAATGTAATTAGGTCAATGCTGTGTCACTGTAGACACTGCATTGTTTACATTGACTGTTAATGGCTTTCAGGAGCCATCCCACAATGCCAATGCAATCAATACAAGCACTCTTGGTGAGGACATGCAGCACTGACACAAAGAGCCAAATGTGCACACACAAGTGATTTAACAACGGTGGTGGCTGTATGCTGATGTAAGTTATGGCGACGTAATTTTGTAGTGTAGACATGTTCTGAGATAAATCATGTTCTTTACTATCCTTGTTATATATCATGTGTGAGCACCTCAAACAGTACTAGATGCTTCATACAAACAAGAATAGAACTCATTCCTTCTCTAAAGAGCTTAAAATCTGAATTCATATCCAACAGAACAAACAGAAATAACAGACGGGCAAGAAAAGTGGGAGAGAGAGAGAGAGAAAAGATGCTGATAGCAATAATATGATCCCACATTTAGTTCAACTCTATGTCCAGCATGCCCGTCCTGTCCTGAAAAAAGTTTATAGGTCACTTGAAGATGCTTAAGGCCAAATCCTGGAAGAGTCTTCAGTTCTCATTGATTTCAGAAGAAGTTCAGGGCATACTATACAGACAGCTGCAGCGGCACAGGAGCTAACAAACAGAGCTCTAAACAGGGGAGTTTGAGTGGGAGTTCTGTTGGAGGAGAAGGTAGTTGTACTTGGTTTTGTATTTTTAGTATTTGTGTGTGTGTAGGGGCTTTGTGCTGGGAGAGCAGCTGAGCCCTGATTAGGGGGTGAGGCTTCTGACTAGGGGGCCTATAAAGGTAGCCAGCCAGTCAGGCAGTGGCACAGGAGCTAGCAAACAGAGCTCTAAACAGGGGAGTTTGGAGTGTGATGCTTGTTAGGGGTTTGCTTTTGCTGGGGGGGCAGGGGTGATCTTTTTGGTGTGGCTTGTGTTTCCCAGATTAACGGGATTTAGGTGGGAAGGCGATGACAGATACGGAGGCAGCTGTGGGAGTGACTCCTGTAGTGGAAGACACATTGAGGATGACTGGATGTGGAAGCTGTGGTATGTACATGATCCTAGAGGGGGGAACCGGTAAGAGTTTTTTCTGCATGAAATGCCGTCTGATACAGCTGATGGAGGAAAAGATCCGAGGTTTGGAGATGCAGGTGGAAAGTCTCGTTGAATTTAGGAAGGGGTTTGAGCAGATGAGCAAAGATATGAGGTATCTGAAGGGAAAAGCTCAGACTCACAGATGGAAGCAGGGCTGGGGAATTTTGAGGGGAGACTGGGTAAGGAAAGTGGTCAGTGGAAACATGTGACCAAAAGAACCAGGCAGAGGAAAAGACGGGCTAGTGAAGGAGAAATAGAGCTTAGGAACAGGTTTGCAGAGTTGGAAAATGAAGAAGGGGCTCAGCAGGTACTTGCTGAAGGTGGAAGGGTAAGGAAGAAGAGAAGAGAGGCTAGTCCTATAGGAAAAGCGGAAGAGTCAAGGGAGACTACACCAAATATGAGCCCCAGGAGGATACAGGATGGGTTGAAGAGGATTATAAGGGAAAATAGGAATGGAAAGAACTTGCAGTCAGAGGGAACAGGGGAGAGACTGGAGAATAGCACTGTCACCAGGAAAAGGCAGGTCTATGTGATCGGGGACTCTTTATTGAGAAGAATAGACAGGTCTGTAAATAGAGCTGATCCAGAGAATAGAAGGGTGTGCTGTCTTCCGGGTGCTAAGATACGGGATGTAGACCTGAGGTTGAAAAGGACCCTAAAGGGAGCGGGAAAGAATCCCCTAATTATCCTTCATGTGGGAACAAATGATACGGCTAGATTCTCGCTGGAAAGTATTAAGGGAGATTATGCTAGGCTGGGGAAGACGCTTAAGGAAATTGAGGCTCAGGTGATCTTTAGCGGGATCCTTCCTGTTCCTAGAGAAGGGCAACAAAGGTGTGACAAGATTATGACTGTCAACAGATGGCTTAGGCAGTGGTGCTATAAGGAGGGTTTTGGGATGTATGGCTACTGGGAGGCATTCACGGACAGAGGACAGTTCTCTCGGGATGGACTTCATCTGAGTAGGGAAGGAAATAGACATCTAGGATCGAGGGTGGCACAACTGATAAAGAGAGCTTTAAATTAGGAATTAGGGGGAGATGGATGGGAGATGTCCAAGAAATCTCCATGCCAGATTTTAGCATTGAGAGGGAAGAAGATGAAGTAAGAAAGGATACAGCCGTGGGTAGGAGAATGTATATAAGGAGCGAGGGTGGTGTGGATACTAGTCTAATAGGTTATACTGGCTGTAGAATGACTGTGCCTAATAGGGTACAAAATGTGAGCGAGGCCAAACAGCAAAAATTAAGATGTTTATACACCAATGCGAGGAGCCTAGGTAACAAAATGGAGGAACTAGAGCTACTGGTGCAGGAAGTGAAACCAGGTATTATAGGGATAACAGAAACATGGTGGAATAGTAGTCATGACTGGACTACAGGTATTAAAGGGTATGTGCTGTTTAGGAAAGACAGAAACAAAGGTAAAGGTGGTGGAGTAGCATTGTATATCAATCATGAGATAGAATGTAAAGAAATAAGAAGCGATGCAATGGATAAGACAGAGTCCGTCTGGGCAAAAATTACATTGGGGAAGAAAACTAGTAAAGCCTCTCCTACGATAGTGCTTGGGGTGTGCTATAGACCTCCGGGACCTAATATGGATATGGATAGAGCCCTTTTTAATGTCTTTAATAAAGTAAATACTAATGGAAACTGCATGATCATGGGAGACTTTAACTTCCCAGATATAGACTGGAGGACCAGTGCTAGTAATAATAATAGGGCTCAGATTTTCCTAGATGCGATAGCTGATGGATTCCTTCATCAAGTAGTTGCTGAACCGACTAGAGGGGATGCCATTTTAGATTTAATTTTGGTGAGTAGCGAGGACCTCATAGAAGAAATGGTTGTAGGGGACAATCTTGGCTCAAGTGATCATGAGCTAATTCAGTTCAAATTTAGTTCAAACTAAATGGAAGTATAAATAAAAATAAATCTGCAACTAGGGTTTTTGATTTCAAAAGGGCTGACTTTCAAAAATTAAGGAAATTAGTTAGGGAAGTGGATTGGACTGAAGAACTTATGGATCTAAAGGTAGAGGAGGCCTGGGATTACTTTAAATCAAAGCTGCAGAAGCTATCGGAAGCCTGTATCCCAAGAAAGGGGAAAAAATTCATAGGAAGGAGTTGTAGACCAAGCTGGATGAGCAAGCATCTTAGAGAGGTGATTAAGAAGAAGCAGAAAGCATACAGGGAGTGGAAGATGGGAGGGATCAGCAAGGAAAGCTACCTAATTGAGGTCAGAACATGTAGGGATAAAGTGAGACAGGCTAAAAGTCGAGTAGAGTTGGACCTTGCAAAGGGAATTAAAACCAATAGTAAAAGGTTCTATAGCCATATAAATAAGAAGAAAACTAAGAAAGAAGAAGTGGGGCCGCTTAACACTGAGGATGGAGTGGAGGTTAAAGATAATCTAGGCATGGCCCAATATCTAAACAAATACTTTGCCTCAGTCTTTAATAAGGCTAAAGAGGATCTTAGGGATAATGGTAGCATGACAAATGGGAATGAGGATATGGAGGTAGATATTACCATAGGTAGAAGCGAAACTGAAACAGCTTAATGGGACTAAATCGGGGGGCCCAGATAATCTTCATCCAAGAATATTAAAGGAATTGGCTCCTGAAATTGCAAGCCCATTAGCAAGAATTTTTAATGAATCTGCAAACTCAGGAGTAGTACCGAATGATTGGAGAATTGCTAATATAGTTCCTATTTTGAAGAAAGGAAAAAAACGTGATCCGGGTAACTACAGGCCAGTTAGTTTGACATCTGTAGTATGCAAGGTCCTGGAAAAAAATTTGAAGGAGAAATTAGTTAAGGACATTGAAGTCAATGGTAAATGGGACAAAATACAACATGGTTTTACAAAAGGTAGATCGTGCCAAACCAACCTAATCTCCTTTTTTGAAAAGGTAACAGATTTTTTAGATAAAGGAAATGCACTGGATCTAATTTACCTAGATTTCAGTAAGGCATTTGATACCGTGCCACATGGGGAATTATTAGTTAAATTGGAGAAGATGGGGATTAATATGAACATCAAAAGGTGGATAAGGAATTGGTTAAAGGGGAGACTGCAACGGGTCCTACTGAAAGGCGAACTGTCAGGTTGGAGGGAGGTTACCAGTGGAGTTCCTCAGGGATCGGTTTTGGGACCAATCTTATTTAATCTTTTTATTACTGACCTTGGCACAAAAAGTGGGAGTGTGCTAATAAAGTTTGCAGATGATACAAAGCTGGGAGGTATTGCCAATTCGGAGAAGGATCAGGATATTATACAGGAGGATCTGGATGACCTTGTAAACTGGAGTAATAGTAATAGGATGAAATTTAATAGTGAGAAGTGTAAGGTTATGCATTTAGGGATTAATAACAAGAATTTTAGTTATAAGCTGGGGACGCATCAATTAGAAGTAACGGAAGAGGAGAAGGACCTTGGAGTATTGGTTGATCATAGGATGACTACGAGCTGCCAATGTGATATGGCTGTGAAAAAAGCTAATGCGGTTTTGGGATGCATTAGGAGAGGCATTTCCAGTAGGGATAAGGAGGTTTTAGTACTGTTATACAAGGCACTGGTGAGACCTCACCTAGAATACTGTGTGCAGTTCTGGTCTCCCATGTTTAAAAAGGATGAATTCAAACTGGAACAGGTACAGAGAAGGGCTACTAGGATGATCCAAGGAATGGAAAACTTGTCTTATGAAAGGAGACTTAAGGAGCTTGGCTTGTTTAGCCTAACTAAAAGAAGGTTGAGGAGAGATATGATTGCGCTCTATAAATATATCAGAGGGATAAATACAGGAGAGGGAGAGGAATTATTTAAGCTCAGCACCAATGTGGACACAAGAAGAAATGGGTATAAACTGGCCACCAGGAAGTTTAGACTTGAAATTAGACGAAGGTTTCTAACCATCAGAGGAGTGAAGTTTTGGAATAGTCTTCCAAGGGAAGCAGTGGGGGCAAAAGATCTATCTGGTTTTAAGATTCTACTTGATAAGTTTATGGAGGAGATGGTATGATGGGATAATGGGATTTTGGTAAGTAATTGATCTTTAAATATTCAGGGTAAATAGGCCAAATCCCCTTAGATGGGATATTAGATGGATTGGATCTGAGTTACCCAGGAAAGAATTTTCTGTAGTATCTGGCTGGTGAATCTTGCCCATATGCTCAGGGTTTAGCTGATTGCCATATTTGTGGTCAGGAAGGAATTTTCCTCCAGGGCAGATTGGAGAGGCCCTGGAGGTTTTTCGCCTTCCTCTGTAGCATGGGGCATGGTTGACTTGAGGGAGGCTTCTCTGCTCCTTGAAGTCTTTGAACCATGATTTAAGGACTTCAATAGCTCAGACATGGGTGAGGTTTTTCATAGGAGTGCGTAGGTGAGATTCTGTGGCCTGCGCTGTGCAGGAGGTTGGACTAGATGATCAGAATGGTCCCTTCTGACCTTAGTATCTATGAATCTACACAACAGTTTTACAATGCACTCAACACTTCACAGGAATGGGCTTTTGTTTGTTTGTTTGTTTACTTTTGCTCTAAACAGAAGATTTTATGTCTTGTTTCTTGTGAAATATTCATGCCATATTAAAGCTGCTGTTGAATATTTTCTCCTCTACAGGCAAATTTCCTTCCACCCCTCCCTCAAACACTCACATTGGCAATTAGGCCACTTCAGTTTTATTAAAAAATAAAATGAGTACTTGTGGCACCTTAGAGACTAACAAATTTATTTGAGCTGTAGCTCATGAAAGCTTATGCTCAAATAAATTTGTTAGTCTCTGAGGTGCCACAAGTACTCCTTTTCTTTTTTGCGAATACAGACTAACATGGCTGCTACTCTGAATTCAGTTTTATTATCTTCAATTGAACAACTGAGGAAGCAGTGCGGGGGGTATTTCTGTTTTTGTGTGTTAACTGAAAAACACAATACATTTTTAATGACCAGCTTTAGTAATTTAAAGATAGAAGTGCTGCACTAACCAGCCAACACCTGAAACAAATAAGGAGAGGGATAACATGAGGAATAGGGAAGTGAATAGGAAGGAGGCAAATTGTTTTTACATAAACGAATCTGCTAATTGAGATTAATTGCACAATAATCTCAGATGGATCTGTAATTCCATCAAACAAGACAGAGGTACTGTCTCTTTAAATCAGGGATGGCCTTACTATTCACAGAGCACTGAATGGCAAAGCTATTGTGTGGATGCCAGAAGCCAATCTCTAAGTTCAGGCTTCCAGAAGGAGGAACTGTGTGTGTATATATATATAAAAAGCTTTCATACACTCCCTACCCCCCCAAAAAAAGAAAAGGCACCCCCTTTCCTCCCACAGCCAAAATAGGAAAGCCAAGCCTCACATGGCCTATTGATCTCACTGCCAAGGGAGATGGAAGAGGAAGATCAAGTGGTGAGTTGGAGAAGAGGGGGATGTTGGAGGCTAAACTCCCCCCCCCCCACAACCCTATTAGTAAAAAAAGGGAATAGACAGAACAAGCAACAGGGAAAGTATCTCACTATGCTCTCTGGCAAAGCACAAAGACAAGAGGTCCCTCAGCTCCTCACAGGAGTTAGATCATGTTTGTAATGGGAAAGGTACTGTAAGTGCTAACTATTATTTTTTGACCCAATCTTTTCATTAATTAAAAATGCCAAGATTTGTTTTTAATGTAAAAAACCTGACAGTCTTACTCAGCAAGATCTGCTTTTCTTTCTGATGACTTGAGCAACTAAAGCTTTTACTGCTTTTCACTGTTAGCTCTGCAGAGCCAGCCAAGTGAGCTGGATTCTATTCTGGCTCCTGCATCTTCAAAGGGGATAGTTAATGAAGTTCAATTTGCATGTTCAAATTCTGCCCTCAGTTATAACCCCACAGAAGGCAATGGGAGTTGCAAAAGGCTAACTGAAGATAGAATCAGAATTGCATAATATTTATTCTTGGAGAGGCATGAGCCAGGAAAAGAAAAACAGCACTGTCAGATACCAGGATGAGTTTACGTGTCTGTAATCACAAGGTAATTCTACATTGACTTTTCTCAGTGTGGAATTTCTCTTTAACAGTTGTTTCATGGCTATTTTTTTATTATTATTATTTGCATATAATTGACAAACAGATTGAACCAACTTTTCCTAGTCAAGAATGATCTTTTCAGGGGAACAAAATACCAATGCAATTTTTAATCATAGCAATCATAAATGGATTTCCTTTGCTCATGTCTCCATTCATTATGCAGTAGAGGAGGAGGGGGAGGATGAGAAAATGAGACTATATGTGTAGCAGAATATACCAATTAACTTAGGCTAAAAGTGTAGGGTTTGAGAGAAAATATTTCTTTTTACCAAAACAAATCAAAAGTGTTCTCATTAATTTTAAAAGTTACATGGAAAACAGGATTTTGCCTTCCGTTCCTCTTTCAAAATGTAAATATTCCTTTGCATTTTTGGCAACCCAAACTCAATAGTATTGACTAGTGCACAGTAATCAGGAAGTGAAACTGACCAGTCTAGTTTCACTGGGAGAAATACAAAGTGAACAAAATATACATTTGAACTGGACTATAAGAATTTTGGGATCATCTCTTCCTATGCTGAAGTCTTTAAATCATTATTTGAGGACTTCAGCAACAGGTTATGGGTGGGCTGTATTCTAAGATTGGGTGGGTGAGATTCTGTGGCCTGAGATATGCAGGAGGTCAGATTAGATGATTACGATGCCCCCTTCTTGCCTTAAAATCTATAAGTCTCTAAGGTTTTTTCAGCACCCTGCAAAATTGTATCTGATCCTGACTAGTGTGTATGCACAATATCTTAATATAAATAACTATTAATAATAATTAGTCAGTTTAAATAAACTAAAGTATTATATTAAAATAGGAAAGGACATTTAATATAAATAGAGTCCGATCCAAATCCAAACCCAGCATTTAAACTTTGGATCCAAGCTTCTTATTTTCAGTCTATATTAACTGTTTCAGATTATGGAAAATACAAAGAAAAAAAAAGAATAATATGAAATCTCCATGAGAGAAAGCAAGCAAGCCCAGAGAAAACAAATCTACATCTGATTTGAATGCAGCAAATGGGAACCAGCCACAGCAGAAAGGAAGACACCTCTACTTTTAATGAAGCAGTACAAAGAAAACAGAATGACCTCTTTTTTGCTGTAAGTATACACCAACATATAATACAATAGTCAGCCCTGAACTTTGGGGACATTCATACTGAAACTTTGTGCTTGGGTCTAATTATAATGTACATGAAAAAAACCAAAAACCCACCTATGTTAGTATAAAATTAAGTTTACACATTTAAGTTATACAAAAAATGTCTGTCTCTCCTGGGCCTCTCTGCAATTCTCCCCCACTTTATGCCTATTCTTCTGTTCTCTCTGATGACCATCACCATGCACCTATCTCTCAACAGAGCCAACCTCATCAAGAGGTTGTCTTTCATTCAAAACACCGCTGTGGAGAATCCATGGGAGCCCTGACCAGCCTTCACAGCATTTGTTTCCTTGGCTGCAATATTTTCTCCATGCTGAACAATTAATCAATGAAGGAACTACTGATTCAGTGGTGGCTGAGTGACCAGAGTTGGCTAGGTTTTAATGGGAGAAAGTCTTTGCATCCATTCCCTCTCCAAGAGGTTCTTTTCAGCAGCATAGAAGACACATGCCTAAAAAATTCAGCAGCAGTGAATCAGTTAATGAAAGAGAGAAAAGGATTTTTCATGGCATTTCAAACTATGAATTGACCCTGGCCCTCACTGCATCAGAAATAAAAAGGCAGCAATTTACATTTTGTACTTTGCAGCATAATTTGTTTTTACAGATCAACATTAATCTTTCCTTTGGGTGATGTTACACAATAGTTTGCAAATGCTAATTGGAAATGTCTGTTTCATTTGTCAATCTGTGGCAATGAGCAAACTGGAAAATATATCCAGTGAAAAAGCCCATCATTATTGTCATTAGAGCTCATTTGGAATATGCTGACAGAAAATACCATTTTTGAAAAATCAACATTTACTGCTGAAAAAAATTTATTTCCTCCCCCCATTAATTCTGAGGCAAAAGACTGAAATGACAGCTCTCCAGCTGCCCACCTGGATGGCTCTTGCAATTCTGCAGGCCGAAACTAAAAATGACAAAAATCTTCCAGAAGAGCTGGACTGAGAACCCATTTCTCTTCTGCCTGCCATAGGCACCGACTCTGTGGGTGCTCTGGGGCTGGAGCACCCACGGGGACAAATTGGTGGATGCTCTGCACTCACTGGTAGCCAGCCAAGCTCCCTGCCCCACCTCACTTCACCTCGCCTCCGCCTCCGCCTCCTCTCCTGAACGTGCTGCATCTCCACTTCTCCTCCCAGGGCTTGCTGCAACAAACCAGCTGTTTTTCAGCATAACAAACTCTGGGAGGGAGGGGGAAGAAGCAGGAATGCGGCTCACTCAGGGGAGAAGGCGGAGAAGAGGCGGGGTTGGGGGAGGGGATTTGGGGAAGGAGTTGGAATGGGGGCAGGGCAGGGGCGGGAGGGAGAGGGGTAGGGGTGGAGTCGGTGCGGGACCGGGCACAGGGAGGGTTGAGCACCCACTGGTGCCAGCAGAAGTCAGTGTCTGTACCCCCCACCTCCCTGCCTTCCCACTTCTCCCCAACTCTGGGACCAAACAGGTAGAGAGTCAGTACACTTGGCCTCCCTCCCAGCTCTGGGATGTGAGAGGCAGAGAGCCTGGCCACTCAGCCTCCTGACCCCTGCAGGTCTGTGGATAGAGAGGCAGAGCACTCCTGCAGGCAGAAAGTGAAATTGATAAGAACCTTCTGGGCAAGTGGCTGGGAAGCTGCAAAATTCTGTTTCAATTCTTCTGAGACAGATTTTTTTTTAATCCCTTCCCATGAACATTTTCATGGTTTTGAATTTTTGTCTTGATTTTTTTCCCTTTATTAATTTCTTCGGTAATTTTCCTAGAATATTATTTATTGTTATATCAAGCATTCTATTCCTGCCTACACAACTCCCATTCCTGAGTTTCCTAACCACAGGATTTGACAGAAAATTACTGCAATGCTAATGACAGAAAAAAAGAGGTGCAGTTATCGGAAGACTATTATACTCCTAAAAGGAAGGTGATAAGGAATGAGGATCAATCAACTATACTTAATCCTTCCAAGCTGACTTTATCTCGTGATAACCACACACACCCTGGAGTTCCCTCATTATTTTTTTGGGTGGAGTGTATATAAAACACAAACCAGAAAAATAGCTCTCTTTTCTTTTCTTCCTTTCCCCGGCCCCACTTTTAATTGAACGTACTAGGGATTTAAAAGCTTGCCAGAAATTTCAGCTCAGCTGAATCATTCTGATAAATTGTTTTTTCCACCAAATGCATCCGATGAAGTGAGCTGTAGCTCACGAAAGCTTATGCTCTAATAAATTTGTTAGTCTCTAAGGTGCCACAAGTACTCCTTTTCTTTTTGCGAATACAGACTAACACGGCTGCTACTCTGAAACCTCTGATAAATCTGTATCCTCCGAGAGCTAATAGCTAAATATAACTTCAATCAAAGCAGTTTCATATGTGAGATGTGGATGGATGTATTATACACACTAGCTAGTGCTGGCTACTGGTTGGAATAGACTTGTGGGGAGTCAATCCTAGGTTCCACTAGTAGCTGTGCCCCTTATGTTGTGTGTGACTTTAGGCAAGTCACTTTGCCGCATTCCACCTCTATGTTCCTGTCTGTAAAAGGAGGAGGAGGATACATACACACAACTGAGTGTTGTGAGGTTTAGTTAATCCATTTCTGTAAAGCACTTTGGAGATGTTCATTTATCATCATTGTCATAATTTATATATGTGATATTTTAAATGAAAATTTATGATAGATGGAGATCACTATACCAGTTCTCCCCTCCTAAGTCTAAATATTTGGTAAAAAAAAAGTCATGATATTGATATTTGAAGTTATTTGGGTACTGACATTAAGTTCACTTTCACTTGCCTGTATCTCCCACAATATTAAGTTCAAGTCAAATACTGTGCATACTAGTAAAGTATCTGATGTCTGAAAATCATATGCTATTAGCAAACTAATTATTGCACACTCACAGTACAAAGAGATCATAGCTATCTGACCAATGACTCCACATGCATCTAACACTGAGCTGAAATTCATTCCATTACTTGTTGGTAGCTGTACCAGCTTATTGTCTCGTTTCCACTTTTCTAGTCATCAGAGGACCAGATCAATAGGAACTAAGATAAGAGAAGATCTAATATAAATTCTTTCCTATAAAGGCAAGTAGATATCGGAGCCAGGATGTTACAGAGCAATTCATCTATGATTCTGTATATTTCTCTGTTCTTTCAGGTTAGTCATGGCATTGTGCCACAGCCCTCTTTGTGGAAGATAAGGATGTTCACAGAAGATGGTCTGGAGCCCGGGTGGCTGCTGACATTCCAAAAAAATCTAATCAATGACCCAACTGTGCAAGTTCTGGACTTCTCCCCACAGTGCATATGGACAGCTCTAAACTATATCCGCACCTGACATGGAAGATACGCATACTTACTCCATGAATGGAAAGTGCGGGAATTGCCAAACTGCGACTGTGACATTGTGCACGCTTTCGGATACATCAGACAGTTGCCCAATCTATGCTCATCCTGGACGTGTTGCAGCCATTCACATGGCTATTCCTTCTGCTCTGGGCTGGATAATAGACCTTACGATCCAACTGTAATCATGCCATTGCTTTCACTGTTTTATTATCATCATATGACAGAAGAAGTCATGACATGTTGCATCTCTATGTAGAAGAGGTGAACTCAATCAGAAGTGCAGTCATTTACAATTTAAGCTTCTTCCTGGGCATTGTCTTAATTATTTTATCTCCACCACACAAAATTCCCCGGGTGTCCTCCATGTCTCTTTTTAGAATTCATAATAGATTTTCTTCCTGGTAATGCAGACTACCACCACTAGGTTATCCACTCTAGTTTCAAATGGGGAGCATGGTCTAGTATTTGAAGAAGAGGATCTTAATAGTAGAGTTCCGCCTCCAGCTCTTCCATTACTCGCTTTGTGTCCGTAAGTAAATCACTTCCACTAGATCTCTCTGCTAATATGTTTTTAAATGGTGCAACTTCTCTACCTCATAGTGGCATTTGCAAAATGCTTTAAGATCAGAAGGAAGGGCCATGCATTTCATTTTATGACTTTCTTTAGTGTAAACAACAAGATGTTAAGAATTGTCTTTTCTTTTGGGACCATGTTGTATATTATGAGAGTGGGCATAAGACTCTGTGTTGTGTAAGATGATGTTCTCTGTATGAGCGTCATGAACCCTGGGTCTTAAACCCAAGTCCACAGCTTTCTTGGGGGGTCATTATGCTCCAATCCTCCATCCAATGGCTTACTGGCATCAGCTAGAACCAGAATTTCTTGAAGCTCATCACAGATAGATGAGTCAACCCCTGGGTTTTGACTGAGGAAACACCAGAGCTCCTAACTGGCTCATTCCCATTACCTTAGAGAAATTGAGGAACAGAAGCTATCTGTAGAACTGGGCTCCATCCTGCTTTGGACTGTCCTAACCTCCTGAGTCTTGACTTGATCTGATTCCTGGTATCTGCCTCCTGGTTTCTGACCTCCTGGTTTTGAACCCTGGCAATGGGATCCAGTCCCTTGCCCTATGCTGATCTCTAGGCCTGGCTGCCTACATCCTTGCCCTGATAATGAACGGCTTTTAGGTGAGAGGCACACGTGTGGACCTATAATAGATTAGCTAGAGAAATGAAGGAAGATCTAACAGCAGATAGTGACTGTGAAGATCTATTTTTAATGACACAGCTACTTTGAAGATAATTTAATATACATCACTTGATGCATTTTAAACATTGAGAAATAGTTTCTAAAATAGAATTCCCACCTTCAAGAATAGTGCAAAACAGCTCTCAGAACCTGTCTTTCAGTAGAGAGTCACCCAGCGTACAGCCTTAGAATGGAACACCCTCAGGGGAACCTCATAGCTCAGTTCTGTCTCTAGATCTCACAGAGTTTTTGTTTTTGAGTGGGAGAAGGGCACTTCAGGATCCGCTCATGTTTTCCCTTTATTTCTCTCCTTTCCCTATCCAGGGCTTCACTTAACACTGACCCATTCTCATCAAAGAAAGGTTGCAACCATCATCTCCTCAGGAGCCTGTTAATGTTGATTTTGATTCATTTGAGTAGGGAGAGACAGAGAGCAAAAAAAAAAAAAAGTTTTTTTCTAGCTCCCAGAGGCTGAAAAGCCAGTGCTGACCCTAGGATGTGCAGGGGGGTATATGAAGGAATGCACTAGGACTGTTCATAATATGCCATGTGCTGTGCTACAATGTTTGACAGTGAGAGGTCTGGAAGATTTTGTTAGCTGGGAGGGGGATTAGGGTGTTTGTTAGCGGGGGGGGGGGGATTCCAGCACTTGCATGAGGGATCAAGGCACCTTTCATCAGGGCAAGAATGGGCTGGGGTCCCACTTGCGAGGGAGTGCTGCCATAATAGAACCCTCAGAAGCCTGGCACTGTTTGCAGCTTCAGCCTTGGCGTGAACTTGAAACTCCTCTCTCTCACCTAGCACTGTGATGAGATGCCTCTGGTCCCTTGGAGTCTGCCCACTGTAATGCCTCCATTGAAACATCAATTTTATTTCCACTCACTCAGTCCATTTGAGCAAGGCAGCTGACACAATTCATGAGGTTGCAGTGAATCCCATATTTCCTCATGCTATCTCCTCTCATTTAATAGCCTGATGCATTGAATTACTTTTGATAGATACAGTTCAAGAGGCAGGGAAAAGCAGCTCTCTTACTTCATGTTGTTAATAATGAAGTGAGTTGTTAAAGTTGTAATCCGGTGGGGTTGAGAGTCAAGGTTTACAGAAAGTGACTGCTAATGTGATCTTCATTAGCTGTGGCTGTCAAGACAGACCTGACCTCGAGGCCTATGGGGTAAGCTAGTTCTTATTTGAAAGCAGTTTGGAAGGCAGATGGTCAGATTCCCATACACTAGTTGAGGTTATTGGCTGTATTGTCCAGTGATCAGAGTGGGAATGATAGGATGAGTTACATGACTCAAAAGGTAAAAATCACTGAATACACCCTATATAGGAAAGATAGAATGGGAGGAGGT
Source organism: Dermochelys coriacea (assembly GCF_009764565.3). NCBI lineage: Eukaryota > Metazoa > Chordata > Testudines > Dermochelyidae > Dermochelys > Dermochelys coriacea. Next base: position 50,718,963 of record NC_050073.1, read on the forward strand.
GGTGCACTGAGGAGGAACTATATGAAAGATACCATTACCTACTTTAGAGTTACTGACAATTCAAAAGGACAGTATGTAGAAGGCTGGGATGTTTAAGGATCAATGTTCTAACTGATAACCCCACAAATAAGGAACATGTGGGGGTCTCTTACAACCCACCAAATCAGACAAGGGAACGGAATGAGCAGCTCCTTAAACATCGATAATGTGTAAAAAGAGAAACTGCATTATTCTGGGGAACTTCTATCTGGGGGGCACATGATGGGGGTCTCATGCTGCCACTAGGAAATCATCCTTGGTGCTTCTAAAACTTATAGATTATAACTTTGTAACACAAAACATCTTGCAGCCAACTTGAGGGTAATGCTATATTAGGATTTATTCTAATTAATTAATATGAATTGATCACTGAACTAAACATTGATGGTTGCCTAGATCAAAGTGATCAAGATGTAAATTTATTTAATTTATGACATTTTTCTTCAGTAAGGACCTTGCAACTGTCATCCATGCCTTTCTCACTTCAGGATTAGACACTTGCAATATGCCATACATGGAGCTCCATTTTAAAATCAATTTGAAAACTAAAGCTGACACAGAAAGGGTTAGCTCTCTCAAGCAGTGTGTGAGCATGACTCAGGTTTGTTCTAATCTATAAAGCCATAAATGACTTGGGTATTGTTGTGACCGAAGAACCTCTGAATGCCAACAGGAGAGATTATGGGTATCTCTTGGGTCTGGCAAATACATTCTAGTTCAGCAAAGAGTGTCATGGGAAATCTGAAATAAAAGCTGGTGTCACAGAAGTAATCAATATCATCGTGAAACTCACATGTGAATGTTGTGTAAGGAGTTATGTATAGGGTCCTACCAAAATCATGATCCATTTTGGTCAATTTTATGGTCAGAGGATTTTTAAAATTGTAAATTTCGTTACGTCAGCTATTTAACTGTGTTGTAATTGTAGAGGTCCTGACCCGTAAAGGAGTTGTTGGGGTGTTGCAAGATTGTTTTAGGGGAGTTTGCAGTATTGCTAGCCCTACTTCTGTGCTGCTTCTGGTGGTGGTGCTGCCTTCAGAGCTGAGCAGCTGGCAGAGTGGCAGCTGCTGGCCAGGAGCCCAACTCTGAATGCAGATCTGCCATCATCAGCAGTGCAGAACTAAGGGTAGCATGGTATGGTATTGCCACCCTTACTTCTGCGCTGCTGCTAGCTGCCTTCAGACCTGGGCGCCTGGCCAACAGCTGTCCCTCTCCATCAACCCAACTCTAAAGGCAGCACAAAAGTAAAGGTGGCAATACCGTGACCCCCACAAAAATAACCTTGTGGCCCCCTTTTGGGTCAGGACCCCCAATTTGAGAAATGCTGGTCTCTCCTGTAAAATCTGTATAGTAGAGGGTAAAAGCTCACAAAAGACCAGATTTCACAGCAGGAGACCAGATTTTATGGTCCATGACCTGTTTTTCATGACACGTGAATTTGGTAGGGCCCTAATTATGTATATACATTGAAAAATATGTTCTTAAATTCTATGTCTTGGTATTGATCACCAGCCAAGGTTTGTTGTCAGAGAAGAAATGTTTATCTAACTGACTGTTTCCATATAAATTAAGTATTCTGTAATCCACACTGGGCCTCCTCCCACCAGTCTGAACTGAATATTAATGAAGGATTGTTAGAACTTCAAAAAGAGAAAAGTAACAGGAAGAAGCAAACAGTGTGGGGAGGAGGAGAAGGAAGAACCCTATCTTGAGGTTCACATCAAAGGTTTGGTCTAGTATATTTGGGGAACAAACAAGCAAGGATGATGCCCCGGAATAGCAGGCAACCTCTCTTCCCCCCCCCCAAATACATCCTACTATCCTTTCCGCTACTCCACTTGAATAAGCAGCAGAGGCAGTTTGTTCCCTTACTATAGTGTGTGAGCTGTGACTGTAGAAGTGATTAGTGAAATACAAGCAAGTAGTTCCTTACCTCAGGGAGCAGGGAGATTTCTGCTGCAATGCACAGCCTACAGGACACACACCCACAGAAGTGAGATTCACACTCATGACCATCCTTTGTCTTTGTTTCTTTGAGGAATATCCCCAAAGGTTATGTGAGTGCAATGAACTGTCACAGTGACACACCCACACACACAACCTCCCTCTCTGTCCCCCACCACAGCAAGCAGGACTCCATTGTTTCCCTCTGAAGGGACTCGACCAGCAAGGCAACTTCCTAGAGCACTTGACTCTAACAGCCAAATGCCATGATATGGTAAGAAAGAAAATTTAAAGTGGAACATACAATGCAAAATACACCCATTCATCAATACAAAATGAAATCATTCCCATTATGTCAGAAATGGTACTTGAATGAATAAGCCAAGAAATGAAAGCAGGTAATGTTTCTATATAATGGTTGATGAAACTAAAGACATTACAAAGTAGAACAAGTGCCAGTCATGTTGAGATATTATTTGCATGGCATTGAATGAGGAAGATTTTTTGGTTTCTATCTTGCCGAGTCACTTGATTTCTTTCCTTCAGCACATGAAGAACACATTGTCATGGTGTGGTATTGATGTACAGAACTGTATTGCTCAGAAGCCAGTGTTCAATGAAAAATTTTAATGGTGTGCAAACTCTCTTATGGGAAGAAGTACCACATAGCATGTTCACTGTTTCAGTCACAGGCTCAATTTAGGTGTTAATGTATGCAAAGGAAACAAACAGGAAATGATTTTTCCACTATCCTGGAGAAATTGTACATGTTTCTCTCCAGAACAGCTATATATGCAAAATTCATAGCCATTCAAAAAAAAAGTACAACCCAAAAATAAAGTCTTGGAATTGAAATTTCTGCTTGTAATGTTGTGAAAAAGACAATTTCATCCATGCTTGTGACACTCACCGTACTACCTCAAGATATGTCAAAAAGACACAGGGAACTGGGTGCACGAGGTTTTAGTTCAGGACTAAATTAATTGTCCTCCTTTGCATGTTCACAAAAATTCTTTGACTGCTTAAAGTTATACATGACTACTTGTAAGCAGTTGAGTGTGACTTGTCTCAGGCATACGTATCTCTTGACATATTAATCAGTGTATTTCTGAAAATAAGAGATTTGGAAGGGACATTTGATAAAATATGGAGTGAAGTACAGAACAGAGCAACAAAATGATTCAGGATATGGAAAAGATTCCATATGATGAGAGATTACAAAGACTGGAACTGTTCAGCTTAGAAAAGAGATGTCTAAGGGGAGATATGATAGAGATCTATAAACTCATCAATGTGAAAGGGAATAAGGAAGGGTTATTTACCCCTTCACATAACACAAGAAGCAGGGGTCACCCAATGAAATTAATAGGCCGCAGGTTTAAAAAAATGTAAGAAAGTACTTCTTCCCACAACACAGGGTCAAACTGTGGAACTGGTTGCCAGGGGATGTTGTAAAGGCAAAAGTATAACTGGCTTCAAAAAATAATTATATAAGTTCGCGGGGGATGGGTCCATCAATGGCTATTAGCCAAGATGGCATGCGATGCAACCCCATGCTCTGGTCAACCCTAAACTTATGTCTTCCAGAAGCTAGGACTGGATGACAGGGGATGGATCACTTGATAAATTGCTTTGCTCTGTTCATTCCCTCCGAAGTATCTGACACTTTCCACTATCAGAAGACAGGATTCTGGGCAAGATGAACCATTGTCTGACCTAATATGGATATGCTTATGTAAGCTGTTAACATAGCTTCAGAAAATTATTTGAAGCCCTGTGAAGTTTGGAGAATACACAGCTGTGTATGAAAGTGCCTTAACATTTCAGGAAAACATTTTGACTGAAGAAGTGTCAAGTGCAGAACCGCACCTTGAGATAAAGGAGACTTCAGGAAATGCACCTTTTTGCAAGTGCCTGATCAAATAACAAGAGAACCTCAAAGAAGATTTTCTGAAAATATCTGTTCTTGTTGGTGTCTATCACCTTAACTCAAAGTATGAGAACTTTTTTGACTTTCTAAAATGAAAGCCACTTGAGAACACTATGAATGTGATATTAACATCGTGAAGACCAAGGTAAAACTCTCACCAATAGTAACTGAATGTTATGAAGAATAACAGAAGTTCAACATTGACAGTTTACTGCAGCTGCTAATTTTCTTGGATTAATATAAACTTGACTTCCACAAACTGCATAAATTATGTATGACTGGTGTTAATAGTCCTCCATCAAGTGCTGCAGGTGAAAGAACATTTTCATGCCTTCAGCGGGTGAAAGATTACCTGAGGAACTGCATGACATGTGACCAATTATGGGACTTTGCTGTCATGGCTATTAAAAAAAGTTGTCAACGTCTCTTGATCTAAAGAGATTTGTTGACAGCTTTTCTACTGCTCACAATAGATGTAGCCAGCTTCAATAAGGTAAATAAAATGTTACCAACATTACTTATCCCCATTCTATAAAGTATGTGTAGCAAAATCCTTGCTTCCCCAATCTTTGCAACCCCTTCATTCCCCTGAACTAATTATTCTAGCATTGCCCCTGCAAAGAAGACACCATATCATCCTTCACCTAGAAAGCAAATGGAAGCACCTTTTCTTCGTGAAAGAAGGGTCTCAACCAGCCTTGATTGAAAACAACAGAGAGCAATTTGGGTGAGATAAGCTTTTTTATACAGGAGGTTAACCTGTTAGTTAAGTTTAGTCTCTAGAAAGCACGTTATAAATTTTCTGTGTAACTATTAGTTTCCAATATACTTACTCACTTGAATCTCAGATCTCAGATAATACATTTATTCTGATCTTCACTATAAATATCTCTAAGTGCTGTGCATAGGCACTGACTTCCACTATTCCCGGTGGGTGCTCGACCGCACCCCCGCCCCTGCACCACCCCCACGCAGCACCGGAGCACCCACAGAGTCAGTGTCTATGGTACTGTGGTATTAAGCAAAGTAGTGATCCTAAGTTTAAGCTGGCAAACTGGTGTGTACTTTGGGAACAGCAGGCCTGGTAATTCTGTGAATGTCCGGTGGATAAGGGGCTGGACCCTATAGGGAACACTCTGAGGACTCGGGGATTGATGTGTGCCTGTTGCTAGCTGTACATAGCAAGCAAGGCCTGGAAGTTAGTGTGTGTGCTACCAGAGGCTACTGGTTTCAGGGAGCTGATCCACAGCAGACACAAACATGGCTTCCTCAAGATAAGGGCAGGTGGTGGTGAGTGCCTCACAATCCGGGTTCCCCTGAGAAACATCACAACTATCTACACAAGGGACCTCTTCTTTCTCTGTGCCATGATGTCCCAATTGAATGCAGAGGTACTTAAGCTGAAACTATCTTGGTAAATAAAAGAGGTTGCTTCTGTCAGGGCATTGTCCGTGAAGGATCTTTCACTTTGGATTTCATCCCTCCCCCTCTATGCACACCTTGGTCTGAAGTAGGTTACATGTTTAGACCTTTAGGACTTACTAGAGGGGAAATCAGTTTACTAGGAGCTGAAGTTTGGAAAATTTCAGTTTTGTGACTTTGTGCAAAGAAAGATTGTTAGTTTGCCGCTGCTGTCTGTGTCTTTGTAGGGTTGCATTTTTTTTTATTATTTGTCTATGGAATGAAGAGCCTGACATAGGCTCTCTAAGGTTTGTATGTTTAAAATATAAATAAATAAGTCTTTTTCTTAACACGAGTACTCCCCATCATACCCTTTAGGGACCAGCAGTTAGTAGTTAATTGTTTCTCTGACACACAAAGTATGTATAAAGCAAGATGTATTGAAGTCAAGGCCAATCCAAATCTCTGAGATTACAAGCAGGTCATGAACTAACAATATTGAGGCAGGAGGTGTATTCTTTACCCAATGTTACAGCACGGGGTTATTTTTAGGGACTACCAAACCCGATTGTGGAGTTACATTACACTAATGACATATTGATGAGTGAATAAACCAGTTTGATTTCTTGGACTAATGGGAGCCAGATTTCTTATGAAATGCCAAGTCATGATAGATGTATAGTCATTCTAAATCTGGTATTTTGTGTGATTCACACATAAAATCAATGCCAGATACTTTACAGGAAGGCATAAAATCTTCATGATGTGTCTAACTGTTCATTATTTTATTATTGGAGGAAATTTCTTCCCAACTTTAACTGGCCTTCAGGATATACTACAAAGCTCAAACATTGATAACTATTAACATTTTTGTCATAGCTATTTATAAGGACTTAAACCCAGATGTACAGCACTCAGGACAGTTGATATTCCCACAGTACAACCAGAAGGCCATGCAGAAGCACAGCCAAAGAGCACTATGGAGAGTAGGTGACACAGGAAGTACTGCCCAAGAGACCCAGAGTGATAGTACCCTGTGGCCCTCTGATTGGACAAGCATCCTATTAAACCTGAAAGGTTGCCCCAGAAAGTTGTTTGGGCAATTGTACAGACTTCAGCCTACTGCAATGACAGACTTTGCTTCATCTCCTGTCTCTGACTCCAGCCTGACTCTGACCCTGATCCTGACCCTCTTGCCTCCTGATTCCAGCCTGGTACTACCTCTGATCTCTGGTCTCCAACCTTGGCCTCACTCTGACCATGACTCTTGCTTATGGAACCTAGTTTTTGCTATTCCTCCAACTCCTACTGATGACTACCATCCCTGGTGGGGTCACTACTTCACTCAAGCCAGACAACCCGTGCTCTGGTCCCTTACACTATTGTCAATATAGCTAATATTCCTATTTACATATGTCTAATCCATTTTGTGGCAAGTTTCACAAAGTAATTATATGTATGTAAAACAGTATTTCATTGTATTTGAGTCTTCTCTTTGTGAAGTATCTTAAGAAGCAACTGCAAAAACCAGGAATGCAGATTTTGCTACAGTGAATGAGACTACAGCTGTCTCGAGGATGATGATTCCATTTCCTGGCCATTTGGGGGCTTCGTATTTTGTTTTTTTTCCACTGACGAACAAAAATGAAATATTTCAAAGCTATTTGGTGAAAACAAAATTGTATGGAAATGTCTGTTTTCAGCAATTTTTGATTCAGGAAGGATTCTTCGTCCAGGGCACTCTGGTCACTTCTGTCAAGAGAAACTGACTCTCACTCTATATCCTAGTAGTTTATGGCATTGGCATGGGACCTAGCCAAGTTCTAGTCCCTTCTCTGCCTGAATACGAGCACATTTTTCATTTAAGGTCACTCCAATTTGAGCAGGGATTTTAACCGCAGTTTCCTACATCCCTAACTAGTGCCCTAACCAGCTGATTATAGTTTAAGAGAGTCAGTCTCTGTCTCCCTAAAAGTGTTCTCAATAGGTCAATATGCCTATGCAAAATGTTTCAGCTTCAGAAAATAAAATTGCATCAGAAAAAACAAAAAGTAAGAGGACCAAAAAATGCTACTATGATTAAACATAAGAGTAAAAGAGCTGATTAAAGACAAAAAGGCATCCTTTAAAAATTGGAAGTCAAATCCTATTGAGGAAAATAGAAAGGAGCATAAACTCTGGTAAGTCAAGTGTAAAAGTGTATTTTGGGAGGCCAAAAAACAATGTGAAGAGCAACTAGCAAAAGACTCAAAAACTAACAATATTTTTAAGTACTCAGAAGTAGGAACCCTGAAAAACAATCAGTGAAGACATTGGATAATCAAATTATTAAAGGGGCACTAAAGGATGTGTAGAAACTAAATGCATTCTTTGCATTGGTCTTCATTACAGATGATGTGAGGGAGATTCCCACATTTGAGCCATTGTTTTTAGGTGATATATCTGAGGAACTGTCCCAGATTGAGCTGTCAATAGAGGACATTTTAAAACAAACTGATAAACTAAACAGTAATAAGTCTCCAGGACCAGGTGGTATTCACCCAAGTGTTCTGCAGGAACTCAAATATGAAACTGCAGAGCTAGTAACTGTGGTATGTAACTTATCACCTAAAACAGACTCTATACCAGATGACTGCAGGTTAGCTAATGTAGTGCCATTTTTTTTAAAAAAAAGGTCCAGAGGAAATCCTGACAATTAGAGGCCAGTAATCCTAACTTCTGTACCAGGCAAATTGGTTGAAACTACAATAAAGAACAGAATTATCAGACACAGAGAGGAATAGAATTTATTGGGGAAGAGTAAACATGGCTTTTGTAAAGGGAAATCATGCCTCACCAATCTATGAGAATTCTTTGAGAGGGTTGACAAACATGTGGATAAAAGTGATCCAGTGGACCTAGTGTACTTAGACTTTCAGAAAGTTTTTGAACAAAGGCTCTTAAGCAAAGTAAGAAGTCATGGGATAAAAAGGAGCTTTCTCTCATGGATCAGTAACTGATTAAAAGACAGGAAATAAAGGGTAGGCATACACTATCAGATTTCAGAATCAAGAGAGGTAATAGTGGATCTGTACTGGAATCAGTATAATTCAACATATTCATAAATGATCTGGAAAAGGAGGTAAACCTTGAGGTGGCAAAGTTTTCAGATGATACAAAATTACTCAAGATAGTAAAATCCAAAGCAGACTGTGAAGAGCAGTATAGGGGGATCTCACAAAACTGGGTGATTGGGTAACAAAATGGCAGACTAAATATATTGTTGATAAATGCAAAGAAATGAACATTGGAAAATATAATCCTAACTATCCAAAAGAATGGGGTCTAAATTAACTGTTACCATTCAAAAAGGAGATCCTGGAGTCATTGTGGATAGTTCTCTGAAAACATCTGCTCAATGTGCAGTGGCAATCAAAAAAACCTAACAGATTGTAAGGAACCATTAAGAAAGGGATATCTAATAAGAACATAAATATCATATACATCCATTATATATATCCACTATATAAATCCATGTTGTGACCATACGCCCCATCTCAAAAAGACATTAGAATTTGGAAAAGTACAGAGAAAGGCAACAAAAAATGATTAGGCTTATGGAACTGCTTCCAAATGAGGAGAGATTAAAAAGATAGACTGTTCATCTTGAAAAAGAGAAAAGTAAGGGGGAGGGGTATGACAAAGATCTATAAAATTATGAATGGTGCAGAGAAAGTGAATAAGGAAGTGTTATTTACCCTTCCCCATAACACAAAAACCAGGGGTCACCCAATGAAAATTAATAGGCAGCAGGTTTAAAACCAACAAAAGGAAGTACTTTTTCCACATAACATAGAGTTAACCTCTGGAACTCATCAGCAGGGGTTGTGAAGGCCAAAAGTTAAACCGGATTAAAAAATAATTAGACAAGTTCATGGAGAATAGGTCCATCAATCACTATTAGCCAAGATGGTCAGGGATGCAACTCCATGCTCAGGGTGTCCCGAAGCCTCTGACTCCCATATTCTGGGACTGGACAACAAGGTATAGATCACTAGATACATTGCCCTGTTCTGTTCATTCCCTCTGAAGCATCTGGCACTGTCCATTGTCTGATAACAGGATTCTGGGCTAGATAAATCATTGGCATATTGTGTCATACCATTCTTATATTCAGAAATGTTCCAACTGTAACTATCTTGGAGTTCATTAAATAACAACCCAGTGAATGAAAAAGGAATAAAACTTTAATTAAAAATACTGGAGAGCATCTCTGGTGAACTGCTGCACACAGCCATGCACTGTTCCCAACCCTTGTCTCCAGGGCACATTTCCAAATTCTCGCACTCACAGAATTGTCCTTTGTGAGGGAGTATATCCAAATCACAATCTTTCATAAACATATCTCTACACCAACCAGGTCTAAAGGGGATCACAATCTAATCTCCTTCTTGTGGAAAGTGAAAACTTTACTAATATGTTTTACCAATTCAATGCTATGCATAGGAAAAAATTATTTCCCAACCCTTTAAGTGATCAGCTTCTTCTCTGAAGCCTAATATTTCACTGCCGTTATTTCAAGCCTGAAGAATACAAATATCATTGGTCATCAGTTGATTCAGCCCTTTTTGAAAATCCAGCCACAGTATTTGATGATTCAATCACATCTGATAGCAGCAACTCCACAGAATAAATAATTCAAAAGCCAGGGATTCCTCCTCCGCTCTCCCCATAATGTAGCGACAGTTTCCAAGTTATAATCTCAAGGGTACTATTGTAGTACAGTGAAATGTCACTATGAGCGGAGTAAAATTTTACTATAATGGTGTGAAAATGCAATGTAATGTTACTGTAGCAACCCGGGACATTTCTTTCCCTATTCTATAAACTGAATTTTACTGTAACCAAGTTCACTGTGAACTGATCTGGGGTGACCGTGCTGAGAAACAAGATCTGATAGAAGTACACCTGAAATGCCATGGGCTGCAGACATGGATCTCACTGCAGCCAAGAAGCCAAATTCAACTACGGTATAAGCAGGCATAGCCCCATTTAAGTTAATGGTGCTGTACCCACATCAAAAAGTGATTATTATGGCCTGTAATTTGCTAACCTACATTAAACAGAAGTTCGGGGACCTGGGGATTCTGCTGTGGGTTTTGTAAGAACAAGGCACTTCTGACCTTTTTTATCATAAATATTTTTCCCAAGGCAGATATCTTGTCTATAATGCAGTGAACACATCAAGTCACTGGCTGCCAACATCCATGAAAGGCTCTTTTATCAGGGTTGAGGTGGTGGGGGGAATTGATGGATAGAGATGGAGTGAGGGTGGGGGGGAAGAGAAGGAACCTTGCATGCTTCAATGAATATTCATTGCATCCTCTAATTTATTATCATGTTTACAGCCAAAACTGCAGAGCAAATTATATTCTACATCAGGTCCCGAGAGGGGGAGAGTGGGGTTCATCTCCACAGCTCGGACTGGTACCAAAATAAAGCACATTAAAGAGAGAAATTGCAATGAGGGTCGTTAATATTTAATGTGCTGGAGACAGCAATGCTCCTTATCACAAAAAAGTGAAGCGGGGAGGAGGAGGGAAAGACCCACATAATCGCTGGCTCCACCACATTCTATTCATTCAGTAAATGGAATAATAATAATAAAAAAGGGAGGGGGATATTCCAGAAAGCTGCCTGAAAAGAGTCCCACCAACAGCAAGTTCTTAAGAGCTCCAGGCAGAAATTTGATAATCTAAACACATGGAGCAACTGACATTACATGGTGCAGAATAAGTGTGTGGGGAAAACCTGAACCTGCCACAATGTGGAAATGAAGGAGTGTGTGGGGAAAAATTTTGAAATTTCTAGTGCATATAGAGGGGAACCAGGGCCTGGGGGATTCCTGACTCTGCTGTTTCTTGGGCGGAATCAGCATATGGGGGATACTTGAACCTGCTAGTGCATGAGGAGATGATCCAGCACTTAGGAAATACCCAGCACAGTGGGCATATCTGCAATTTCCAGTGCAAGGGAAGGGGGACCAACACGTGGGGGGAACCCAAAACTGCCATAGAATCAGGAAGAACCAGTCCATGGGGTGACTTGAAACTGCCAGTGCAAGAGGAGGAGACCAACACACAAGGGAAAGCAAAGCTTCTCATGCTCAGGCAAAATATTTACAGCACCCGTGGCAAATAGCATGAGTTACTGGAGTCTTTCTAGGAGCTCAAATACCACAGCAAGAAGGAGTAAGAAAAATGCCTAGACACAGAGTAAAAAACAAGGATGCTTGAATCATTCTAGACCAGTATTTAAAGTTTCAAGGGCAAATTCTACACTACCTTGCTACACCCATGGTGTGGCCACTCTTCACTCATGTCATTATCAGTGAAGGAGCCCCCAACTATCATTTCTCAAGCAGCACCAGGGCTCCTCAAGAAGGTCTGCTTTCTGTCCTCAAACAAATGCCTGTTTTCTCAATCACTGCTCCATAGAAAAGGGGATATTTTCTCTTTTTATTCCTATTTCCACTGGGAAGAAGGGAGTGAGGATCCAGACGCCTGACTGCGCTAAAGTCCTCCCACATACCTGCTGACGTATTTTTAGATTCAGATTCTAATTGCATTTAGAACCTTAGCTCAGAGCACTGACCAGGGATGAGATGCAGCTCCTCCCAGCCAGTCACAGTTCCTAGGGAATACCTTGTGCCTCAGGCATTGTTTGGCTATGCATGCACTGATATTACTTGAGCATTAATTGGCATTCTGTTCACACTGACTCTATGCAGACTGACATATGGCTCAGATAAGCAGACATTGTACAATCAGGATTCATCTTTCCAGTCAGTAAGATGCTAATTTGTTGTCTCACAGAGTTGAGGTCATCCTAGGTGAGCTGTGAGTTACCACTCCTGGGTTTCACTTATTAATCCCTTGACTGCTGCAATAGCTCTGTACCCAGAAACAGCTCTAATTGGAAGGGCTGGTGCTGTTGGTGGCTCCAGAGTCAAACATTTGCTGGATGTATCTCAGCCTCCAATGAAGCTGGTCATAGCAATATCTGCCATTGATCTTTCCCCACTTGGAACCAAGCCCACAGAGAGACTCTCAGGGAGGTGAAGTGGGGATGCATGGAGAAAGATTATAGCAAAGCAGAAAACCTTTCAACAGAGTCCTAGTTAGAATTCAGTTTTATATGTCTTTCAAGTGTCTTGACATGAGCTGGAAACTTTAGCATGCTCTCTCACAGATAGTCACCCACATTACTATAAAACCATAACAGCTGGTACAATAGCTGTCTGTGTTCGTTTTTGCAGTGAGACCACAAAATGAATGCACATAGAGCACTGCAAGCTGAACAGTGTTGGTCCTTGTAAGTACTTGGATAGACGATCTCTAAGACAAATCCAGGTGCTGCAGGAAAGGTTACTTCACTTGGAGGCGCTGCCCCAGTACTGAACCGTATGTCCCCCTGTAGCATTACAGCATGCTGTCCTGGAGGTGTCCTTCCAGGATGAGACTTGATCATTAAAGGTTCCTATAACTTTTTATCCCACAAATGTGCTTCTACCCTGACCTGGAGGGGCTCACCCCAGCATGAATTGATAATCCAGTAGAGCAGGCCAGAAATTTTCCTGATAACATTTTTCCAATCAGAAAATTTTCTGCAGAAAAAACTGATTTCAGTGAAATTTTATTTACAAAAAGCTTGCAATACAGCATTATAATAAGATTGAAACATCCCAGTGTGACTTTTTTGGAACAGGAAGTTTCAATTTTCCATTTCTAAATGACTTTGCATTTCATTTCCCTCCCCCCCAATTTATAAAGTTGAAATCAGAATGAAACATTTCAGTCTACCTGAAGCAATTTTTTCCAGGATTTCATTTTGTGGGAAATTTCAAATTTGTTTTTATCCCATTTCAGAATGGAAAATAAAAATAAAAATTACAAGATCTCCCACAAAACAGAAAATCTATCTCCTGCCAATCTCTATAGTTTAGTGTCTGTGGTTCATTCAGTTTTTGGCCTCCCTTGCTGTGTGCCAGCAAAGGTGCCAAGTATTTCGAAGTATGATGATTTTTGGGATGTAGATTGAATGTCTTTTCAATAGAAGTGGACTGATAGCACAAACGCACTTCATTGAACAGCTGTGATAACTTTTAGTTGCCATTCATCTGTGCCAGTGAAAACCTAGCCACAGAAGTTTAAATAGTAGAGTGTCTAAAACAATCTCTGTGGTTATGTGAATTCCACTATGTCATTACACTAGGATAGCTCCCCAGGTACCTTTCCACCCATTCACATTAAAAATAAAAAAAAAATAAAGAGAGAGAGAAAATGGGCAAATGAAATTCTTCTTCCATGCGTCTACCTGTGGACACTCTTCCTCATATCCACAAGGGTTTAACAGGGATAGCCTCTCAGGTGAAGGCCAGTTACCTGAAGTGATTAAAATTCCATGCTAAGTGAGTTAGGAGCACAACTCCCATTGATTTTCAACTTTAATCTATGAACAGAGTTGACATCATCCACAATCCCATCTTGCTGACTGTGTGATTTGCACATTGCTTCCACTAGAAGTTGAACTCAGACCCTTATAGATATCAGATTTACAAGGACAGCTATAAAGGTCCTCCTCCTGGAGCTGTATCTCAGATGGATTTATACTTATGCAAGCTGGAAGCTGGGCCTTGCTTATTGCACAGACAGCAACATTTCAAAACAATGCATCAGCTGGTCCTATGCCAGGAAGTAGTGGGCAGGGGTGAAAATATGGGGCTTTGCTCAGTAACATAAGATAGTAGGGAACTCCATCTCATACAAGGGAACAGGCACGGTTTCAGAAGTCAAGAAGAGGGGAAAACAGAACAGCCGGAGAAAAAGAAAACATGCCATAAGGTAACCACCTACCAGAGAAAGAGACAGACAGACAAACAAAATTATCTCCTTCCTGGATGCTGACTTTTTCCAGGCAACAGCACTGCCTGTGTTCATTCCTAGTTAGAAAATTCTTATGCTGTATGAATATTCTAAAGCAGGGGGATAGGATAGGATTAAAAGAATGCCAGACACTCAACGCTGTGCACGTCCAAAAATCATGAATTTAAGAATAGCTACTCACTGGAGATATCCTCCTGGAAAGAAATATGGTGGCAGCGAGCAACCAGCAAGTGGCACAAGCATTAGTATTCAGCCTAAGCTCCCTGAACGCAGCCAAAAAATATGAATAATGCAGAAAAATGAAAGAATTCAAGGCAGAGGATTAGGCCATTCATCTTCAACCTTGTAATTCTCTCTCTTTCTGACACTAATAATTTGGGGGGAAAAGAAGGGAGCCAGCATATAAATACTCCCAGCCCCTCAGACAGCCATGTACTGAGGCACAATTAAATCCACGTAAAATCCCAGCAAACAATCTCTGTGTCTGTGTGTGCAGAGCTGTGGTGTATGCATTGCACTGGGGGGGAGGTGTCAAAAATCCAGCCATTCATAAAGGTAACATCATTTTAAAGAGCCAGGTTTGTCAAAATAAGCTGGTTTTCAGTTAGCTGAGCTCACCACCACTGTTCTTTAAGCTGTCAGACTTTAGCTGGTCAGCACAGGGGTAATACCATGGGGTATTTACTCTTCAAAGTGATGTTTCAATTTGTCATCTCCTTTAGCTAAATATGGAAACTCTGATGGATGCTTCCTAGAAAAATGTCCTTGGATAATCAGAATCTTCCCTTGACAGCAGGTAAAAAGCTGTACCAGCACTATGATCTGGAAACCTGGGTGAGAATGGGTATAATCACAGCCTCTCTGACTCCTCCTTCAGCTGGGATTAAATATAGTCTGGCTGTTGGTGTAGATGGGAGCAAACTGTATTCAGTATCTCTGATACAGAAAGCACGGAAAAGACCACATAGAAGGCCAAGCAATATTCAACCCTAACTGAGGAGGACTGTGGAAAGAATTGTGATTCATACATGTTGTTACCCTTGACTCTAACAGTGACAGACCTGACGGTACACAGCATAGATGCAGTACTCTCCCAGCAGAGCAACCCCCACTTCATTCAGGTTGGTGCACTTCATTTAATATGAATATAAACCTCCCATGCCACCAACCAAAAGTCTATTCCTGTATTCTATATAGCCCCCATATAACAAATCTGGGGCACCCTGGAAACCTCACATTTGTCACTGCAGTACATACTCTGGCCATGTGAACTTCACCACAGCAGAAAGAGAACTCAGGTCCTCCTGTACAAAAGTTCCTGGCGTCTAATACTTGAGCTAATGGAGAGCCTCAATTAGCAGTCTAGTGCCCAAAACACACAGCTCAGTTATTCTGACTCTATCCAGGTTTCAGAGTAGCAGCCGTGTTAGTCTGTATTCGCAAAAAGAAAAGGAGTACTTGTGGCACCTTAGCGACTAACAAATGTATTAGAGCATAAGCTTTCGTGAGCTACAGCTCACTTCATCAAAGAAAAGGAGTATTTGTGGCACCTTAGAGACTAACAAATTTATTAGAGCATAAGCTTTCGTGAGCTACAGCTCATGATGAAATGAGCTGTAGCTCGCAAAAGCTTATGCTCTAATAAATGTGTTAGTCTCTAAGGTGCCACAAGTACTCTTTTCTTTTTGACTCTGTCCAGTACATGGCAATGGTGCAAATGAAAGCCAGATCATTTCACTATTGTGCCATCACATTCTCCTGCCTGATCATGGCCACCATACTGTGTGCATTGAACCAACCCTATTTTGACAGCATTTGGATGCATCAGGCCAAATTATGAAATTCACATAATTCATTCAGTATAACAGAAGCAGATGTACTGGAATTAGAGCTGGGTAACATTTCCCTCCCCCCCCCATGAATAGTATATTTTGGTGAACAATGCAGTTTCAGGAAAAATAAAACAATTTGGCCTTTCTGCTGAATTTAAAAAAAAAAGAGGAACAATTGTTTTGTTTTTTCAAAAAAGTCAAAATGGTTCATTTAGACCATTTTCAAATGAACCGTTTCAAAAAGGACAATTTGAATCAACCTGAACATTTTTTTTGTTTTTTTGTTTTTTTTATGTCAGCAAGAAAATGGGAGGGTGGGGAATCAGTTTTACTCAAAATGATCCATCCCCTCTGTCCCTGCCCCCACAGTTAGCTACTGAACCACAAACTTCAATTATTTACTCAGCTCTAATTTGAATGAAATACTGTCTAATTTAAGATAACTGTATCCTCATTGAAATAGACATCTATGGCCATGCTCAACCCTGATATAACACCACAGACCTCAACCGTCTGATGCTATACCAGGGATGCTGTAATAAATATATATAAGGGGGTGTTTTAACTTACAGCCACCAATGTTTTCAAAGAAGAGCTAGGCACTAAGTCCATTTTAGGCACCTTAATCAAAATGACCTGATTTTTCAAAGGTGCTAAGCACCCATATGGATTTAGGTGTCTACATTTTGGCACAGAATTTAAAACCTGTTGAGCACTATACAAAGAAGTATAAATGTAACAATATTTATGGAAATAGCACTTAAGTGGAAATTATTGGCAAAACAAGCTTCCAATGTCATTTGGAAAACTAATACTAACAATCATGAAAGCTATCTGAAGAGGTATAATTTGAGTCCTACTCCTGCAGATAGAGAAAATCTTTAAATGACTCAAAAGATTATTTTAGCAAAAACAGTTACTCACACTGTATTTCTTTGAAGGTTTCTTCACATAGATAAGAAAAAATCAGGCTGGCCAATTGAAATTAAGTTTGGATAATGCATGAACTAACCCAAAATGTTAACTGACCTTTTTAGAAGCCACCCCTCAGAAATTGTCAAATTATATTTTTCATTATTATTTTTCATTTTTGCTTAGACTATGCTTGTGTTCTCGCAGGGACTGGAAAAGGAAGTGCCAAAATACAGTAATATATTTTGTCCCCATGATATTTCAAGAGAAATTTTGCAGATGCACAAGGATTTGCAAGTCTTCATAAGGTTTGCATAAGTGTCACCCATAACCAACTTTTTGATCAATAACTTTGCGAACATTTTGAATCCAATGAGGATGGTGAGCGGCAATAAAACAATGGTAAAATAAGGCTTTACAGATTGGTTAAAAGGGGTTCCCAAAGAGATAAACATAAAGCAAACATAAGGAAAAAAGAAAATGTTTCCAAATTTTATAATGTCCAAAGGTCCTGATCCTGCAAGCTGTTCCCTGAGCTCAATCCTCAGAAAGCGCCGTTGATTTTAATAGAGCTCTATATGGATGCAAGGGTTTGCCCATTCACAGCAGCTTGCAGGATCAGGACATAACAACACTACACAAGGCAATAAGATACAGTGCTCAAACCTCAAACAAAGATGGGCCTCATCACACAATGCAGTGCAGCTGTGTTTATGGAAGTCTCTTTCTTCCTCACGCCCATGTTTTGAGGCTTCTGTGCAAACAAGGCAGATACAAACCATTAAAGTGACTACCCTGATTTGAGCTTAGAAGCCTGCAGACCTTCGGGGTTAATGCAGCTATCATTGCCCCAGCAGTTGCACAGCTATCAAACTCCTGTGTAAATCAGCAGCTACACTAATTTAGCATCTCCATTCTCTCTGCCTCAGACCCTCATCTGCCTCCTATCCTCTGACATCCCTAGGTTAGCTGCTCAGGAACCAACTCTTCCAGAAAGAGTGGAAAGGTAGCACTTTCAAACAGTTCCGCACAAAGCACTTGTCATTACCAAAATACGAGAGGAGGCTGCACTTGCAGGGGGCTTCAGTGAGTCCATTGAAATTACTGCATATGTTTCTCACTCGCAAGACCACTGAAAATGTCATACACAGAAGGACCTCTTCATGGAGATAAATCTTATTGAATAATACTATCCAGCACAGAGGGATTTCTTTTTCCTTACTGTTTGTTCTTATTTTAGCCCAGAAGGTGGTATATCCCATCTGTCTTATTTCCTTCTGAATGATAAAGGTTATATTTCCATCTAATGTTCTTACTTATATGGCTCCATATCATTATAGAATTTTAAGAACACTTTAAATCTTTATTGTATTTTATCCTCACAATACCCCTGTAAGATATGGAAGTGCTATTATCCCTAATTTACACATATCCTGTCAGTACCTCGCTTTCCTAAGTTAAATATGCAAGAGGAAGCTAGAATTTGAACCCAAGTCCCCCAAGTCAGCATTCTAACCACTGAACCATGCTTCCTTGCTGCTGGATTTTCCTTTCATCCCAATCAAGGCCATAATTCTATCTACTGGAATTACTTATCTGTGACTGTAATGCAGACAGCTCTGGTGTGGAAATGTGCACTGCAATACCACACTCTACTTTACAAAATAAAGAACTCAATAACAGGGAGGATTTTAAATAAGAAAAATCTACCCAAAATGGAACTTGTCAGGATGCAGGAGATAACACCCCTAACTCTTGCAAGAAAATCCCAGGGGGAATTTACAATGACAAGAAGTGAGCACCATGGTTTTTCTGAAAGATAAACCCTCCAACATAACATAGCCTCCTAACATCATGCTGAGATTTGGTTCAATGCTTTCTCAGAGGGAAGAATGGCACCTACTAGAATTTCCTTATAACCAAGCATGTGAATACCAACCAAGCCTGATGTTGTTTATCTTGAAAACTCAGATGGCATTACAGCCTGGGATAACATGGCTGCAAATTGTTTTACTGTAATAGAGCCATGCTTAGCAGTTGATGTATTTCAGAGCAGAATAGGAAAGTTAATCACAAATGCTTGACAGAATATGAGCAAATGCAAATGGCAGATAATCACTTGTGTTAGTATCTTTTAAAACACTAGAAATGTATTAGCTGAGAAAATGGGTTAAATAATCCAAGTAACACTGATTTACTAATAGAGAGACAGAAAATGTCAACGTCATATCTACTTTGGATTCTCACTGGTACTTTCTCTCTTCCTCAGTCCCTCCTAACAGACCAACCATGCTACACTTACAAAACCCTCTCATTAGAGGAAGTAGCATGTTTGGAGAGATGTTTGTTGAGAGTTACATCTCCAAGCACTAGGACAAGGAGTTAGAGCAAATGATATTGATTTGGAAGGGATCTGCATGAAGAGAAGCCCCCCTTTTAGTTAGGGAGCCCTAGATCCTTTAGCGCATCAGATTTGACTTTGTGAGCAGTAGGCAGCCAAACGCAATCAGTACAGGAGTTTCATGTTCAGAGATAAGCTGCCTTGCTGGCTCAGGTTACAAGGTGTTTTGGCTTTGATCCTAATCTGAAACTTTGGATGGAATCTATTTAATTCTCCAGGGTCAGATAGCACAGGCTCTTGGCCGCTGTCCATTGCAAGATTGAATTCCACTGGGCAGCTGTTCCAATATCCAATTAGAATCCAGTTTATTTCTGATCTTTCCTTTGCTTTAATTTTCCATGTTCCTTTCCTTGGTGAAATCCCTTCCACAATAATGGAGTCATTTTGGCTGTCGGAGATAGGGCTATGAAAGAGCAAAGACACCTAAGTCTATATTAAAAATGTAAGGGAGTGTTGAGAAATAACTGAACTAGGGCCTTTTCACTGGTGGCTGTGTCAGGGATAAAAATCAGGATGTATATGATGTGCTGCTGTTATCTTGCTAACCCCAGGAATTCCCAGATGTTTCTCCAGGTTCTTTGATTTTTTACACTAATCAATAAAACATCACATTATATCAAAAATGCTTTCTTAGGCTGTATAAGGCATTAATCCAGGCTGGATATTTTTTTAAATATGAATGTGAACCTTAAAAGGGTAAGGTTTAGATAAACATCCATATATATGAGTGTTTTTCTGAAGCTGATGTGAACCACCTGCATCTTTGAATATGAGAGGAAACACTTTTGTGCTATTCAGGCATTTCTGCCAGTGTTCTCTTTGGAGGTTTGTCACACAAGTACTAACCAGGATCAATCTTCCATAATACAATATCACAGCTCAAAGTGCCATAGCTTTTACCAGTAGAATCTGCACTGTGAAGTGCACTGATGAAGGGTGGGGGTGTAACTGAAAGCTCAGGGAGAACAAGTAGCACTGGATATGGAAGGGTTGTGGCCTGGATGCCCAATAAACATGCTGATTTGGCAGAGCCCTAGGGCTGCCTCCATTCTTGGCCTCTGAAAGAGGCTAAGCCATACTTATAACAGTCGTCCTGTGGCAGAATACTGCCCTCAGGTGGCCTCAATGATAGCCCCCTCAGGCATAGGCACCGACTCCATGGGAGTTCCAGAGCTGGAGAACCCACAGAAAAAAATTGGCTGTTGTTGCTCAGCAGCATCACTGGCAGACAAGTTCCCCCTGCTCCCCAGCACCTCTCACCTGCCAGTGGCCCCACTGACCAATTCCTCCTCTTCCTTCCCAGTGCCTCCCACCCACCAAAAACAGCTGTTTCGCAGCATGTAGGAAGGTCCGGGAGGGAGAGGGAGGAGTGGGGACAGGCCACGCTTGGGGGAGGAGGCATGGAAGAGGTGGGACGGGGCTGAGTGGGGGCTGGAAGAAGGGATGGGGACTTGGAGGAAGGGGTGGAGGAGGGGCAGGACCTGGGGTGGAGCAGGGCACCCCCTGGCTAGGGGGAAGTCTGCTCCTATGCCCTCAGGCACAGCTGACTCCATTGGTACAAGGATTGCAAACTGTATTCCCCTGTGCCAGTACAAGTGAATCAAACGTATGCTCACTTGGGTTCCCAACCCTCCAGGATTGTCCTGGAGTTTCCAGGAATTAAAGATTAATCTTTAGATATCATGTGATGAAACATCCAGGAATACGGCCAATCAAAATTGGCAACCCTAATGCTCACTGGCATGCAGTTCTGGCAAAGACTAGCTGTTAGCATGTTAACTAAGCATCTAGGTGAGTGATCTGTTCTACAAGTTTCTATGTCACCAATGGGCATGGCTCAAGGGGTTATTAATAAGCTATAAAGCCTTTTACCTTTATGTTGCTGGTTCTAATTCATTCCAGGCTGGCAGTGATGAAAGCTGTTAGTGACATATATTGCAATATACATGTTTCCTGCATATCTTTAGGAGACCTTACTGAATTAATCTAAGTATATTTCGGGTCCATTGTATTAAAGGTGAAGTTTATGAACTATTGTCGGCTTGGATTGTACATAACATCCCTAGAGAGGGGATGCAATGTGAGGTCTTGGAGTTCATAGTACTATATTGAAAATGTGCCAGATAAGAACGGACTTTTGGGACAATAAGTATTAAGTGGATTTCCTGGGGATTCCCTAGGGAGAGTTTAATGCAAATTACCCAATTCCAGATATGCAAAAACAAAACGCTATCAGGAATCAGGGCGTGCAGCAGAGCCAGTCTCCCAGCAACCTAACAAGTGCAGCTGGCCTGTAACAGTCTTCCTGATAGGTTGGAAGAGTCAGCAGAACAGTTCTTAAGCCCAGCAGCAGTGGCTTCCTGAAGCATTTGTCCATGGCTACAATAGCTCCTGCCTTGTTCCCAGCCTTGCCTCACTCCAGGTAACTTGGCTCTGACCCTCAGCTCTAATTCCTCATTTTGGCTCTGACCCTCGTCTCTGGCCTGTGACTCCTGTTCAAAGTCTGGATGCCAATTCCAAGCTACGACTCTTGCTCTGACCAGCAGGCACAACAGTCCATGTTCCAGTCATGTGACACCAGCCTGATGAAGCTCTGCTCTGAGGAGAGTGTCTTTGTTACCAGAAGCCATGATTAAGTGCCCGAGCTGGATAAAGAAACTGGCTGATCTGCTCAGTCTCAGTTCTGGGTCTGAATCTGAGACCCACTGGAGCCTGAGGTTGGGGTGATCTCTGATAAGCTTTTTAGCATGTGTATAGGTTCTCTTATTCTTACTATGTTTTCTATGTAAGGCTTTTACCTTAAGAATAAATTTGCTTGTTTGAAAAGGACTGTGTGGTCACTTGCAGTTGTGGACAATTATGTTGTTCGTAGCCCCTCAAGAGAAAGTAAAGCCTAAATGCTGGCTTGTCTAGACAGTCTGTCTTTCTGGGAATATCACAGCCCGGGGGGAAAAACATGGAGAGGAGGGAGAGAGACATGGGTTTCTGCCCAATAGTGATGATGGCTGAGGAAATGGGAAGCTAGAGGGGGTTCTCTTAGTAGACCATGGAGGGAGAATAAAGGTGTTGTTACTTTTAAACTGTCTACTAACCTGCTTGAAATGGATTTTGTGGGTCTCAACCTTGTTCCTAATGAACATGGGACAGTAGCAAACAAATCACACCACCATCAAAAATTTGCAGCACTGTCTTTGGCACCACGGAAGAGAGACTAAAGATTGAAAGGCCACAGATACTGACTCCTTTCCGTATTCTTAGAAGGTGCTCCTCTAACTCATTGTAAGGGGACTGTTGCCCCCTTACTAACATTTAGTGGGGTGTTTTGATTGGCTAGCTCCCAGTACTAAAAGGGGAAGGGTCGATGGGAAATCAGGACCCTGAGATTGATAGTCCCCAGGAACAATGGGGAGAGGCCAATGCTCCAGGTCAGCCTGAATGACAGGGTGGGCAGGCTAATCAGAGAGTCAGGAGGCCAGGGAGGTCCCGTCCTCCTCCGTGTGAGCTGGCATTGCCTGGGTCGGACAGAGCGGGGCCGAGCTAAGGAGAAAGCAGGGGCCCAAGCTGAGCTGTGCCAGATCCAGTGAGAGCAGACCCTGTCCTGGGAGCAGAGCTGCAGCCCCAAAGCCAGAGGCACAGCCCAGAGAGAGCAGACTTGCCGTGGGAGGAGAGCTGCAGCAACCAGAGCCAGAGGGGCCAGAAAAGCAGCCCACAAAGCCAGTGAGTGCTGGGAGAAGAGCTGCAGCAACCAGAGGCAGAGGGGCCAAAGAAGCAGCCCAAGGTGCTGGAGGCAGAGCAGCAGCAGCAGCAGTGCAGAGACAGAGTGGTGCAGCTGGGGCTGGAGCAGTCTGGAGCTGGGTTCGGTGAGCAGCTGGGGAACAGAGGGGGACCCTGGGCAGCAGGCCCAGCACAGGGAGACGCCTCAGCCAAGGGGCTCTGCAGGCCAGGCTTGGATCATAACCCCGGGGCGGGGGGTGATACTGGGAAGAAGGGTCCTACCACTTAGAGCCTGAGAGCCTGAGCCACCCCAGAGCGAGTGTCCAACCCACAGCATCCCTGCAGCACAGCCAGGGCCTGAGAAGAAGGCCTGGGACTTAGAAGGAACAGACTGTGAACTGCCCTGACATTCCAAAGACACTGTTTATGGTGTTCCCTGCCACAGAGCGGGTTGATGTGTTTCCTTTAACCTTTCTCATTTCCCCTTATTGTTTTTAAAATTAATTGTTGATTAAATAACTTGCATTTGCTTTAAATTGTATGTAATGGTCAATGGGTCAGAGAAGTGCCCAGTACAGAGAGACCACCCCGGAATGGGGACACCCTAGCCCCTGTCCTAGGTGACCACAGCAGGATTGGGGGTTGAGCCCCCCAAGAATCCTGAGCCCAGCCTTGTTGGGGTTACGAGGACTCTGCCAGACAGGAGAGTGGAAGGGGAGTCCTCAAGGGCAGGGAGGCCACTGGGTAAAGGAAGTGGGAGTGAGGACTCAGATCCTTTCACTAGCCCATTTCACCGGGGTAGTGTAGAAGCCAGGAAAGTTCCCCACAAGAGCGGGACTATTCCCCTGCTTACATCATGATTGAACTCAACTAGAAAGGGGCAGCCAAGGAGAAGTTTCCACTGCCTCTGGCTGTAGCTTTTTTTTTTAAATAAAAACAGAACTTCACTCTCCAAAGCTCTAAAATTGAGCACCTCTCTCAAGCTCTAAATTCTCTTCAAAATATGTACAATAAAATAAACGAACAAGTAGTTTTACAACAGCAATAACAACAAAAACAAAGCTCAGCGAGGACAGAAATCCATTTAAGATGGTGATTGACTAAGAGCAGTAAGAGAATTCAAGTGAAATAAAACTTTATGATATAAGTTAGTTACCAGTGTCAAGAAGGGTCTGAAGAAGAATTTATCATTTTGTTTGTCTTTAGATTGCTCCAAACACTAAATAAGATTTTTTTTAAAAAAAGCTCAGAGTAATCAATCATATCCAGGAGACATTCACTACGCTATCACATGAAGGTCTGCTTACCACTAAAGATGGGCAAACAGATTCAGTTACAGTGAACACTGAAGCAAACTTTTGCCTAAGAGAATATTTTGGAAGTTTCTCAAACCAGTTCAGCTAATTTTTTTTTAATTGGGTCCAGGAAGCAGATGTGCTGAGATTCTGAGAGAAAGCCTGCACATGTAAAAGTGGCAGCCCTCGTGTGCCATATATAAGCATTAGGGTTTATCTGAAAACAAACTTTTGAAGTTTCCTCATCACATTCTTTCCTGTTTAAGGCTCCCTAAATCCCTAACACAGCCCGCTTTTCTTCAGAGACCATAATGCTTTTTTATTTTGTGGTGGGCTCCCTTAGGATGGGTCATTACTTCTTTCATATGGGGGCCTCCAAGTTCCCTCTTTTGATATCAGCCCCATGTATTCGTCTGGATCCCAGAACTATCAGTCCGCCATCAGTCTGTCTCCAGACTACTTCTTTTTAAGCACAAAGCCAGAGAGCATGCTAGGCTGTTCTGAACTCTGACTCCAGCCATTAACAGCCAAGGGGAGCCCTACCAATGCATAGAACTTTGAACTAAAACAGCACAGCAAGTACACAGAAATGAGTCTTCCAGCAAAGAGTGGCTTTTCCTTATAAAAAAGAAAATACTGTCCAGCTAAAACTGGGATGATATTCTCTTATTTAACCTCAGTTATGGGGCATCCCCTTTAAAAGGGTCTGTGTGACAAGAAATCTCTACTACTTGACTTGCAACTGACTATACACAATGGGAAAGATTGGCCTACCTGGAGAGTCTTCTCTTTTTGTAGAATGGCACCAGCAGGGACATGGCAGGTTCAAGGTTCCTTCGCCCTGGGTGCTTTCACCATGAGCTGGAGGAAGCTTGAGAGTGAAAGGAGAGTTTTGTCTATGTGCCCATTCAAGTCCTGGGTCTCTCTGCACAAACAGCTAATATTGTGCCTGAGATTCTCATCAGAGCTGGTGGGAACATTTTCAAATAAATGTTGGTGAGACTTTTTGTTTGTTTGTTTGTGCAGGGGGGGTCTTGGTCCATAAATGTTGTTTTGTGGAAGCTGAAATGTTCTGTGATGACGTATCTATTTCAATGACATTTTTGACAGGAAGGCTTCTGAGGTGCAGCCAGACTATCTGCTTGCTTACAGAGAGAAAGCGAGAGAACTGAATTGAAAACCTGACCTTTGACAATTCCACTTTGCAAAACTCTTTGAAACTGTAAAAGTTGTCACAAACAGAATAGTTGTTCTCCAGCCAGCTCTAGTTTTCATGCCATGTGGGACGCCAGACAAAGACCACCAGCTGATTTCACATAAACCAGCCTTCAGCCTTCAGGCAATAATGATGTTCAATCACTACCAACCTACGTTAGATTTAAGGTCACTATCTCCCATTGACAAATCTCTTAAATCCCATCTTTGATTAATCTAAAACATTTTCATAATTCACTAGGTCATTTCTTGTAATTAGTTTGTTTCATTTTATTATCTTTCTCTGTGAATATCACCCCTCCCCCCAAAAAAAAGATTTTCTCAACTCAGTATTGTGGATGCATATCCCAGGCAATATTGATGCTTTGGACTAGTTATTACCTTTCCCTGAATCCAGATGAAAACATCCTAATGTTTGAAATTGATTCAACAGAAATTCAAACAACCAGGATGCTGCACTAAGTTTTGCAATGGTGTCTCCTTCATAGATGTGAAAATTAAGTTTAAATATCAACATTAATAAAAGCAGGCAGAAGGCAGCCAGAGACTCTGCACCAGCACGTGTGCTTTAGAAACTAATTTGCCCACTGATGTAATAGTGGTCATCCTGAATAAAGCTCAGGCACTCATGATGTAGTTATAATGTAACTCCACTGGAGTGAGCAGGAACCACTATTCAAGATAGTGTCTGATCAGTTTCTGGCAGGGATCTCTCTTCTCAGGATAGTCAGCCTAGAACCTAAATCAGTCTAAGTGCGTAAGTACCTGTCTAAGCAAGGGTCTTCTGAGGCTGCCTTCTTTGTATCAGTAAGACAACCTGAAGCCAAAGCTTGTCAAATAGGTTCTGACAAAGTGCCAAGGAAGGGAAGGATGTTTGGTTTCTTGCTCACTCACTCACATGCAATATCTTCCCCTGCACCTGTAGAACACGGAGCGAGCCCAATAGTTTCCAACTGTCTTGAGCTGTACTTCCCTCTCTGGTGCTCTAGCTCCCACACAGCACTGCTGTAATGTTATCCAATTGAAGGTGAAATTAAATACTTAAACAGAGAAGATTAAATCAAGTTACATCAAACAAATATGTTTCCAACATTAACCAACATGGGTCATTTACTGGTTACTCATATTAGAGGGCAGAAGGGAAATTAGAAAAACAGCATGGTCTGGTAGTTAGTACAGAACTGGAAGTCAGGAGAGCTGAGTTCTATTCACAGCTTTGCCACTGACTATGTGTGACCTTGGTCAGGTTTCAGATCACTCTGTGCCTCAGTTTAGTCATATGCAAAACAAGGCAATAAATGAGATTGATTCATAGGATATGTTATGAAGTTTCACTCAGGTTGTTGAATGTTTTGACATCCTTGGGGTTGAAAATGTTATTGGAGCAGTATTAATAGTCAGATTAAAGAGTACAATCAATCAATCTTTCTAATGCAGAGTAGGAAACACATGGCTGCTATCTCATCTCTGGGCCAGAGAACCCTTGGTTCAAAGTGTCACACAAATATATGGGCACAAGAGAAGATCTTGTGCCCAAATAATATGTGACATCACAGGATTGACAAAATTCTTCCAGACTCAAAGAGTCCAAGAAACGAGAGGGGAGTCGATATAAAAAATCTCTTTTGGTTGTATTCTCATTTGGGCCCTATGTTCCAGAGCATTTACATGATTTTTTGGAAGGTCTCTCCTTAATCTTCCTTTGTAGCTCCAAGCATAGTCATTGAATTTTATTTCTAAGCATATGTTTTCAAGAAGCAATAATACTTGTTTTGTAATGCTAAAAAGGTTTTACTGTGGAATATCCTCTCCTCCCTGTAAACAGACAAATTTATATATATATAAATATATATACATATATATACACACACACACACATGCACACACATATATATATATATTATATAATTGGATGGATATATATAAGTCTATAAATTATATACACTTAGCATTAAACATGAAAGGTTTAGAAATCTATTTTACTTTCAACGATTAATGTTCTTTGTTATGTTTTGGCATTTGTTTGAGTTGAAATAATTTGACAGTGTCCCTTTAAATATTTGTTCTTGCAGACTGCTGCTGGGAAGAATGTGTGTTGCTATTTGTAACATGCAGGTGCTATGCAAATGCTATCTCAGCCCTAGAGATATAAAGCTATATAGTAAATACTGGTTTCATTTGGAAAGAGTTAGCCAAAATATCAGATGTCACTTCAAGTCTGAAAAGCCATTAGTTTTTGTATGTACCTGTGAAAATCATGTCATCCAAAAGGAAGTCCCTCCTGGAGAACAAGAGACTGTAAAAAAAGTGTAAGGTCACGTTAATTGCTGTAACTACATTGCTCAGGGATGCGAAAAATCCACAGCCTTGAGCGACATAGTTATACCGATCTAAGCCCCCAGTGTAGACAGCCCTATGTGAACTTCTCCCATCAACATAGCTAATGCCTCTCATGGAGGTGGATTAACTATGCCAACAGGAGAAGCTCTCCCATCAGCACAGCAGAGTCTTCACTGAAGCACTACCGTGGCACAGCTGCACTGATGCATCGTGTCAAGTATAGACTTACCCTAAGAAAGAAAGGAGAAGGAAGTGAAAGGAGAATGCTTTACACAAAAGCCCTGGCATTTCTCTCTCAAAATCATTCTCTTACAAACAAACAAACGGCCATAGCCGTACTCTGCTCAGTCATATGAGAACAAGGAACGCAGCTCTCCAATTAATGCTCAGCTGCTAAAGTTTCTTGCTCAGTGATGTGAAGTGTCCTTGGCTGCTTTCAGTCTCGCAGAGTAGGATCCCTCCCCCCTCCATTCATTATATGGGTTGACTGGTTAGCTGTTAGCCTTGTATTTCCTGAAGTCCCAATACAGAGAAAGGTCCATCAAGGAAATCCACCGTCAGAAAATCATTCATTTTGTCTTTTTTTACAAAATAAATAAATTTTAAAAAATGGGTCAGACGCTCAGTAGGTGCAACTTGACATAGCTCCATTGACTTCAACAAAGTTATGCCAATTTACACCAACTGGAGTCCAACTCTCTCTCTGTTTGTGTAAAAAAATAACAAATGAGAAATATGAAATTTAAGTTACTAGTCCCATATTTTCTGAGAAATTCTGCTCTCAAAGGGTACACCCTTTATACTTTGGTATCTCTCTCAGTCTTCCCCATCTTACATGATCTGCTGTCCTTGTTCTTGGTTTCAGTCTAGCTTTAGACTGTAAACCCAGTGGAAAAGTATTTATTGGTAAAGGGCCATATACATACATGGTGATATAATTTAGATATCATTAATGATTATTAAGTCCCAGCTTACAGGTGCACACTAATCACAGGATCGTAGCACTGGAAGGGACTTCAAGATGTCTTCTAGTCCAGTCCCCTGCATTCAAGGACTATTATCTAGATCATCCCTGACAGGTTTTTGTCTAACCGGCTCTTAAAAATCTCCAATGATGGAGATTCCACAACCTCCCTGGGCAATTTATTTTTGATGTTTGTGATAATGGTATCTAATATCCTAGCATGCCAGTGACAGTTGCTGAAAAATGCAGTTTGTAAAAGGAGCATTGTGGTGATACCTTTATATGGCAGGATAGACACCCTAATTCTGGAGTATGCAGTCACAGCATAGTGTTACTGTGTTTCCAGCCAATGGTTTAAATGAAAACAATGGTATGTGGTTCTTGACCCTGTCACCATGGCTCACAAAGCAGGGGAAAGGGGAAGCTGGGGAGTTTCTTTTACCAATTCATTCTATTTCATTAGAGGAAGACTGTGTGGGATGGGTCCATCTATGCTCCTAACTAAACAAAGTGTTGAGAAGGACACATACAATCCTGAGGCGGTCCTAATGAGGGGAGGGAATTCATCTTCTTCTCCCAACCCAGGTTTCTCAGTGGTTCAAAATGTAAGAATAACAGCTCCTTGACTTTCATAAATATCACACTGAATCATTAGAGATGGCTGAATGGCTAGATGACCTCCTGAGGTCCCTTCCAACCCTGATATTCTGTGATTCTGTGAATCTCCCAAAGTTTGGAGGTTCTGATGAGCCTCCAAAATGTATCTGAAGTTTCTGATTCTCCTGCACCCAGAATTTACAAGATTTAAAGAGACCACTAGGATGATCAAAAGTTCTTGCAAGACCTGCTGAGACTCTAAGAAGGATTTCTGCAAAGTAACCATAGAAAGCTTGCTGATATCATGAAATAAAGGATATCCAGCAGGAGTCATAGGTTGGGATTCAATCAGATGCTCCAGATTTTTTCACCATCTCTACCAGTTCATCCATCTTTAACTATCATCACACTGTCCTGCCCAGAGTCATGACCTCCTTCAGCTGCCAGGACTTCCTAGAGGTAAGTAGGTGCATCTTCCAATCCAGCAAGGCACCTCTATTCTATATAAGTTTTGATACCATGCTCATCACTGTAGCATATGACCACATTCCAGCCACTGCTTAGTTAGCATTCCCATCCCAATGAGCGAGAGAGACGAATCAGGTATTCAACCAAGACCTGTCACGTGACAGTGTAGAGTACTCCCATTAGTTGAGGAAGACTTGTCAAAAAACCTAGGACTTAAATCAGCTGAACTATGAGTACTGGTGATGTAAATATTGCAGCAGTATCTGCAATGAACTCTCCTCCTCATTTATACAGACTGCATCACTAAGTTTAAGCAACATTCTGCTTAAGTATCTGCTCTTCTGAGGGAGAATTTAGAGCACTTACTGCTCTTATGCAACTGCACTTATGAGCAGTACGAGAGGAAACAGATTTTAGGGGGAATGCATCTCAGAGATCATTATTTATCCAAGCAGAGCTGGGCCTGAACCAAACCCCTGAATCCAAACAATCCTGAACATTGAGGTGGGGTTGGAAGACAAATCTGGATCCAGATTTATCAACACAACCCCAAAACACCTTGAACTTTGGTGTTATTTAATGTTTGCATCCCAGACCCGTATCTAAAATGAAGAACACAACAGTACACACACACCCCTTCCAATCAGTATTGGAAGATACATATGTTTGTGTCAAGGCTGATTCCCCATTCTGGCACTTTGAGTGCAGAAGGTGGGGGCCCACAAGGATTCTAAAAATTAATACTGGCCACTCCAGGCTGGTGTTAAACTCCCAAGGTCACAGCTTCTCTCTGACCTTGGATGGGTCGATGCTGCCACCACCCAAGTCCAAAAAAACCCTTTGGACCCAAGAAGGCACACTTGGGAATTCCTCCCTGTGGGGTACCCTCAAGCCCTTTCACCCCCTCCAGGGAAGAGCTGAGAAAGAAAAACAAAGGACATCAGCTGTTGCCACCAGCTAATTAAACAACATATGTACAAACCAATTAGGACACACAAAAAAAAAACCCAATCCTGTTCTTAAAAAAAGTAGATTCTATTAAAAACAAAAAGAAAGAAAATATATCTGGAACTTACGTTGTTACTAGATTTGAAAAGAGCAAATATAATAATAAAGCATCAAGAATGTTCTTTTTGAGGTCCAACTTAATGGTTACAAGCAAAACAAAAGCATTTGGTAGTTAGCACAAAGGAGTCCACAAGCCAATAAGGGGAAAAAAAGAGATAAACCTAATCATGTCTTCCTAAACATTCCCTGATCTATTTACATATCTGGGGTTTTCAAACAGTCTCTAGGTATGATCTGATGTTTTTTCATACCTGGCTTAAAACTTCCTACAGCATAGTTCAGCCCTGTTCCTGCTCTATGTTTCCTCTCTCTGGAGAACAACAGACAGACAGACAAAGGGAAATTTTTTTTTCCCAATTTAAAAAAGTTCTAGACCTCCCATTGGCTCTTATGGTTAGGTGCCCACTCCCTTCCTTTTACATATGGGCTTTTTTTAACCCTTTACAGGTAAAGCAAGTAGAGAACAGCTGCTAACAGGGATTTTATAGCTAACTGGCTGGTTGGTGTCCATAAAAGGGTGCTACCCCTTCCCCGCTTCATTTACCACATGCCCCCCAAATCACAGATGGTGCTGGTCAGCCTTGTTCAGATCAGGTCCACACCAGCTGAGATTTCTTCCAGGAGGTTTAGGAAACAAAGTTAATAAGATACATGCACCTCTAATTTTACTACTAATTACATGAAGAACTAAACAGCATTTTTCACGTTTTAAGGACTACAATGACTTAGAATACAGGGACATTTTTACCCAGCTGATTCTAGGAAACCTTCCCAGGAGGGTGCATCAGCCACTTTGTTAGAGGCCCCTGAAATGTCTTGTATTTAAAAATCAAAGTCTTGAAGAGCTAAATTCCATCGAAGAAGTTTTTTGTTAGTTTCATTGACTGTGTGAAGTCACTTCAGTGCAGCATGGTTAGTCTGCAGATGGAAACGCCACCCCAAAAGTATGGGCGTAGCTTCTCCAGAGCATACCCAATGGCATGATATTCTTTTTCTGAGACTTACCAGTGGCTTTCCCTTTCAGAAAGTTTTTTGCTGAGAAACACGACAGGATGGAATTGTTGATCTGGTCCTTCCTGCATTAAAACGGCTCCTACACCATGCTCGGATGCATCTGTGGTTACAACAAAAGGTTGGTCGAAGTCTGGGGCCCTTAGTACAGGGTGAGCGTAAGGGCCACTTTAAGCTGGTTAAAGGCTTTCTGACAATTCTCAGTTCACTGAACTGCACTTGTTGTTTTGTTTTTTCCTGGTTAGGTCTATCAGCGGGGTGGGAATTTGGCTGTAGTGTGGTACAAATCATCTGTAATACCTGGCCAAGCCTAAGAAGAATTGGACCTGCTTCTTTGACTTAGGGACAGTCCAATTTTGGATAGCATTTACTTTAGTTTGTAGAGGGTTGATAGTTCCTTGACCCACCTGGTGTCCAAGATACATTACCCTGTTTGACACTTCTTGGCATTAACGGTTAATCCTGCCTCCCTTATGCACTTGAAGACAGCTTGGAGGTGTTCTGCCCATGAATCTGAGAATTTGGCCACATTGTCAAGGTAGGCGACTTCAAATCCTCCAAATCCAGCCAGAAACCAGTCTCTGTAAGGTGGCAGATGCATTTTGCAGTCCAAAAGGGAGCTCATTAAATTCATACAGCCCTACATGGGTGATGAAGGCTGACATTTCCTTGGCTGGGTCATGTAGCGGCATTTGCCAGTACCCCTTAGTTAAGTCTAAGGTGGAAATAAATTGGGCATGTCCCAGTTTCTCCAATAGCTCATCTGTGCGTGGCATTGGATAGTTCTCTGGGCAACTTACAGCATTTAGCTTACGGTAGTCTACGCAAAAGCAGATTTCCCCATCTGGTTTGGGAACCAGAACCCCAGAGAGACCCATGCATTCTCAGAGGGGCGGATTATACCCATCTGCAACATGTCCTTGATCTCCCTTTCTATTGTGGTTTTGGCTTGAGGAGCCATCCGGTAGGGTTGGGCTCTAATTGAGCAAGCATCACCTGTGTCAATGGAGTTGTACGCCCATTCTGTCCATCCTGAGGTGGCTGAAAACATTGGCATGAAGC
The DNA here is from genome assembly GCF_009764565.3 of Dermochelys coriacea. NCBI lineage: Eukaryota > Metazoa > Chordata > Testudines > Dermochelyidae > Dermochelys > Dermochelys coriacea. The sequence goes on from NC_050073.1 coordinate 50,752,080, forward strand.
TGGTGCACAGGTCCTGGATTTGCTGTCACTGCTTAAACCCAAGGGTGATGGAAAGACTCACCTCTTCTATGCCACTGTTGCTTTTTCCTTCATAGTAAGACTCCTTCAGGCCACTCAGCGTTGTCTCTCTCCTGGGCTGTAAACTGGAGAACCTTGATTTCTTGAGAATAAAAGGCTTTAAGGAGCTAACATGGCATACTTTAGGTTTTAGGGTAGGGTCTGGGAACACTATGAGGTAATTAACAGCTCCCAGGTGCTCTTGGACCATGAATAGCCCCTCCCACGATGCTTCCATCTTACTAGCCTGGAGCACTTTCAGGACCATGACTTGGTCACTTACTTTGTTTATCATACCAGGCCTTTTGCTCTTGTTGAGCATCCTGTAGGTTTTCTTGAGCAAGGGCTAGAGAGTCCTTGAGGATGTTTTGCAGGTTGGTTACAAAGTCCAAAATGTTAGTTCCTGGAGAAGATGTAACCCCCTCCCATTGCTGCTTCACCAACTGTAATGGCCCCTTAACTTTGTGGCCATAAATGAGTTCAAAGGGTGAAAACCCCAAACTGGTATGTGATACAGCCCTGTAGGCAAAGAACATCTGCTGCAACACTAGATCCCCATCATTGGAGTGCTCATTCATAAATTAACATATCATGGCCCCCAAAGTCCCATTAAACTTCTCCACTAGGCCATTTGATGGTTGTATGGGGTGGCAACCAAGCGATTCACCCCATGAGCTTCCCAAAGACGTTTCATGGTCCCTGGCAGAAAGTTAATTCCTGAATCTGTAAGGATGTCTGAGGGCCAACCTACCCTGGCAAAAATGTCTGCCAATGCTTGGCTCACGCTTTTAGCCCTGGTGTGCTTAAAGCTACTGCTTCTGGCCATTGGGTGGCAAAATCCATGAAGGTCAGTATGTATAACTTGAAGACACTCTGGGTGTCTTCTTAGAGAAAGGACCAAGACTATCCAAAGCTACGTGTTGAAATGGAACCTCAATTATGAGTGGCTAGAGAGGGGTCTTGACCTGGTCTTGGGGCTTTCCCACCCACTGGCACACCTCACAAGACTGGGCTTAGGTAGAAACATCCTTACCCATTCCCTCCCAGTGAAATGACTTCCCCAAAGGGTCTTTGGTCCTGTTCACCCCAGCATGGCCACTAGGGTGATCATGGGCTAAGCTCAAGCTCTTTTCCCTATACTTAGTTGGAACTACCAACTGTTTTTGAGGATGCCAGTCATCCTTGTGCCCACCAGAAAGGGTTTCCTTGTATCAGTCCTCCTTCTACAACAAACCTGGACCTACTGGAAGAGCTGAGAGGCAGTGGGTCACTCTGTGCCATTGTCCAAGCTCCCTTGAGGCTTTCATCTGCTTCCTGCTCTGCCTGGAACTGCTCCCTTGATGCTGGAGACATTAGTTCCTCGCTAGGTTGTGGACTTGGGCGTGGTCCCCACTGAAAGCAATGAAGGTGATGGGGTTGTCTCCATCGATTGTGAACCGCATGCACTAGACTGTATTTCAGGCTCCAGTTGAGCTTCCTCTGCTAGTTTAGCTGCTGCTGCAGGTGCAGGCTCTGTGGCATCCTTTGGTGCTGATTCTCGACTCTGGTGGCGTTGCAAGCACGGGCTCTGGTGCTGAGTGCGCCACCAGTTCTGATTCTTGGGCTGATTCTGGCTGGGCCCCAGGAACTGGATCTACAACTGCTGCCATAGACTTTGGTCTGGGGGTCTGGTTTCACCACCTCTGGCTGGGTCCCTGTAGGAGGCTCAGGAATGCAGCTAGGTGTAGAGGCCTGTTTAGCCTGGCTGTGGGTGACTATTTTCACCCATTTTGTTAGCCTCACTTGGTTGGCTAAGTCTACTCCCAGCAGCACGGGAATGAGATAATCATCATAGACAGCAAAAGTCCATATTCCTGACCAGCCTTTGTACTGGACAGGCAACTTGGCTGTAGGCAAGTTAAAAGAGTTGCCCTTAAACGGTTGCACTGTCACTTGGGCCTCTGGATTGATGAATTTGGGGTCCACCAGGGACTGGTGAATAGCTGACACCTGTGCTCCAGTGTCTCTCCATGCAGTAATCTTCCTCCCACCCACACTTCACAGTTCCCTTTGCTCTGGGGGTATTTGTGAGGCATCTGGGCCTGAAGGCTCTCGTTAGGACCCTGGGATGATGAGTTGACCAGTGCTCTTGGGGCAGTTGGCCTTCACATGCCCCAGCCCATTACATTTGAAGCATCGCCCAGCTGACTGTGGGCTGGGGCAAGGTGGGTGGTTGGAGAGTAGGATGGTGGGACAAGAGGGCATCTGGGGTCTTCCTGGCTGTGTGGAGGATTCCTCCTTGCGAGGTGGGGCTTTGGGCTGACCCAATGGTGTGGGTATGCTCGGGTTGCCCCTTCTGGTATCCCACACCAACTGCTGCTAGCTTTCTGCTTCTCTGCATCTCCACTCATTTGACTCCAATCTCCCCCACCTCAATTACAGTTTGGGCTTCCCATCTAGGATGTACCTTTCTATTTCCTCAGAACACTCTCTAAGAACTGCTCCATTTGTATTAGGAGAGACACATCTCCAGAGACTTAAAATTTGCTCCTGATATTCAGGCCTCCCAATTTTTTACAATGTGGTAGGTGTGTCGGGAAAAATGCCATGTTGGTTTCCACCTTACGGCTCTGAACCGCCGACGGGCATACTTGGGTGTTATCCCCATCCAATTCTGGCCTTGTTTTAAAATGTCATACTCATTCATGTATTCTTTAAACATTTCAGCTGCCATCTCTGCTAAGGGTCCAATGAGTTATGGCCTTAGCTCCACCATATACTGGTCTGTAGGGATGTTTGAAGGCTCTTTCAAAATTTTCTAAGAAGGCCTCTGTATCATCGCCTACCTTGTATGTGGGAAATTTCTTGGAATGGGGAGCAGTACCTGGAGGAGGACTGTTAGGGCTACTGGTTGATCCAGCTTTGCCTTTCCAGCTCTAAGTGATTCAGCTCCATTTCTGCCTCCAAGCGCTTCGCCGCTCTCTCTCCTCCGCTTCTGCCTCTAAGCCAGGGTCTCAAACTCAATGACCACGAGGGCCACATGACTACATTGGCCCAAGGGCCGCACCACTGCTGCCCAGGCCCTGCCTACTCCTCCCTTCTATGAGGCCCTGCCCTACCCCTGCCCCCAGGGGGGGCAGGAGGGGGCTGGGGTGAGTCAGGGGCCTCAGGGCAGGGGGTCGGGGTGAAGGGTGAGTCCAGGGGGTCAGGTTGAAAGGGTACGCAGGGGGCTCAGGGCAGGGGCTTGGGTGCAGGAGGGGTGTGGGATGTGGCAGAGAGCTCAAGGCAGGGAGTTGGGGATGCAGCAGGGGGCTCAGGGCAGGGGTTCGGCTGGCAGGAGAAGTTGGGAGGGCGGGTCCGACCCAGCGCTCATCGGAGGCAGAGCAGGGCTCCCGCCTGCCCACCCTGCCGCCGCGCCACTCCGGGAGCGGGCCAGGACCTGGGAGGGCCACAGGGTTCTGTGTGTTTCCCTGGGCGCTCCTCAGGTACCTCCCCGAGCTCCCATTAGCTGCGAACCATGGCCAATGGGAGCTTCGGGGGAGGGTACTGGAGGAGCGGCCAGGAAACAGCACAGGACTCGGTGCCCCCCCAACCTCCAGCCCAGGGTCCTGGCCGCTTCCTGAGTGGCTCTGGGGCAGAGCAGGCAGGCAGGAAGCCTGCCCTGCACTGGTGTTGCATGGGCTGGAGCCACTCTAGGTAAATGCTGGGAGGGCAGGGGTCCGCGGGGAAGCTGGGGGCCGCAGAAATACCCCCATGGTCTGCATGCGGCCGGGGGCTGCGTGTTTGAGACCCCTGCTCTAAACACTTTGCCTTCATTTCTGCCTCCCAGCCTCCGCTTCCAAGCACTTCATATCTAGAAAGAAATTCCTTTCTACCTCAGTTAGAACTCGGCCTGACTTAAGGGCTTCCTCCATCCTCGACTGGGACCGTCAGTTGGGGGAGGGCTGACCCTTCTGGGAAGTCTCCGTTCCTCCATCCCCTCCCTGCTTTTCCGTCATGGAGCTGGATGTCTGGGCTTGATCTGGGTCTGTCTTCTCCATGGTGTGCCACTTTGGGAAGACTGTTTTTTCGAAGGTTTCAGTGCCTGACCTTAACCTTATGCAGAGGGGTGCCCTATTCTTGCCGACCTATTTCATTGCCATGAAGTTAGAGAGAAAAAAATAAACTGCTTGTTGGACTCCCTGGCACTCCCACAGGGAAAAAAGAAAAGAAAAGAAAAGAAAAGAAAAGAAAAGAAAAGAAAAGAAAAGAAAAGAAAAGAAAAGAAAAGACATCTGGAACTTAGGCTATTGCTTGATTTAAAAAGAGCTAATATCATAATTAGGCATCAAGAATGGTTTTCTTGAGGTCCAGCTTAATGATTACAAGCAAAAAAAAGCATTTGGTGGTTAGCACAGGGGAGTCCACAAGCCAATAAGGAAAAAAAAAGAGATAAACCTAATCGCATCTTCCTAGACATTCCCTGATCTACTTACATATCTGGGGATTTCAAATAAACAGTCTCTAGGTATGATCTGATGGTTTTTCATACCTGGCTTAAAACTTCCTACAGCATAGTTCAGCCCTGTTCCTACTCTGTGTCTCCTCTATCAAGAGAACAACAATAGAAAGACAAAGGGAAAGTTTTTTCCCAACTTTAAAAAGTTCTAGCCCTCTGATTGGCTCTTTTGGTCAGGTGCCCAATCCCTTCCTTTTACATATGGTTTTTTTTTAAAATCCCTTACAGGTAAAGCAAGTAGAGAACAGCTACTAACAGGGATATTATAGCTAACTGGCTGGTTGGGTGTCCATAAAATCCAATCTGGGTATTAGTGGGTGAGAGAAGTAAAACAAATCAGCAAAAATTCCTCTTGTGACCCCTAAATAGAAAGATTGGGGTGTGGATAGGAGACAGGTGGATTATCGATCTGAGCTAATCAATTTCTACCACCACAGTCAATGAGGCTCAATAGCTGGCACATAGGACATTTCTGAGCTAGAAGATAAAGGAGGGAAGAAGAGAAAGAATGAAGAGCAGAAAATATAGGTTAATGCAAAGAACACCTAACAATCTACACAGCTGATGTTTTTAGCTGTAAGGAGAACTAACAGGACCTGGAAAGTGAGAGCACAGAGATCAGAGGGCATCTTCATACAGTGGGAATTAAGTCCATTTCCAATTTAATTTGAACACTGAAGCCTTGAGAATTGCATGAGAATGCAAGAGCAGGCCTGCTGTTAGCACTCAATCAGGGATCTGTCCTCCATGGGTCCCATTCCTGAAGTCCTGTGCTCCCCTTTAATATTGCAGCAGAGAATTTCCTTCAGTTTGCATCATTCAGGCAAAGAATCTAGTATGGGAGGACTTTTCAAAACCATTCAAGCATGAATAGCTATAAAATATTTATGAGAGAAAATAAACTGAATAAGCATATCAAGCCTTAAGAGAGCTGGTGAACACATACAGCTTTTCAAAGACCCTTTTAGACAAGCCCAAGGCCTGCTGTTTACAACATATTAACATAAGAAAAGTTATGCCACGTTGCTCCCTGAAATACAAGCTCAGCACTCCACTCTAGTTAGAGAATGGGTGCATGGCTAAAACACTGGGCATATTTTTATTCTTGCGCAAAGAAAAAAATGGCATGGGAAAACAACATTACTCAGATAAGCATATCCACATGGGGTCTTCAAGTTCATACATCCAATGGAAAAGAACAAGATGCCTAAGAAAGTCACCAGTTTTACTAGGATTAAGGGTCTGTTCTCCAGTTACCTTTGTGTTCACCTTATTAATTATAGTGGCACAGCAGCTCCGCTATCATTAAGGTTGCATCACATCATCTGTCCAAAGGTGAACTTTTCTGTGTCCTTAGATTTCTTAGAAATGTGGTAGGTAGAGCAAGGTGGGAGTACTGCAAGCCAAATCCAGACTGCCAGATTCTTTTGAACAGACCCTAAAATCTTTTTATTTACTTATTATTGCTGCTTTTTAAAAATTATTTTCTCTGGAGTCTGGACCTTGACTATATCTTGACCAAGAAATTTGGACCTTGAAAAAAAAATTGACTACCTTGCTTTCGAAGGTACAAGATAGGGTTAGTGATCCCAGTTTGGAGTCATTCGAGTCTTCACCTCCATTTGGAGTCATTTCAGTTGGTCTTCACCTCCATTGAGTTGTCTTGTTCATCTGAGAACAACACATTGAGATGAATGGGATTATTCACATCTTTCAGAGCCTCCTCAGCGGCAGAAGAATGTTGTTAAAAAGTTGTCATGTTGTCAAGTTAAAAAATGACCATGGCATCACTGGTTGGTTTGGTTTCTGTGAACACGTGAGTGACTGATCAGGCCACTTTGAGCTTTGAACTGTCTGTGGCACACTGAACAAGAAATTCTGCTATGGGTTATTTGATTAACAGTGAACATGCTTCTGTTGCAAGATTTACATTGCTGGTGCTTCTGCTCTTCCTCAGCAGTTCTCCTGTGTTCATAGGCTATAGTTTTAGTATGGATGAGGCTTCTCCAGGTAGAACAATCATGAGTGAGATCTTCCCAAAACTCTGGGTCAATGTTGAAATTCCTTAAGGATAACTTGAGAGAGTCCTTGAAACATTTCTTCTTGCCCCCCTGAGAGCGCTTTCCCTCCTTTAGCTCTATGTAAAACATCTTCTTTGGTAGTTGCTCATCTGACATTCTGGTAACGTGGCCTGTAGTTCTCATCTGTGATTTTATCAATAGAGTGTGAATGCTCACATTGCCTGCCTGTTTGAGAACCTCAGTATCTGGAACCTTGTCTTGCCATCTTATCCTCATCAGTTTCCTCAGACAGCCCATGTAAAAGTGATTCAGCTTCAGAGCATGGGATCTGTACACCATCCATGTTTCGCATGAACACATCACAATTGGCAACGCAATGGCTTTGTAGACCTTCAGTTTTGTTTGTTGACTAATGCCTCTATGCTCCCACACATTGGCACATAGTCTGCCAAAAGCCACACTTGCTTTGGCAATTCTGGCATTGGTTTCATCATCAATGTGAACTGAATTTGGTGGTGTACTGCCAAGGTAGGTTAACTTGTCCACTGCTTCGAGGGTTTGGCCATACAGTTTGATAATAGACTTTACATAAGGCTTTCCTGATGCAGGCTGGTACATCACTTATGTCTTCTTAATGTTGTGAGACCAAAGCTGTCACAAGCTGAGGAGAAATAGTCCATACTCCACCGAATGTCAGACTCAGATCTGGCATTCAGGGTACAGCCATCCACAAACAGAAGATCACAAATAGTCACTTCCTGTACCTTTGTCTTTGCTTGTAGTCTCCTCAGACTGAAAAGCTTGCCATCAGTCTGGTATCTGATGCCAATCCCAGTGTCAGCGTCATGAAAAGCATCTGTAAGCATGGCAGAAAACATCATTCTGAAGAGGGTTGGGGCCAACACACAGCCCTGTTTGATTCCATTAATGATTGGGAATGGTTCAGATGACTCACCACCATCCATAACGCAAGCGAGCATGCCATCATGGAATTGCCAAACCATTGCAATGAATTTCTCTGGGCAACTGAATTTTGTCATGATCTTCCAAAGGCTCTTCCGACTGACTGTATCAAATACTTTTTGTCAGGTCAAAGAGAGTCATATTCAGGTTGGAGTTCTGTTCCTGGCATTTCTCCTGAAGTTGATGAGCTGCAAACATTATGGTCCTGCGTCCTTCCTGAAGCCATAGTGACTCTCAGGCAGGAGTCCTTGTTCAATGTGTTGCACCAGGTGATTCAGCAGAATTTTGGTGAGAATTTTGCTGGCTATTAACAACAAGGAGATGCCCCAATAGCTGTTGTGGGGTTGTCTGTTACCTTTCTGCTTGTATAGATGGACGGTAGATGCATTTTTATATTCCTGGGGTATAGTTCCTTGAGTCCATATTGACTAGAAAATGTTAGACAGTCAGTCAGTTTCAGATCCATGTGCGAGACTCTGACCTTGTGAAGCAGCTACTATACCAGCAGAAGTCTAGGTACTTTGCCCTTTGGCAGCAGGTCAATCACTTTTGCACTTTCAGTCAGCATTGGGGGATCAAGAGTCTTGAACAGTCGACCAGTTGTCTCCTCACTAATAGATGATTGTTGATTGAGGATGTTGTTAATGTGTTCTGTCCACCTTTACAGTATCTTTTCTTTGTCATAGAATAGTGTGGTGGCTTCGGCACTCAGTATTGGAGATGTTCCTGATTCCCTCGCCCATAGATTGTCCTCAGAGCATCACAGAAGTTCTTCATATCATTCCTGTTTGCATGGGACTGAATCTCATCTGCCTTGTTTCTCAGCCAGTAGTTTGGCATTTCTCTAAGTTTGTGCTGGACAGTCCTCTTGATGTTTTTGAAAGCAGCCTTCTTACATGTTGAAGTGCTGTCTCCTAAATAGGCCTTATGGAGCTGATGTTTCTCATTCAATAGTCTCCCTATGTCAATATATTTTTCATCAAACCAATCTTGATGTTTACGTGTGAGGCAACTGCGGGTATTAGATGCAGCCAAATACACAGAATCTCTAAAGGATGCCTAATTTTCCTCTATGTTATTACAGTTTGCACCAATTGTTACAAGTCTGGCTGTGCAGTTCTTCAACAAAGCCTGTTTCACACTCTCCTGCTTCAATTTAGAGACATTAAGCTTTTGGAAGTGTTTTTTTACCTTGTGGTCATTTACTAGGATTTACCTAGATATTCAGTTTGCAGACTATACGCTTGTAATCAATCCAGCAGTCTGCATTTCTCATAGTCTTTGTCATTCTAGCATCCCGTTTGTCTCTTCTACTGATGATGACATAGTCAATGAAATGCCAGTGCTTGGAGCGTGAATGCATTCAAGACATCTTGTTGCAGCTTGAAGGTGGAAGACTGTGTTGTTGATGAGGAGGTAGTGTTAGGCGCATTTCCTCAGGAGGAGGAGCTTGTTGCTGTTTCCTTTCCCAAGGGCTGTCAATGTGCACCAACTCTACCACTGAAGTCACCAAGGATGATAATCTTGCCTGCCTTTGGCAATTCTGCGATAAGGGACTCCAGCAGGGTGACCAGACAACAAGTGTAAAAAATCAGGATGATGGTAGTGGTGGGGCGGGATAGTAGGTGCCTATATAAGAAAAAAGCCCCCAAAATCAGGACTGTCCCTATAAAATCAGGACATCTGGTCACCCTAGACCTCAGGTCTTCATAAAATTTGTCCTTGATCACATATGAGTTGGTCATGATGGATGCATAGGTGCTGATTATACCTGCTTATATTTTACCAAACAGTGGGAGTCCCATTAGCATGAGTCTATCATTCATACCCTTTGAGAAATTCATAAGCTTGTTAACTAGCACTGTTTTGATGGCAAACCCAACACCAGCTACATGTTGCTCTTCTTTACTACGGCCACTCCAGAAGAAGGTATAGCTAGCCTTTTACAGTAAGTTGTCCTTTTTCAGTTAGGCGAGTTTCACTAACAGCCGCACTTGTCCTTACTGAACCTCATCAGATTTCTTTTGGCCCAATCTTCCAATTTGTCTCAGTCACTCTGGACCCTATTCCTACCCTCCAGCATATCTACCTCTCCCCGCAACTTAGTGTCATCTGCAAACTTGCTGAAGGTGCAATCCATCCCATCATCCAGATCAGTAATGAAGATGTTGAACAAAACTGGCCTCGGGATTGACCTCTGGGGCACTCTGCTTGATACCGATGCCAGCTAGACATTGAGCCGTAGATCACTCCCCATTGAGCCAGACAATCTAGCCAGCTTTCTATCCACATTTTTGTCCATTCATCCAATCCAAGTTTTTAACTTGCTGGCAAGAATACTGTGGAAGACCATATCAAAAATTTTGCTAAAATCAAGATATGTCCACCGCTTTCCCCATATCCACAGAGTCAGTTATCTCATCATAGAAGGCTACCGTTTTGGTCAGGGATGACTTGCCCTTGGTGAATCCATGTTGACTGTTTCTGATTATATTCCTCTCCTCCAAATGCTTCAAAATTGATTCCTTGAGGACCTGCTCCATGATTTTTCCAGGGACTGATGTGGGGCTGACCAGTCTGTAGTTCCCCGGATTCTCCTTCTTCCCTTTTTTAAAGATGGGCACTGTATTTGCCTCCTAAGTGCTAATGTCCTAGGCTGTCCACACAGGTCTTACCATCCACCTTTACAGCCAGGGAGATAATCATATCTTCTTGACCACTGGGTCCACCAGAGAAGATTTTCCAAAGAGAGCCAGCTGTAGCAGTCAACTGTGGTCAACAGTCACAGGCAGTACTTTCTACTGTTACTTACAGTAGCAGATGTAGATGAATGTGTAGAGCAGTCTTTTCCCTCCATTGTCTCATTATAATCTTCCTGTTTAAAAGAAGATTCTTAAAAGTGCTATAAAATTCACATTTGCACACATTTTCTTGAAATTTGCTGTGCCTCACGGGAGTGTTAAGTCAATTTGTGACCCAAAGTTGGAGCTATTTGAGCCAGGGATATGAAGACATAAGTCCCCACAAAAAAAGTAGTTTAAAAAAATCTCGGTTGGTTGGGTTGTTTTTTTTTATTTATTTCCTGAACAGAGCTAGAGATTAAATTATTGTAGTGATGTGGGTCAAAATAGTCTATCAGTCAATTAGTAGTACATGGTATCCACTAAGTCTTTGGGGTACTCAACATGAGAATGGTATTTAAGAATATGTCAACTTCTTTGCTTGTGTAAACATGCAGTCAGGAAGGATTACCATGAGTTTTCAACAACAAAGGGGAAAAAAACTGTAGAGGATTTCTTTGGAGGTGTCTACACTACAGACCTATATTGGTATAACTAGAGATATAGCAATACCAACCTAACCCCTCATGTAGACAGTACTATGTCAACAGAAGAGCTTCTCCCGTGAACATAGGTGCCCCCTCTCCAGGAGGTGAATTACACCACGCTGACTGGAGAAACTTTCCCATCGGTGTAATAGCATCTTCACTAAATCACCACAGTCGCACGGTAGGCAAAGACAAGCTGTCAGAGATGAGGTACATCTATTGGACAGGGATCAGAGGATCTCTCTGTCAAACACTGGATTTATGGCCTATTCCAACAATCTGAACCCACTAAAATTCCTTTTTGTCTGATGACGACAGAGGTGATAAAAGACCACTTCACCTTGAATGGTCTCTTAGAACATGTGTCAACTACTTATGCTAAACAATCTGTTCCACCTTGTATTTAGCTGTGACACCCTGAGTACCTTTCCTAGACCTGAAGAGGGGGTTGGTGTAGCTCAAAAGCTTGTCTCTCTCACCAACAGAAGTTGATCAAATAACAGATATTACCTCCCCATCTTGTCTCTCTAATATCCAGGGACCAACACAGACACAACACCACTGCAAAAAATGTAAAATGATCTGTATTTGGAACAGAAACCTGTCTGTGATTTCTCTTACTGTCCCTGCCACATACTTCACCTTTCAACCATTCTGAAACACAACCAGAAACACCATTCCTCTGTACCATCATTGTCCATTAGTCCAGACATTGCATGTGAGTTGGGCTGGGGGTGTGTGGAGTAATGGCAATAGACATGAACCAGGGAGTGAGGACTAAAGGATATATGTTTCCCGCTTGCAGTGGAGGGGCCTGGGTACAGTAGTGGGGAGGGGGCCAGGTTGGAGGGGGAACACAGCAAATGGGTCAGGGACATGGCTGGGGAAATGTGCCAGAGCTGGTTTTGGGGGGCCCTAGATGACGGATGGCAGGAGGAGGGCTTGGTTGGTATGCAAATTTTGGGACAACAATGTGCAACTGCCTAAATGACTACTAACTCCGACCAACAACGTTTCTTTTCCTAGCCAAAAAAGCCTAGGAAATTCAATGGCAAAAAATTGGTAATGTAGTGTTGAGTTATGGCTGCTTGGTGGTCATAAGGTATGTCATCCTTTTGAAGTAGATTGAGGAGCCACACTCAAACGTCTGAAAATCTGGATATGCTGAGTTGAGGTTGCCCATGCAACCTGAACTCTGTCCTCTTTCAGCAATGCTCCAATAAGCCCCATTAACACACACACACCTTTATTCTGCCAACCCACAGTTGCTGAAATGCACAAGCACTTCACCTCCTTTTACAACCTATTTATACCTTCAAATCAGCGGCACTGCGATGGGTACCCGCATGGCCCCACGGTATGCCAACATTTTTATGGCTGACTTAGAACAATGCTTCCTCAGCTCTCCTCCCCTAATGCCCCTACTCTACTTGTGCTACATTGATGACATCTTCATCATCTGGACCCATGGAAAAGAAGCCCCTGAGGAATTCTACCATGATTTCAACAATTTCCATTCCACTATCAACCTCAGCCTGGACCAGTCCACACAAGAGATCCACTTTCTGGACACTACGGTGCTAATAAGCGATGGTCACATAAACACCACCCTATATCGGAAACCCACTGACTGTTATTCCTACCTGCATGCCTCCAGCTTTCACCCAGATCACATCACACGATCCATTGTCTACAGCCAAGCTCTACAATACAACCGCATTTGCTCCAACTCCTCAGACGGAGACAAACAGCTACAAGATCTCTATCATGCATTCTTACAACTACAATACCCACCTGCTGAAGTGAAGAAACAGATTGACAGAGCCAGAAGAGTACCCAGAAGTCACCTACTACAGGACAGGCCCAACAAAGAAAATAACAGAACGCCACTAGCCATCACCTTCAGTCCCCAACTAAAACCTTTCCAACGCATCATCAAGGATCTACAACCTAGCCTGAAGGACGACCGATCACTCTCACAGATCTTGGGACAGGCCAGTCCTTGCTTACAGACAGCCCCCCAACCTGAAGCAAATACTCACCAGCAACCACACACCACACAACAGAACCACTAACCCAGGAACCTATCCTTGCAACAAAGCCCGTTGCCAACTCTGTCCACATATCTATTCAGGGGACACCATCGTAGGGTCTAATCACATCAGCCACACTATCAGAGGCTCGTTCACCTGCGCATCTATCAATGTGATATGCCATCATGTGCCAGCAATGCCCCTCTGCCATATACATTGGTCAAACTGGACAGTCTCTACGTAAAAGAATAAATGGACTCAAATCAGACGTCAAGAATTATAACATTCAAAAACCAGTCGGAGAACACTTTAATCTCTCTGGTCACTTGATTACAGACCTAAGAGTGGCTATCTTCAACAAAAAAACTTCAGAAACAGACTCCAACGAGAGACTGCTGAATTGGAATTAATTTGCAAACTGGATACAATTAATTTAGGCTTGAACAGAGACTGGGATTGGATGGATGATTACACAAAGTAAAACTATTTTCCCATGTTATTTCCCCACCCCCCCACCGTTCCTCAGATGTTCTTGTCAACTGCTGGAAATGGCCCACCTTGATTATCACCACAAAAGGTTTTCTCCCCCCCACTCCTGCTGGTAATAGCTCATCTTAAGTGATCACTCTCCTTATAGTGTGTATGATAAAACTCATTGTTTCATGTTCTCTGTATGTGTATATAAATCTCCCCACTGTATTTTACACTGAATGCATCCGATGAAGTGAGCTGTAGCTCACGAAAGCTTATGCTCAAATAAATGTGTTAGTCTCTAAGGTGCCACAAGTATTCCTTTTCTTTTTGCGAATACAGACTAACGTGGCTGCTACTCTGAAACCTATTCACTCTCACCCACAGGATTCCACCTATCACTATTAATGGGAATTATTTAGATATACTCCAGGTGCAATTAGTGTGTTAGGTGTACCTACACTAAATAGTGGAGGCAGTAGTTGGGCCTGCTTGGTAAAGGTGTGTTTGGGTTATAAAGACATGTGGATTACTTTGAGATGTGTGACACAGCTATGATGATAATACGAGGAAATCTATGTCTTGCACCCTCCAAAGTGTGTGAGCAAAGGGAAGAAACGTGTGTGTAGCTTCAAGATCCAGTATTCATCACTTCAGTGCAGAATTCTCTATGTTATACAATTAGCAGAGCACAGGGCTTTATTACAAAGGGTATTGTCAGAAGCAAGTAGGGAGGGATATGAGAGCAGTCTAAGCATTTATGATCTGCATGCATGCCAGGTAAACTGAGTGTGGTTAAAAGAAAAGGAGTACTTGTGGCACCTTAGAGACTAACAAATTTATTAGAGCATAAGCTTTCGTGAGCTACAGCTCACTTCATCGGATGCTATACTGAAGGGATAGCTATACTGAACGGTGGAGGCAGCAGTTCCCTCTGCTTATGGAAGTGTATTTGTGAAATCGGAAGACTACTTTGAGATAGTTGGCAGAGCTTGATTGTCATCGGAAGAGACCTATGCTTTACACCCTCATTTGTGTGAGGAAAGGGAAAAGATGCATGTGTACCTTCACGATGCAGTATGCATTGTTTCTCTGCAGAAGTGCATAAGTTATGTCTGTAGCTGGACATAAGAATTTTATGACATGGGATATTGTCAGTAGGGAGGCGGAATCTGAGAGGTTTTTATGACAGTTAAGTGAAAAAGTAAGGGAGTTGTAAAAAGCTGTGAACTGATTCTTCAAGCGTATATGTGTGCTATTCTTTCTGGGGACTTGGCAGAGTGCTTGAGTATATGCCAAGATCTAGAACTGCCCAAATCTTATAGTATCAAGGACCAGTGTGAGTATGTGCATATTGAGGCATTCCTCAAAAAGAGTAAAAAGAAAAGGAGTACTTGTGGCACCTTAAAGACTAACAAATTTATTTGAGCATAAGCTTTCGTGAGCTACAGCAAAAAGAGTAGAGGGAAGGTGGTATGGACAGCCTTCCCTCCCTCTCCCGTCCTTAACAGTGTTAAAAGGAATCTTATGAGTGAAAGTGAATAGGTAGTGAAACGATGTAAAAAGCTTGTACATTTCAGCAACTGTGGGATTGGCAGAGTAAAGGTAAATTCATGTTAATGGAGAGTGCTGGGGCATTGCTAAAGAAGGCAGAGTTAAGGTTGCTTAGGCAACCTTAACAATTTATTTCCTGGTTTTCAGCTGTTTGAGTTTTGCTCAATTCAACATTCCACAAGGGCACGACATACCACCAAGCAACCTTAACATAGTTTTTCGCCATCAACTATATATGTATATATGCCCATTAATACCTGTAACAGGATGCAAAAACGTTCCAGAAGTGATAAATGATATTTTCCTGTATTTTTAGAAATGGTTATTTACAAGCACAATGCCCTGAACAACCTGGTGGGGGAAACTTTGTAGAAATTAACTATTATGATTAATAATTAATAAGACTGTCAATTAATTGCAGTTAACTCATGAGATTAACTCAAAAAATTAATCGTGATTAAAAAAATTAATCACGATTCATCACAGTTCTAATCACACTGTTAAAACAATAGAATACCAATTAAAATTTATTAAATATTTTTAGATGTTTTTCTACATTTTCAAATATATTGATTTCTAATGAAGTACAGAAAACAACTGTACAGTGCTCACTTATATTATTTTTTATTACAAATATTTGCACTATAAAAATGATAAACAAAAAATAGTATTTAATTTACCTCATACAAGTATTGTAGTTCAATCTCTTTATCGTGAAAGTGCAATTACAAATTTAGATTTTTTAATTATATAACTGCACTCAAAACCAAAACAATGTAAAATGTTAGCACCTACAAGTCCACTCAGTCCTGCTTCTTATTCAGACAATCGCTAAGAGAAACAAGTTTGTTTACATTTACGGGAGCTAATGCTGCCAACTTCTTATTTATGTCACCTGAAAGTGAGAACAGGCATTAGAATGGCACTTTTGTAGCCGGCATTGCAAGGTATTTACGTGCCAGATATGCTAAACATTTGTATGCCACTTCATGCTTCGGCCACCATTCCAGAGGAGATGCTTCCATGCTGACGACACTAGTTAAAAAAATAATGTGTTAATTAAATTTTGACTGAATTCCTTGGGGGAAAATAGTATGTCTCCTGCTCTGTTTTACCCGCATTCTGCCATGTATTTCATGTTATAGCAGTCTCAGATGATGACCCAGCATATGTTGTTCATTTTAAGAACATTTTCACTGCAGATATGACAAAACGCAAAGAAGGTATCAATATGAGATTTCTAAAGATAGCAACAACACTCAGCCCAAGGTTTAAGAATCTGAGGTACCTTCCAAAATCTGAGAGGGAAGAGGTGTGGAACATGCTTTCAGAAGTCTTAAAAAAGCAACATTCCAATGCAGAAACTACAGCACCCGAACCATCAAAAAAGAAAATCAACCTTCTGCTGGTGGCATCTGACTCAGAAGATGAAAGTGAACATGCATTGGTCTGCATTGCTTTGGATCATTATCGAGCAGAACCCATCATCAGCATGGATGCATGTCCTCTGAAATGATGGTTGAAGATGAAGGGACATATGAATCTTTATCACATCTGGCACATAAATATCTTGCAACGCCAGCTAAAACAGTGCCATGCAAACGTCTGTTCTCACTTTCAGGTGACATTGTAAACAAGAAGGCTCTAAAGTTTTACATTGTTTTATTTTTGAATGCAATTAATTTTGTACATTTGTAAATTCAACTTTCATGATAAAGAGGTTGAATTACAGTACTTGTATGAGGTGAATTGAAAAAAACTATTTCTTTTGTTTTTTTACAGCACAAATATTTGTAATAAAAATAAAGTGAGCACTGTGCACTTTGTATTCTGTATTGTAACTGAACATAATATATTTGAAAATGTAGAAAATATCAAAAATATTTAAATAAATGGTATTCTATTGTAGTTTAACAGTGTGATTAATCGCATGATTAATCGTGATTAATTTTTTTAATTGTGCAATTAATCACAATTATTTTTAATTGCTTGACAGCCCTAATAATTAATATTTAGCATTACCCAGAAAAGTATCATTAGTCTCAATTGTAATTGGGGAAATTGAAGGACAGAGTTGAAATGACATACTCAAGGTCACACAGAAGATGAGCCAGGAGTAAAAACCACATGTCCTGACTCTGTGTCTAGCCCATTATCCACTGGATCATTCTGCCTCCTGAAGAAAAATGTTGTATGTATAAATCAGTACATAGAATTGAACTATAAATCAATCCAACCCAAAAACATTGTAGGTATCTATTACATCTGTTTCCTGACATCCCTCTAACATATAGACAAAGCTCACAGTTTCAAAGACAATACTATCATATTACATTAATAGTCATTTCAACCTAAAGTTCCCAAAGTTATTTACAAATTTAAACTGATAAACCCAATTAAAGAAAGTGATCACTTCACCAAGCTCTGAAATGCAGTCACTTCTTGGGAGAAATATGGCAAATATCTAGCACACAGCAATAATACACAGGTTTTCACGGAATGATAAAGAATGCCATATACAACTGAAACTACATGGGAAAATTTAGGGTGGCAAAATTAAGTTACCCAAGTTGAATTTGGGCTAAAACACTGAGGTTAACTCTCTCTCTACCAACAAAATGCCATGGGATTTTTAATAGCAACATCTTGTTCTGTTGATTATGCCTTTCACGCCAATAAACAGGAGTGGTAAGTTTAAAACTATGCCAGAACACAGCTTCAGAGGGAAAAGGATCACCTCTGTTGGATTATCAATACCACTTCCTTCAACACAATAAGTGTTTCCTCTTACTTGTGCCCCCCTCCCCTCCCATCAATACCACCTTGTCATAAAAATAAAGGGAAGGGTAAACACCTTTAAAATCCCTCCTGGCCAGAGGAAAAATCCTTTCACCTGTAAAGAGGTAAGAAGATAGGATAACTTCACTGGCACTTGACCACAATGACCAATGAGGAGACAAGATACTTTCAAAGCTGGAGGGAGGCAGAAACAAAGGGTCTGTCTGTGTGATGCTTTTGCAGGGGACAGAACAGGAATGGAGTCTTAGAACTTAGTAAGTAATCTAGCTAGATATGCATTAGATTATGATTTCTTTAAATGGCTGAGAAATTAGTCTGTGCTGAATAGAATGAATCTTCTTGTCTTTGTGTCTTTCTTGTAACTTAAGGTTTTGCCTAGAGGGATTCTCTATGTTTTGAATCTAATTACCCTGTAAGGTATTTACCATCCTGATTTTACAGAGGTGATTCTTTTTACCTTTTTCTTATATTAAAATTCTTCTTGTAAGAAATTGAATGCTTTTTTCATTGTTCTTAAGATCCAAGGGTTTGGGTCTGTGGTCACCTATGCAAATTGGTGAAGATTTTTATCAAGCCTTCCACAGGCAGGGGGTGCAAGGTTTTGGTGAGGATTTTGGGAGGAGAGACGTTTCCAAACAATTCTTTCTCAAAAAATAAACCCGGATGTTTGGTGGTGGCAGTGGAAGTCCAAGGGCAAAGGGTAAAATAGTTTGTACCTTGGGGAAGTTTTACCTAAGCTGGTAAAAGTAAGCTTAGGAGGTTTTCATGCAGAGATCAGAGTGGGGAAGGAACCTTGACACATCCATTCCAGGTTCTAATTCACAACAGCCCTCCTTTTTACAGTCTTCAACTTTCTCCAGTTTCTCTCACTGGCATTGTATTTCTCTACTCCCTTCTCTGTTTCCTCTGTTTATCTAGCACCACTCTTCTCCTTGCCTTTCTATGCAGTCTTGCTGGTCCTTATGTAAGTGTCTTCTCCTCTGCAGCCCTTTCCACCTACAGCAGCTTCCCTGTATCTGTCCGATTCATCAACTTTCTGCCTCCTTACAAACGTTAACTGAGAACATCTCCCTAGCCAATAATACCTTTTACTTTTATTAGCTGCTTTAATGTCACTCTACATTTTAACTCTGCAATCACATCTATTAACCTGGAAAAACATGCTGGGGCTATGATTAGTATGAAAAAAAACTGTACAAATCTGTGGCATTATCTGATTAAAATATGATGATATAGATCATTGTTGAACCACTATTATATATTTACAATGAATCTTGTACAAAATGTGGCATGTAAAATATTTATGAAAAGATTATGATTTGCTGGTTATGATTATGCTATCTGTATGCATGTATAATTTTTATATTTGAAATTATGAATATTTACTCTATACCTGTATTTCAAATGTTTGCTCCTCGGGTAATGCCCACGAAGTAGTTAGCCAGCACATCTTGGAGGGACTATTGAAATTTAGTGGCACATCAAAAAGACAGTTAAGTCACAATGGACCATGGGAGACTCCCATCTATACTGAGTGGACTGTCCGATAAATGTGCTGTCTGGAATATAGGTAATGGATTCCTGCAATGACTGAGTGAAATTGGGCACAAACATATGACTTGCCCATGTGACTCCAAATGCTGTCTGTGATTCTCCACTAGCTGTGCTGAGATTTTTGTTTGAAACAATGGGTTTCCCTTCACATGGCAGAGGATATAAATGGCTCTGGAAATCCCTTCATTTTGCCTCTATCTTGCTCCAGCCTCTTTCTTGCCCAAACCACTGGACTATACTAATCAGGGCATTCTAACAATGGACTGAGGTCCTTTAAATAATTTGGATGCAACCAGAGACTTAAACCAACAGTTTATTTCATCACTGCTACAATCCTGAATCAAGAACTTTTCAATTATTGTATGTATTTGATTCCTTTAGCCAATTTTAACTCTCACCTTTCTTTCTTTCTTTTTCTTTCTTTCTTTCTTTTCTTCTTTCTTTCTTTCTTTCTTTCTTTCTTTTTTCTTTCTTTTCTTCTTTCTTCTTCTTTCTTTTCTTTTCTTTCTTTCCTTTCTTTCTTTATGATAAACCTTTAGATTTTAGATACTAAAGGTTTGACATCAGTGTGATTTTGGGGGAATCTAAGTTATGTCTGACCTGGGTGTGGCTGGTCCTTTGGGATCAGAAGAACCTTTCATTTGATGAGACTGGTTGTAAAGAACCACTCATCTCTGAATCCAGTTTTTTGGTGGTGATACAAAGACTGAATGCCGAAGGAAATTGCTTTTTGACTTCACAGTGTGGTGGAACAGAAGTTTACTTTTGTAGATGTTTGGTATATCTTATGAAAGAAAACCACCGGTTTGGGATTGTGTTTGCCCTATTCTCAGCAGTTTGTCCTTAATTTGGCATCCTCAGTTGTGACCCACTGGGGCACGGTTACAAATACACAACATTTTGCACGGTATTTACCAATTTGCTTAGTGTGTGAAAGTTTCTGGCAACAGCACAGGATGTGGCTACAGGCTATTCAAGTCAAACTAATTTTAGAGGAACAAATATTCCATCTGATTTTTATTTACCTGTTTTCAAGTCCCAGGCAGGCTCACTTCCACAGAATCCCTATGTGAAAAGTAGCTGCTTTCTTAACCTTGCTAGTACAGCCCTTTCCATTCCCTTTTTACTATATTTGACATACGTAATGGGGCGAGGTGTTCATAAGGACATCCTCCTGAAAAGTTATATTTTCTAAAACTAACTTTTTTTTATTCAGAGGTTAAAGTGACTGAAATTGACGCACACAAAAAGCACTACACACAATTTGTCTTTCTCCAGCAACAAAAATGGAGAGGCTTATTTCAGTGAAAATTAATAGGGTCTTGGGCTAAGACCTGTAATAATAAATTCAGTTTGGCAATAGTGTTTTTTATGACAAGTTAATAGCCTTACAAAATGAAAGATTTTAATATAAGCGTCTATGCTCCTCTGAGATTTTTTCTCTACAGAGTTAAATCTGGCCTTGTAAACAGATCAGATTTCTGGCTGCAGATCTGTGACACAAAGCCGAGGGATACTTTCTGATGTAACAAGTTTGAATAAAGTGACTTGGACAAATGAATAAACTTTGATAAAGATCAGGGAATTCATTTTATTTAAATTTAATCTTCTGACAAGTAAAAATATTAATTTCACTCATAAAAATGACTGAAAGAGTTAGCATTTGTTTTTCTTTAGAGATGCGGACTTAACCCCATAGATGTGGGCACTTCCATACTGCAGCTCACACCAGTCCCTTTGTCTTACACCATAATACAAAGCACCTTGCTTCACCTGTGGGCTAGGAGTTAGAAGATTTCAGCCAGTTGAGAACTACCACTGAAGGGGCCCTGAAGGCTTGTCTTCATGTACAGCGCTACAGCGGTGCAACTGCGCCAGTGCAGCTGCACTGCTGTAGTGCTTTAGTGCTCTCCTACACCGACAGGAGAGTTAATTCACCTCCCCAAAAGGCGATAGCTATGTTGATGGGAGAAACTCGCCCATTGACATAGCACCTGTCTGCATGGTGGGGTTAGGTCAGTATAACTACAACTCTCAGGGGGGTGGATTCTAACCTGGCCTGAGTCCTTCAAAGGGATACACTGGATGCAAGGATCTCCCACATGACTCATGATACCAGGACTCATGCTGAGTTCTTTTCACCAAAGATGGGGGTTGCAAACTACTGGAAGAATTGTATAGCTCTTTGAGCAACAATCAGATTTGGGGTAGGACTTCAGGGGATTCAAGTGCATAACTCAGATCCATTCCTCAAATAACCCAAAGATTGGGTCTAGGGCTTTGATTCAAGCCTACTCTTAACAGAATAACCACTTGGAATGACACCTGAAAGAAATGTATGATATCTGCAGCTGTCTAAATTTACCTGACCAGGGAGTTAAGTCTTTTAGAGTAATATTTACATCTATATACTTTTTAAAAGCTTAAATATTAATAAACCTTATGGGAAAAGTCATACAGAATTTAATAGACAGTAACTTTTTTATATAATTTGTAAACTAGGTTATAGAACTCAATGGCAAGGATTATATAATTTAACAGAGAATTATAAATCATAGAAGTATAAAATTCTTCATTAAATTCTCTATATTCTCTCCCCGCCCCTCCTTTTTCATTAAACACCAATTTCTGCAGAACCCTATCATTTTACACCTTACTAAATTCTATTGAGCTTTTCTATAAGGGGAGGCAGTCATTCCTTTATGAATAATGGAATCATTGAAGAAAATGCAAACTGGAAAAGAAATGTATATGTTGCTAGTTTGGAGCTACAGGATTTATCCTTAAAATGTTGGCACTTCCCATCAGAAATGTCAAATGAGCAGAGGTCTGTGAGGCAGATCCAGAGTTCAACTTCTAACCAGAGCTGGTTGGGAATTTTCTCTGGTTGAGAATGATTCTTTGATGTCAAAAGCTGTTTTCACAAAATCAGAATTTTCATCAGGAAATTGAGAAGAGCATTCCAGGCTGGCTACTGGTGGCTGAGAGCCCTGGCTGTCCTTCTCCTCTCTGCCCCTGTCTGGCTGCCTCGCCCACCACAAGGCTTGTGAGGAGGTAAAAGGCTCAGCTTCCCAGCTTTCTGCCTGCCCCATAGCCTGCCGGAGAGGCCAGGAGGATGAGTAATGGGGCATTCAGCCTCCATTAGCCCACCTGGAATGAACAATTTTCTTTTTGTCTGCAAGCTGGGGTGGGGGCAGGGGTGTTGCTTTTGGTTGTCCCAAAATTGGTATTTTTTTTAATTTCTGTCCCATGAAAAATTTCAAGATTTTTACTTTTTGCCCCAAAAGTGGGATGATTTTTTTCTTTTGAAACCTTGACATTTTCTGTGGAATAGAAATTCTGCTTTTCGGTCAGCTCTAGGGCTGTCTTTGATGATGAACCATATGGGTGTCAGGATGATGCCACATGGTGGAATTTGTTTTTCCAGTTTGCCTTTTTTTAAAAAAAATACTAGAAAATTACATACAAACTACATTAAAGTAATGGTAAGCTTGCAAATACAGGTACTCAGAGGCTAGAAAATGGGAGAATTTCAGTTGCCTTTGGAACCTTGATTTGGCCTCCTTGTATATATGCATAATGATACAATCTTTAATTATATGATCAACTACTATTCTTTCCACAGGACCCGCCTCATTCAGTGCACAGAAAGGAAGGTAGTTGGGGAGTTATTGGGGTTGTATGGTCGGTCAATGAGGGTGTTGTGCGGTTTCTACAGACCTCATTTGTTAAAAGACATTGGAATGTGTATAATGAATGAGGTGGGGGACTTAGGGTCAAGATAGATGAATACTGCTCTAACCAATTGGATTCTATCCCTTCCTCTGCCAGAGTTCCTATGTATTACGTACCATTGACAATGGTGTGGAGGAGCAGTGTTGACCACCATGCTGCCTGCTCAGGTTTGACCCTGCCAGCTCTTTGTTGTGACAA
Source organism: Dermochelys coriacea (assembly GCF_009764565.3). Classification (NCBI taxonomy): domain Eukaryota; kingdom Metazoa; phylum Chordata; order Testudines; family Dermochelyidae; genus Dermochelys; species Dermochelys coriacea. Next base: position 50,775,270 of record NC_050073.1, read on the forward strand.
GAGGGCAGTGGGGCCAAAACTGAGTGAGCAATATTGTTAGTGACCTGATGCCTAGGGGGGTCAAAACACCACTCAGGTTTGGCCTCCCTGAGGAGGGCTGTCGGATTTTATTGTCCCTATTGTCTCTCAGTGCTTCTATTGAAGAATCATGAATGCTGAAGTACAATCAGAGAGATTTCTCTTGTGCTCAGTGTAGTGGGTGCATCTGTAACATTTGGATTAATGGTACCTCTGTGCATCTCTCCTATTGCCCTACTATTTCCTTGTTGTTTTTGCTAGTCTCCTTAGTCTCATTTTAACCCAAATTGCTTCCGTTTAATTAGATGCATGCCTGTAGCTCAGAGAGGGAGCAAAGTTAAGCAATTGTTTTCCCTTGAAGTGTGTTTGATTCTTTTTTTGCAAAGCTAATGTGCAATTAAACGTAAACAGGGAACCTTAATATTAGCCCAGTTTTAATTTAATACAAGAGTTCAAGATAGCAATTGTCTGCTGGCATGCTTTCTAATGCACTGAGAGTGAGCAGGGTCCACTTAAACAGGAAAACACTGTGTGACTACAACTTCACATTAGAGCCTGGAGCACTATAAGGGATGTAGCTTGCAGATTAATACCAAGTGGGTAGTACCAGTCGACCAGACTGAGGGGCCTGATATCGACATGCTGCGATGTGCACCTGGGCTTATTTTAAACCTTGAACCATATTTCTGTATCTAACCTGTAGAAACACAACTTGCTTCCTTTTTGCGATACAGATATAGCTGCAAATGTCCTTTGTTGAACAAATGGAAACTATTCAGCCTACAGCCGATACCATTAAAATGTTGACATTTGCCATTAGAATGTAATTGACATTATGGTGGCATTATAAGTATTTCCAGTGTGTTAAAGGTATTTGCAGCACGTGGGGGGAATACTGATAATACTGTGGAAAATCCACAGAAAATGGGTCCTTATCTGCCTGTAGTGGATGGCTCACAGAGCATAGCATCCTGCTACTAATGTCAGTTATGCTATTAGCTCAAGTGGCAGAGGTCAGTGGTCACAGATCCTTTTGCCCCCTCCTTTCAAGTCTGACCCCTCTCAGCCTATGTACTTCCATCTGGACCTCATCCCACTTCCAATCCAGCCTCCTTGGGCTCCTCATCCTGCTCCCTTCTGCATGTTACTTCCCTCACTAACACCTCAGGCCGAGTTGCTCCAGCCTGCTCACATGTGGTTCCTTCTTCCTTGCTGCCTGGGCAGAACAGGAGACATTGAAACCACAGGAGAGAGTGAGTATCTCTGTTCTCAGTTTTGGCACCCAGAGCCACTGCAGCCTCCAAATAACAGGTGGAACAATTGCAGAGGAAGTCCTCTTCTGCCTCTCCAGCTCCAAGATGGAGCACGCTCATTTTTCAGAGGTGATGGTGCATATACAGATCAGAGAGCATGGTGGAGGAGAGTGGGGACGGAGCTTGTTTAGTGAAGGTGAAATTAGAGAATTTAGTTGTCAAACTCTAACAAGTCTCTACTGAGCATTTGTAAACAGAATTTCAGAGGCTCGTAACTTGGCCAAATTTGGGTCGGTCATCACCCATGGTAAAGAGGCATATCCCTGACAACACGGTGACCTTACTGCCAGATTTCAAATCCCTGCTCCAAAGCCTGGGGTCACTAAAGCCTCTCAATGAAACAATGGCAAGGACTTTTTATCAAGGGCAAAATAACAGATTTCCCACTAGCCTCATTCTGACAAACAGATGAGTAATTTTGACTGAAATAAAATCAACCCCAAGCTAACACCTGGCACGGACCATTTCAGCTCCAGTGGTTAAAATTAGGCAAAGTTATAAGTAACTGAAAACAGGGCCTTACGATAGGAATCTTTTCTATAAGGATTGTGATCTGCACGCCTTTGATGGATTTGTAGAGCACTAGGTATATGGCAGCAGATATAGCTGCAGCATGATCCTAATAGGATAATATTGTTCTCCAGTCTCAGGGTGAGTGGATCCAAGGGGTTCTATTTCTTGCAGGTGAGGCATCTATGAGGCTGAATAGGGCTTAATGGCCAGCATGGATCTAGCCCTACTGCAGAAAATCTTAAAGGAAGCCTGTCAGGAAGATGGGAGCTTGATGTATACCACATCATAAGGCTTTTCATATATACATACCTGTTTTGTGTGTACTGCACCTTAAACTATGAGGTGGAAAGGGAGTGTTACAAGTCAGTCATGGTACCTCTTACAGAGTAACTTACATCTGGTCTCTCCCCCACCTGGAAATTTATCATTTTTTTTTCTTGGTAGATTTCCTTAATTTGGAAGGAAAGTCACTCAGACTGAAAGTGCAAATTTTTATTATTGTTTAATGAGAAACAGAAGTGGGAATAGGAGGAAGAGAACTGTATGCCATTATTATACCACCTAATCAGCTCTATTTTGCACTTTAATTTTTCAAAATTACCACTCCATTTGTTGAAGCATTAGGGAAAAAGCAGGACATCTGAGCACTGAATCAATTTTGTGATCAGGTACATCAATGCTTTTTCCCTGCACATATTCACATCACTGTGTTGCTGAAATGATAAACTACACGGCACTCAGGCTAGGGGAACATTAGCAACTATTAAAAGTGCAGGGCTCACTGCCTTTGGAAGAGTTAACTCCCAACTCACTTGCCACTGCAGCAGTGGTTAAATATAGCCTGCATATGGTCCTAAGCAGCTGGTATTTTACATTTATGCAGAACATGCCTCAGTGTGCCATGGTTACCAACTCTTCATTTGGATTATTTCTGTTTGTGAGTGCGCAACATGCGTACTCATCTTCTCCCTCACACTCACAGTGCCACAATCCAAGTGTCCCTTCTCTCTATTGCTCTCTCCCTCCCCACCCAGAGGAGATGGTGCCTGCACATTCTAAAGAGCCCTGAATTTCAAGTCTTAGGGAAGAAGGCTAAAGTGGTGGCTCCCAAAGCCACCTGGGGAGAAAGGAGATGAGGCACATGACTTGTTTTATAGATGATCTCAGGGTGTTTGATGTTCCAAATGGGAAGCTTTTGGATCAACCAGAAAGATGGGGGGAAATAAGGCAGAGTAAATTTGCTCTTAGGAATTTTTCCCACATTTTTCCTCTGGTTGTCTGGCCCTGGTGATTTTTAAATCAGGACATTTTGCATTCACAGGAACCAGAGGGCAGTAGGGCACAGCAGTTCCTGTGCAATAGTTTGAATAATGCATTGAAACAATTAAACGAGAGCCATAGCCTCCTAATTATTCTCAGTATGTAATCTGGTTCTCTTCGTCTTGCTGTCTAAAAGCAGCTGGGCTTCCTTCATTCAAGCAGAGAAAAACATGAAGGCAGCACCCTTCCACCCTTCCATTTCTCTCTCCCTCATTCATTGGTTCACCGAACGGCAGGATACCCTTATGCAGCGACAAAAGAGGTGAGCTGTCATGGAACTATGTAAGGGTCTAAAGCACATATATCTGAAAGAGTTTATCGCAATGAACCAATATTAACCTGTGCAACAAGTCAACTTTCTCATGCAATATTTGCTTTGCAGGGAACACAGATACAGCAATGAAGCACCATAACGGAAGAGGTTAGAGCAAGGCGGAGCCGCAGGGGAAGGGGCAGAGCAGGGGCCAGGCACCGGGGCAAAGCCGGGGTGGAGCATCCCACCCAGAAAAATGAAGTTAGCACCTGTCGATAAAGATAAGGATGAGCTTTGAACCTTACCTATGTATTTCCTAACTTTCGTAGAGCTTTGATTTTTCTCAGTTGTAATGCTACATTAATACCAATCTTATGCCTGAAATACATCTGTATCCAACCTGGTATCCCCTCCCAACATACATTGTGGACAAAATTCTCTGCTGACATAGCTCCATGGATTTTAACAGAGTTAGGCCAGGAGAGAATTTGGAAGTGTATCTCTTCCTTTATGCAGTTGAGCACACACAGAACATAGATACACTCTACAATTATACTGTATATTCACATTAGGTTCCATCATATTTTACATTTATGTATACGTAATAATTTTAATGTAACTATTTTAGGACAATAATATTAACTGTTATGGCAATATATATTCATTTACCATAACACTTCAATTTGATACAATTATTTTTAAGTGACTTCAATATAGTATGTCAAGAGTCCAATCTGTCCAGCTTCCTAGACTATTGCACAGACACACAGGTGCTTATCTTCTTAGGCACCTTTAAATAAATGAGCAGGCAGTTTTAATTCCTATCTACCATGGAGTAGTGATGGTATTTCAAATGGCTAGATAGCTAATCCATCTCTTTAGGATAAGCAGGACACATTTAGTAAGTAATTGCAGCTCTTCTGGCATGAGCTGTTCCTAGTTGATTGCCCATAGATCTTTCTCTTACTCTCACAGTAAAGCTCAGTACAACTATTCTGTAGTCTACATCCCTTTTCCCTGACAGCTAAGAATGTTCTTTGTGCATGGGAATACAGTAGATAATATTTTTGCCACTGATGTCTATTAATGAGTGAATAGGGATGTGTTTCCCCCCAGGACTTGATACTTTGCATTTGCATAGCATAGTTCATGTAGGCGTGTTTTACAAACACTAATTAGACCACAATCTATTTCAGGTAGATTACTATTATCATCCCCCCTGGACAGATGGGAAACTGAGGCACACAAGGTTCAAGTCACTTCTTTGAAATCCCACTGCAAGGCTGCGGCTGAACCAGGAACAGAAATCAGGAATCTTAACTCTGTCTTCTATTCCAACAGACTACTCTCTCCCCCTAAAAGACAGTGACTCAATTTTGTCTCCTGGAAGGTTGTATGAAAACATACAGCAAACTAATTTACTTTCATTTCAGCTTAGCCTCCCCCCCCCACCACTCCACCCACCCACCCACCCACACACACACACACACACACACACACTCTACACGTGGCACCTTAGAGACTAACAAATTTATTAGAGCATAAGCTTTCGTGAGCTACAGCTCACTTCATCGGATGCATTTGGTGGAAAAAACAGAGGAGAGATTTATATACACACACACAGAGAACATGAAACAATGGGTTTATCATACACACTGTAAGGAGAAAGAAAAGGAGTACTTGTGGCACCTTAGAGACTAACAAATTTATTAGAGCATAAGCTTTCGTGAGCTACAGCTCACTTCATCGGATGCATTTGGTGGAAAAAACAGAGGAGAGATTTATATACACACACACAGAGAACATGAAACAATGGGTTCTCTGTGTGTGTGTATATAAATCTCTCCTCTGTTTTTTCCACCAAATGCATCCGATGAAGTGAGCTGTAGCTCACGAAAGCTTATGCTCTAATAAATTTGTTAGTCTCTAAGGTGCCACAAGTACTCCTTTTCTTTTTGCGAATACAGACTAACAGGGCTGCTACTCTGAAACTGTAAGGAGAGTGATCACTTAAGATAAGCCATCACCCACAGCAGGGGGGGGAAAGGAGGAAAACCTTCCATGGTGACAAGCAGGTAGGCTAATTCCAGCAGTTAACAAGAATATCAGAGGAACAGTGGGGGGTGGGGTGGGGGGGAGAAATACCATGGGGAAATAGTTTTACTTTGTGTAATGACTCATCCATTCCCAGTCTCTATTCAAGCCTAAGTTAATTGTATCCAGTTTGCAAATTAATTCCAATTCAGCAGTCTCTCCTTGGAGTCTGTTTTTGAAGCTTTTTTGTTGAGTATAGCCACTCTTAGGTCTGTGATCGAGTGACCAGAGAGATTGAAGTGTTCTCCAACTGGTTTTTGAATGTTATAATTATAACACTCTACACAGTTAGTTCTTGCAGCAGCATTTTGGCTCCAAGGAAATAATTGACAAAAAAGCATATTGGCACATATTATTTTTGCATTGATTTCCTAGGGTTGGTTTTATGAGGTTCAATTCATTATCATTTCACCTATACATTAGTAAAACATGAAAAATGACATATCATTTAAATGCCTTTACCTAAAATCAGCAGTGGGGAAGGAACTTCACATAGTTCTGCTGTTCTTTTCGATGCCTTACAGATAGAGGACTCTGTACAACGCAGATTGTTCTTTAATCTGCCTCAGCTTCAAACTGACAATTTGATATGTGGTACAATCTTAGCAGTTTGTTTGGGGTTTTTTTCCACCTCCATAAATAGAGAAAATAATTGGGAAATCTGAAAAGGAGTTCGCCTCTGGGTAGTTGTAGCAGTTGGGGAAATAATACGTCACAAATATTTTAACCAGATTCCACTGAAATTCTCTTTTTATTTTATCAAAATTTTGGAGGAATTTTAGTTTTTTCCAGTGCTTACCCACACATTTTACAAACTTCACTTAGCATGAAAAGTCTTCTTGATTGCTGCTGAACACAGTATAACTAAGGTAGAGAGCCAATGCTGTACTACAGAATGTACCACAGGGAAGGCTCCTGCTGTTGTGTTGTATGTACCAGTTATGCCCAGCATGGTAGAATCAAACCTTAGATAAGCTTAGACTGCCAAGTATGATTTAAATACAAAGTCAGTAGAGGAAAATGACAGCATGGCAGATGTAGGGTAGTTCTGGAAGTAAAGGAATTAGTTCCTTGCCATCCGACAGTTTGATTTTACTTGTAAAGCTTTATTCAGGGTCAACTCAAATAAGGTTAGGTATAGTTGTATAAAGAAGAAAATGTTCTGATCCCCACTGCACTTGGATAAGTGGATCATAGCTGAGGACAATAACCATATCTCCCCACCACCAACTCTATGAAAAAGACAAAAATTGCGTTCATGTATTTTACTTTACATTGTGAGTCTCAGTCATTTACTGGGACAACTCTGGCATGACACATTTATGTGTCAGATTCTTAATTGAGCAGATGTTATGATGCACCACTAAAAATATATTTTACTATATGTGCCCGTCTCCTTTCTTTATGCTAAAATAGAGTTTCTCATGAAACATCTACAAAAGATATATGTATGGGCTTGGCTACACTTGCGAGTTACAGTGCGATAAAGGAGCCCCGGGCGCGCTAGCTCACTACTTGTCCACACTGGTAAGGAACGTAGAGCGCTCTGACTCCATGGCTACAGCGGTGCTGGTACTCCACCTCGGTAAGTGGAATAACATTTGCTGCGCCACTGCTGGAGCACCTCGACGCCAGTGTGGACGCCCTGGTCCTATAGCGCGCTCTGATCGGCTTCCAGAAGTGTCCCGCAATGCCTGTGCTAGCCACTCTGCTCATCACTTTGAACTCTACTGCCCTGCCCTCAGGTGACCAACCAGCAGATGCGCCCTTTAAATTCTCTGGGAATTTTGAAAATCCCCTTCCTGTTTGCTCAGCCAGGTGTGGAGTGCTCTCAGCGAATCTTTCCAGGTGACCACGCCTCCATGCGATCCCCAGTATGGAGCAATGGTGAGGTGCTGGACCTCAGCAGTGTTTGGGGGGAGGAAGCTGTCCAGTCCCAGCTGTGCTCCAGCGGTAGGAATTACAATACTTTCGGGCAGATATCAAGGGACATGATGGAAAGGGGTCATGACCGGGATGCACTGCAGTGCAGGATTATAGCGAAGGAGCTGCAAAATGTCCACCACAAAGCCCGCAAGGCAAACAGATGCTCCAGTAGTGCCCCTGCAACCTGCCGTTTCTACAAAGAGCTGGACACAATACTTGGGGCCGACCCCACCTCCACTCTGAGGACCACCATGGACACTTCAGATCCCAGTTCAACAAGGCAGGAGGAGGAGGAGGAGCAAAGCGGGACCGAGAGTGCTGAGGTGGAGGAAGACACTCCAGAATCCCTAGATGTGTGCAGCCAGGAGCTGTTCTCAAGCCAGGAGGAAGGTAGCCAGTCACGGTGGCTGGTGCCTGGGGAAGGACAAACACCAGAGGAGGTTACGGGTAAGTGGCTTTTATTTTGGGAAGGAAGTTATTCAGTGCAGGCTCTTGGGGTGAGGAGGGTTAGGGCTGCATGCATGCCTAGATACGGAATAGGGCGTTGATGTGCTCTCTCACATTGTGATAATCGGCCTCAGTGATCTCTTCAAAGGTCTCATCCAGAACTTGGGCAATGCGCTTGTGCAGGTTTCTCAAGAGAGCCACAGTGTTCCTTGTCCCAATAAGGCTAACTTGTCCACGCCGTTGTGCCATGAGGGGCGGGGGGGGATCATTGCTGCACACAGGCAAGCTGCATATGGGCCAGAGCGAAAGCCGCATTGCAGTAGAAGACCCTCCCTTGCTTCCCAGGTCACCCTCAGCAGCGAGATATCTTCCAGGATGAACTCCTGTGGAAAATGTGGGGACAGTATTCAGTATAGGGGCCCCCTGCCACCATTGGCTCTCCCCAAGGCACCGAAACCCAGAGGACAATACAGCCGTGAAACAATCAGTTGCGCTTGACCCTGTGCTTACTCACCATTTTGGGGCTCTATGTGTGCTTGCTTTGGGATGGGCAAATTATGCTATTGTGTAGACTATGCTTGCCCTTAAGTATGGGGGAATCATTGCTCTGTCTCGTGTGAACAATGCTGCCTCTGTTAAGTGTTGCATTTTGCCTTTACAGATGCAACCTTGAGATCTCAGCCATCCGTGTTATCACCGGCCGAAAGACTCCAAAGAATCAGAAAGAGGCCACGTAAAAGCAAGAAAGACATGTTGTATGAAGTAACGCAGCATTCCAGTAATGAAAATCAAAAAGTGCAGGAGTGGCGGGACAGCGAAAGGAGAATCAGCCAGCAGAATGAGGAGTGCCAACACAAAAGCGTGGTGCTGTCAGCAAAGCACAGATCGGCTGATAAGCATAATGGAGCGCCAAGCGGACTTGATCCAGGCACTCGTAGTCATGCAGGCGGAACACTACTGTACCCACCCCCACCTGCAGCCCTTGTCCCAAAACTCTTTTCCTTGTGCCCCCATGTCACCTTCAACCCACTTTCCCCAACATCCTGGTTCTTACCGCCACCAGCTGCTTCCAACACCTGTAGCTTCACCACCGAGCCCTGAAAACTACAACCCTTACCCTCTGCACTCAACACCCATCACCATGCAGTATAGCCATCCTGAAGTGTAGCACTCATTGCACAGCACTCCAGACAAGAAGGCTGAGTATGATAACAGGACATATGCAAATCTGTGATTGTACCATTCCCCACCCCAGGCCCTTGCCCTTTCTGTTTTTCAAGCAGTTTTTTTTCTTTTCAACACATTGATTTTTTGGCTTTAAAAACATTCTTGCACAAAGTAAAAGATACCTTAACCAAGGAAAGAAACAGGCACTGCAAGTCATAGCAAACACAGATTCCTACTAACATTGGAACCACTGCACTTCATTACTGGTGGATTTCAGCCTAAATTGCTCCCTCAAGGCATCCGTAATCCTTGCAGCCCCACGCTGGGCCCTCTAATAGCCCTGCTCTCTGGCTGTTCAGATTCAGCCTCCAGGTGTTGAACTTCTAAGTTCCATGCTTGAGTGAATTGTTCACCCTTCCCTTCACAAATGTTATGAAGGGTACAGCACACAGATATAACCACAGGGATGCTGTCATCGGCCAGGTCCAGCTTCATATACAGAGAGCACCAGGGGCCCTTTAAACAGCCAAAAGCACACTCCACAGTCATTCTGCACCAGCTCAGCCTGTTGTTGAACGGATCCTTGCTGCTGTCAAGGTTCCCTGTGTAGGGTTTCATGAGCCATGGCATTAAAGGGCAAGCAGGGTCTCCAAGGATCACAATGGCATATTGACTTCCCCTATGGTGATCTTCTGGTCTGGGAAAAAAGTCCCGGCTTGCAGCTTCCTGAACAGGCCAGTGTTCCGAAAGATGCGTGCGGACCAGCCTGCATTAATGTCAATGAAAAGCCCACGGTGATGCACAAGCGCTTGGAGAGCCATAGAGAAATACCCCGTCTGATTAACGTACTCTGAGGCTTGGTGGGCTGGTGCCAGAATTGGAATATGTGCGCCAACTATCGCCCCTCTGCAGTTAGGGAAACCTATTTGTGCAAAGCCATCTACAAGGTCATGCATGTTGCCCGGAGTTACAGTTCTTCTGAACAGGATGTGATTAATGGCTCTGCAAACTTGCATCAACACAATTCCAACAGTCGACTTCCCCACTCCAAACTGGTTAGCAACCAATCAGTAGTTGTCTGGAGTTGTCAGCTTCCAGACTGCAATAGCCACCTGCTTTTCCACTGTCAGGGCAGCTCTCAATCTCGTGTCCTTGAACCGCAGGGTGAGGCAAGCTCCTCACAAAGTCCCACAAAAGTGGCTTTTCTCATCCAAAAATTCTGCAGCCACTGCTCATCATCCTCAGACTTGCATGACGATGTGATCCCATTACTCAGTGCTTGTTTCCTGAGCCCAAATGTGGCGTTCCACGGTGGTGAGCATGTCTGTGATTGCCACAAGCAAACTCAGGTCATATACGTTACTTGAGTCTATTGGAGCCCTCACTGTTACTTTGGATCATAAGGAATAACTCGACTGCCAAACGTGACATGCTGGCGAGACTCGTCAGCATACTCCTCAGCAGTTCAGGCTCCATTCCTACAGACCAAAAGGGAAGACAGAGCATGCAGTACAAAAAACGTTGAAAGATGATGCCAAATGTGGACAGAAGCACAGGGATTGCTGGGATGTGAACCAATGCATCATGGGGCTTTGGGACAGGACCCCTTGTTCCTGTCAGAGTGGACAGACTGTAACGCTTTCCCTACTGTGCTTTCCAAAGGCGGGTTTAACTCAAAGCGCTCTACATCTGCCGGTGTGGTCATGCCCTAAGTCATCACTGGATTGCCAAAAACCTGATTTAGTTCAGACAAAGCCACGTGACTCTAAAGCACCTTTATACTATACAGCATTCCCTGGAGATCAGTAGCTTTTTTGTAGGGAAAAAATGTTGGCTGTGTGATCTAAAATAGAGAAGTTTGTGTGATCTAAAATAGAGAAGCCTCCACAAAAAATTCTGTAATTGTGATGCTAGAGCAAAGATCAAACAAAAGACTATCAAGAGCTGTTGGGATATATAGACTCATTCCATATTCATGAAATATTTGGAAATATTGGGAAAAATGTATTTGCTATTCTTCTGCTTTTTTGGGCCAGGCACATGATAGGATGTAAATTATGAAAAAACAATGGCAATTCCATCCATTATGGCCTTAAATACTGTATCATACCCACTTACAGTTGCAGGTGATCTCCAAGGCAACAGGCTTTGTTGAAGAGGTTTCATTGAGAGTCTTCCCCTTTCAAGCCATAGCACTAGCAGATTCTTCCTGAGGCTGTTAATGAACCCATGGGTACATAGACTTTATCAATATCATACATAGTCTCTATGTATATTAAATACATATTTTCTCTCCTCCATATGCATACGTGCACGCGCGCGCGCGCACACACAGACACTAATCATAAAGCAAAGTGCATCCACACGTAGGATCAACATTTCACTAGCTTCAATGGGGGGAAAAAAATCAATAGAATTGCAGCATCAGAAGAACTGGGGTAGAAGCCCAGCTGTGAAGCAGTTAACACAAACACACACATACTGTGGAAAATCAAAGTAATATATATTCCCATTTTCCCAACAATTACTGATGTTGAAGTAATATCGGGATCAGGATATTGGACCTTGATCAGACATGCTATAATCATGTATGCAGAGGCCTGGCTAATTGGGGCACTAGTTTACCACACTACTACAATTAACATTGAATGATGTTGTAAACATCCCTAATTGTGCTAACCGTAGCCATGAATATTTTAGTCAACTGGCATGTATTCAAAAAATTAAAATGTTTAAGGAATTGTAATGGGTTGCATTATGTTAATAAGAAAGAGCACTTGAAGGTATGTCTGCTTACTACTGAGTCTCTGGATACATGCAGGCATAATGAACAAAGCAGCTCTCTTTTTTTCCTCCACATGCACAAGAATTTATTTATTTTGTAAGTGCATCAATCATTTTTGTAAACATGCAATAATAGATCTATAAAGGATCCTGAGTGTTTAGAGATGCTCCATGCTATGTGACTATCATCCTATGCTATTGGGAATCCTTCAGTATTCTCTGTCCTTGTTTCAGAATTTCAAAACAACATTTCCCAATAGTGATGATAAGTCTGTTGTAGACAGCTGTAGATGAAGAGGAGAAGACACTTAAATTGACAGTATGAATGAATGTATAGCTGGACAGAGAAGACACAAGTGCCAGATGAGTGACCCAAAGTAGGAAAAAAGGCCTATAGATTCATAGATTCCGAGTCCAGAAGGAACCACTCTGATCATTTAGTCTGACCTCGAGAGTAAGAGGCCATAGAACTTCCCCAAACTAATTCCTAGTGAACAGCGTTTATAAAAACTTTCAATTTCTATTTAAAATACAATACATCAGTGATGGAGAGTCCACCACAACCATTGGTAAATTGTTCTAATTGTCAATTATCCTCACCTGAAAAAAAATGTATGCCTTATTTCCAGTCCGAATTTGTATATCTTTAATTTTCAGCCACTGGATCGTGTTACACTTTTCTCTGCCAGATTGAAGAGCCCATTATTAAATATTTATTCCCCATATAAATACATATAGACTGTGATCACATCACTTAACCTTTTCTTTACTAAGCTAAAACCGCTTCAGTTTATTAACATCCTTCTCAAATTGTGAGAGGCACCAGACCTCAACAATGTTCCAGCAGCAGACACACCAGTGCTAAAATGCAGAGGCAGAATAACCTTTATGTTTATATTTGAAATTCCCCTGTTTATGCATTCAGGGTGGATTTGATTTAAATCAAATTGATTTAAATCATGATTTAAATCACTAGTCAGGAAGACTCGATTTAATCATGGATTTCTACATAAAAGTGCATTCTTGTTGGTTCTTATAATCTTAATACATATTCTTCACAACTCAGAGATAGATGTAGGTTTCATTTTTAGAAGTACACACTGTACATTTTTAAGTGATTTATTTTGAAAACTTTTCAGACTAGTTTTACAGCTATATCAGAAAATGAATGATTGTTTGGTTATTTCATTTACCAAAGGTAATTGAAGCAGATATTTACGAAGTGAGAGGTGAACTATCTTCAATTCAACAGGTTAATCATTAATATTTGGAAGATTTTCTTGCCATGCTGTATTAGGAGGAGATCACCATCAGATAGACATTTAAATTGTTTTATTTAACTAAAACAATGTTATGTATTCTGGATCTTTTTCTTCAACAGCAAACTTATAACATTTCAACAAAACAATTTTAGAATTTAGTTAAACATTCAAGTTTTTTAAGATCAGGTTTGTTTTTGTTAAAATTGTTTTTAACCAAAATAGTTAAATGAAACGTTTAAAAAAACCCACAAAAATTAAATTGACTAGATCAGCCAGATCAATATGAAAAACTTAAAATATTGGCTTCTGCACCTAACTCAGTCGTCTTCACCTTCATTTTCCTGTGTGTTCCTGTGTGTTCATAATCTGGAAAAGAAAAACAAGCTTTCCTGCTTTTTCAGGTCCCAAACACACATCATCTTCAATGCAGCTTCCTCCTGAGAAGGAAAACTTCTCATGATGTTGTTTCATTTGGACAACCAAGCCTTGCATTTCTTTGTTGCACTGTTTGCCTTTTGTATGCATGGCGGTCTCACCCACAGGTAGAGGAACTTCATTAAAATATTCGCAAACTGGGTCTCTTTTATGGCATGCTGCCATAATAGGTTTTCCCTTCTAGTGAGAGAATGATATGGTAGGTCTCAAATCAACGAAGGCTACACTCAGAAAGACCTCAAGACTTCTGGAATATGCTGTTCAGTTTCACTTTTGTTTCTACTGCCTGTCCCTCCCTTTTCACATTTATCTCCAGACTTCTTCTCCTTGTCCAAATCTATTCTGCCCTCATTCTATTCATTGAACTTTTTTCAACTTTGCACTTTTAGAGAGAGGAAAGGGATTGACTCTGTGTACACAAATTTGCAGAGGGACAATAGGGTTGAGGTCTGTTATTTCTCACCTCTATATATTATTTATTTATTTATTTAAAACATTTTTTTGCTGTTAACAAGCATGTTATCTCTGGAGACACAAATCCACAGTTTGAGAACTGCAGAACTATGCATCTCTGATGGTATCTTCTAGACTGAGCACTGAGTCCCATTGGGTAGATAGAAAGATTAACCTAAATAATCTATACAGAAGCCCCTGGACCCCATAAGACTGGATCCCTAATCCATGAACTATTGGAGCTCATTTACAAAATTTTTCTTAAACATTACATGAATATATTGTCTCATACTATAGAATGAGAATTTATAATCCATGATGAGATATCTTTGAGCTATAGTGTATCTTAATTGAAACTATCTTTAGATTGGACTTTTTTGATAAAATGCTTTCTGAGGAAAAAATCTATTTAAATAAAAAAAAACCAGATTTTTTTTATTTTCTTTTTAAAAGTCATTGATTTCTATCCACCTCAATTTCATTAGCTTTTTAGGCCACAGCATCACACTGGAAACTCATATTCACCTGTATATCCACCATCACCCCCAAATCTTACTCAGAGTAATATTTCAAATACAGTAAAACCTCAGAAATGGAGGTTGTTCATAACTCTAAAATCTGAACAAAACATTATGGTTGTTCTTTCAAAAGTTTACAATTGAACATTGACTTAATACAGATTTGAAACTTTACTATGCAGAAGAAAAATGCTGGTTTTAACCATCTTAATTTAAACGAAACAAGCACAAAAACAGTTCCCTTACCTTGTCAAATCTTTAAAAAAAAACCACCTTTATTTTTAGTAGTTTAAGTTTAACATAGCACTATACAGTATTTGCTTTTAAAAAAAAATTGGTCTCTGCTATTGTCTGATTGCATACTTCTGGTTCCAAACAAGGTATGTGGTTAAGTGGTCGTTTCATAACACAGGTGTCCATAACTCTGAGCTTCTACTGTAAATCTCAAAGTTAATGTGGAAGTATTAGCATTATTCCTACCCCACCTAAATTCTTATGCCCATTGTGCCATGGGTATCTAAACTCATGAGGCTGGAGACATCTAGATATCCTTCTTTGAAGCACATAAAAATAAATCTGCTAGCCCTTGTCCCTTGCTCCATAATTCTTTACCATAAGTTTAATTTTAATAATGTGAGATGAGGAACAGAAATGTAATACCAATGGGCATAAAAAAATCTTAGGTCAGCATGTCTGTAATTTACCATTAATATTTTGTTGGGTATGTAAATAATAATCCAGTATCCTCTGAAAGCTGGAAACATCAGGTATTACCCAAATTGTTTGAAAAGAAGAAGTGTTTGTTGTTAACATGATCCTGCTGGTAACATCAGATTCTCCAGATGGTGTTTCTTTGTTCAATAACCATTTTATCTCCTAGGAGAATTAGGATCTTTGAACAAAAATTGTTAGGGTAATAGAATATATAAAATACTCTCGGGAATGATGGATGATAGAATTCCCCATTAGGTCACTGATGTGAATTCAGTGGAGGTTCTTCTTCAATGCTTAGCCAAACGGCTAAGTAGCCATCGATCACCATTTGATTGCCTGTGCCGAGAATCCAACATCGGAAAAGGCTTGATGCACCCACGTAATAGGGGGTCTGCTTCTGGGCCACCTCCACCCCTCAGCTGGTGAAATTTTATCCTAGATGTTAGAAGGCACCTGGAGAATGACATTCACTGGAACTTCTTGTGGCATTCTCACAACATGTCCGGAAAGCATAAGACTCCATCTGAGGACAATGCCCCAGCAGTCTGTAGACCAGAGTGACCATAAATATCTGTATTACAAATGAAGTCATTCCACTTTATGTCCAAAATACAACATTGGCATTTTGTGTAGAAAGCTTCCAGCTTTGTCCAGTCTGAGTGGCATAGTGTCCATGTTTTGCAACTGTACAGTAGTATGGAGAGGATACAGCTCGAATAGACCCTGAACTTGGTTGTCATTCCAAGATGATGTTGATTCCATATTCACTGTAAATGACCCATGGAAGATGCTCCAAGCCAGTGGAGATCCTCAATGTGAGAGCTGGAGGAACTGGTGAGTATAAAACCCAAACAGCAGAAGATGGAGACTGCTTCGCCAGTTTCATTATTGAAAGAAATTGGGGTTTCGGGTGGACTTCATACTAGATATTGCAGCTTTGTCTTTGACCATGAAACATGGAGGCCAACCGTAGCCAACTCTTCCTCCACTTGCTGGCGTGCCTTGCAACATCTGTTAGGGCTCTGTACTAGAAGAGCATCATCATCCAGATAGTCAAGGTCTGAGAGTGAAAGATCACCGATCTTAATGCCTAGAGATCTAATGGAATGCTGCATTATGAAATCCATTTCCTGACAAAAGAGTGTAGTTGATGTTGGTCAAAAGTCATTACTAGCTGATGACTCTTTCAACGCTTATTAGTTAGTGGTCTCAATCTAGTGATGAAGAAAAGAGTGTCCATAGAAGGAGAACTACCATCACACCTGGCAATCTCAAGAGAAAGGCCAAGCACTGTGTGAATGTGAAGAATGAAGTTCCCACTTCAGTCCTATAGGGAGTTCCTCCAGGGCAATTTTAAGGCACTTGGACAATACAATGTGAATTTTGATGTTTGATCTGCTGCTGTTTTAGTAGAACGTGTTCTGTAAACAAAAGCAGGACCTCAGGCTCCACGGCTGTCAACGTAGCACTTTTCACCAGCACTAACTTAAAAAAAAAAAAAAACAGAACACTTTCCCAGAGAAAAATTAAATATGCAAGGGTCAAGAGTCTGAAATGTGCATAATTGGACATAGTAGCAAAATTAGTCAATTAAGGAGACACGATGCATGCTGCTGGCCCAAGACTGCTTTGTGTAGTAATGAACGTATATTGTGACAAAGTTCCTCCTCTGCCTTGGTGGGTCCTGTGCTTATTGGCGGATTTGCTTGACTCAGAGATTCACCACAGCCCTCAGTTTGGCCACTTTTGCTTGTGGCTCAAACGTGACGTTCACTCAGCTAACCTCATCACTAGCCAGCATGGGGAAAAGGAAGGAGAACAATCCCCTCAGTCTCTGTTGGTCCACCTAGTGGGTTGGGGGACAGGCCAGGGACCTTCCCCTCTGGTGAGACCCACAGTCCAGGACTACAACTCTTGTATCCAATAGGGAGTTGGGGAGATGGGGGCAATCCGGGCCCACCCTCTACTCCGGGTTCCAGCCCAGGGCCCTGTGGATCACAGCTGTCTATAGTGTTTTGTGTAACACCTGTGTGATAGCTACAACTCCCTGGGCTACTTTCCCATGGCCTCCTCCCAACACCTTCGGTATCCTCATCACAGGACCTTCCTCCTGATGCCAGATAGTGTTTGTATTCCTCAGTCCTCCAGCAGCACGCCCTCTCACTCTCAGCTCCTTGAGCGCCCCTCACTGACTGAAGTGAGGTCCTTTTTAAACCAGGTGCCCTGATTAGCCTGCCTTAATTGATTCTAGCAGCTTCTTATTTGGCTCCAGGTGTCCTAATTAGCCTGTCTGCCTTAATTGGTTCCAGCAAGTTCCTGATTGTTCTGGAACTGCCCGTTACGTTACCCAGGGGAAAGGGACCTGCTTAACCTGGGGCTAATATATCTGCCTTCTATCACTCTCCTGTAGCCATCTGGCCCAACCCTGTCACAATATGAAGTCATTGAAGACATGCCAATATGTTGCAGACGCAAAACATTAAATACTGTCTCATTTATATTTATGAAATATTATAGCACACATTTACATCAGGGACACAGCATGTTTTGAGTAATGCTAGTGTGGATAAAGTATGAAACTGAAATTCCCTCTCCTTGCATGTATCGATTTGGTACCAAGAAGACTGCAGGCTTAGCAAATAAAAAGCACTCATTCCTGTTGTGTGCTAATTTATTATAAGGAATAACATACCCACAATGGGGCACAATACAGTTCTAATTCCATCACCCTAGGCAGTTCATATCATAAACCATAGGAATTGTGTCACCAATGCCCTGAAATGTAATTAAAGCCACAATTTATGCACATTTTAAGAGTATGTGTTGTAACAACCAGGCAAGGTACTAACAAACTTCAACAGGCCTTTATTCTTAAAGTGGAAACTTCTTTACCAAGCTGCTGCTGCACTCTCAGTAGCTCTCACTCGACCTCCTCAAGTTCCCCCCAGTCCTGTTTCCTGTTCTTTCAGACTCCCAACAGCCAGTGCTCCCAGTTCTAATAATTACAAGCAGCATCTAAACACCACATTCCCTCCTCTCTTAAGAAACTCTCCCTGTTAAAATAAACATTGTTGTTCTAACCACAGGAACAAATATGAAACAAGACACTATACTGTTGGAAGAAATATGACACTGAAAACATTGTAGATACTACATAACATAGTCTCTAGTCCAGACAGGTGGTCGTCTGGGTCTGACAGGCTCTCTCTCAAGCCCCGGTTCTAGTGCAATGTCTTGTTGTTTTGTACTACAGTGAAGTCATCCAATGTAGACTGTGTGTTGGCATAATCTCCTCTTGGTGCATAAGCAACTGCAAGATAAGAAGCATTCCATACCTGCCCAACAGAAAGTCGATAGGTGTAAGGTCCCTTCTTCTCTATGATTTTAAAAGGAGCTGTGAATTTATCATCCCCTTTTCATAAAATTCTAGGTTTTCGTATTCTAACGAAGGAACTACACTCAAACTTTGGTTCCTTACCACCCTGCCGCTTGTCTCTGAAAGCCTTATACTTTGCTTGGTTCTGTTCAACTGTTTTTTTTTCACATCATCCTCGGTTGGGGCATCAGGTCGTGCCTGTAACAATCCAACAGTGTTCAGTTTAGTATTCATCTGTTTCCCATGCAGTAACTCTGCGGGTGATCTTTGTGTTGTGGCATGTCATGTAGCCTAGTATGCTTGCAAGAAATCAGTAGTGAAGGTTATCCACAATCAGCCTTCCAGTTTAGCTGTTTGCAAACTCTCTTTCAAACGTCTGTTAAACCATTTGATTTCCCCATTGGCTTGACGGTAATATAGGGATGGCCTTCTGTGTAAAATGTTCCTCTCTGCTAGAAAAGTTTCCAACTCCAGGGAAGTAAATTGACTACTATTATCTGAAACCAGTTCTTTGGGATTATCTTCCCTGCTAAAAACTGAAGAGAGAAACTTAATTACTGTAGCAGAAGAGAAAAGGAGTACTTGTGGCACCTTAGAGACTAACAAATTTATTAGAGCATCAATTAATAAGCTTTCGTGAGCTACAGCTCACTTCATCGGATGCATTTGGTGGAAAAAAGAGAGGAGAGATTTATATACACACACACAGAGAACATGAAACAATGGGTTTATCATACACACTGTAAGGAGAGTGATCACTTAAGATAAGCCATCACCAACAGCAGGGGGGGGGAAGGAGGAAAACCTTTCATGGTGACAAGCAGGTAGGCTAATTCCAGCAGTTAACAAGAATATCAGAGGAACAGTGGGGGGTGGGGTGGGAGGGAGAAATACCATGGGGAAATAGTTTTACTTTGTGTAATGACTCATCCATTCCCAGTCTCTATTCAAGCCTAAGTTAATTGTATCCAGTTTGCAAATTAATTCCAATTCAGCAGTCTCTCGTTGGAGTCTGTTTTTGAAGCTTTTTTGTTGAAGTATAGCCACTCTTAGGTCTGTGATCGAGTGACCAGAGAGATTGAAGTGTTCTCCAACTGGTTTTTGAATGTTATAATTCTTGACATCTGATTTGTGTCCATTCATTCTTTTACGTAGAGACTGTCCAGTTTGGCCAATGTACATGGCAGAGGGGCATTGCTGGCACATGATGGCATATATCACATTGGTAGATGCGCAGGTGAACGAGCCTCTGATAGTGTGGCTGATGTGATTAGGCCCTATGATGGTATCCCCTGAATAGATATGTGGACAGAGTTGACAACGGGCTTTGTTGCAAGGATAGGTTCCTGGGTTAGTGGTTCTGTTGTGTGGTGTGTGGTTGCTGGTGAGTATTTGCTTCAGATTGGGGGGCTGTCTGTAAGCAAGGACTGGTCTGTCTCCCAAGATCTGAGAGAGCGATGGGTCGTCCTTCAGGATAGGTTGTAGATCCTTGATGATGCGTTGGAGGGGTTTTAGTTGGGGGCTGAAGGTGATGGCTAATGGCGTTCTGTTGTTTTCTTTGTTGGGCCTGTCCTGTAGTAGGTGACTTCTGGGTACTCTTCTGGCTCTGTCAATCTGTTTCTTCACTTCAGCAGGTGGGTACTGTAGTTGTAGGAATGCATGATAGAGATCTTGTAGGTGTTTGTCTCTGTCTGAGGGGTTGGAGCAAATGCGGTTATATCGTAGCGCTTGGCTGTAGACAATGGATCGAGTGGTATGATCTGGATGAAAGCTAGAGGCATGTAGGTAGGAATAGCGGTCAGTAGGTTTCCGATATAGGGTGGTGTTTATGTGACCATCGCTTATTAGCACCGTAGTGTCCAGGAAGTGGATCTCTTGTGTGGACTGGTCCAGGCTGAGGTTGATGGTGGGATGGAAATTGTTGAAATCATGGTGGAATTCCTCAAGAGCTTCTTTTCCATGGGTCCAGATGATGAAGATGTCATCAATGTAGCGCAAGTAGAGTAGGGGCATTAGGGGACGAGAGCTGAGGAAGCGTTGTTCTAAGTCAGCCATAAAAATGTTGGCATACTGTGGGGCCATGCGGGTACCCATCGCAGTGCCGCTGATTTGAAGGTATACATTGTCACCAAATGTGAAATAGTTATGGGTCAGGACAAAGTCACAAAGTTCTGCCACCAGGTTAGCCGTGACAGTATCGGGGATACTACTACAGGACAGGCCCAACAAAGAAAACAACAGAACGAGCCAACTATCCAACTATACTCTTAGCCCAGCGGAAGAATCTGTCCTATCTCGGGGCCTCTCCTTTTGCCCCTCCACCCCCACGAACATGATACAGTTCTGTGGTGACCTAGAATCCTATTTTCGACGTCTCAGACTCAAGGAATATTTCCAACACACCTCTGACCAACATATTAACCCACAGAGACCTTCCTGCCAACACTACAAAAAGAAGGATTCTGGGTGGACTCCTCCTGAAGGTCGAAACAGCAGCCTGGATTTCTACATAGACTGCTTCCGCCGACGTGCACGAGCTGAAATTGTGGAAAAGCAGCATCGCTTACCCCATAACCTCAGCCATGCAGAACACAGTGCCATCCACAGCCTCAGAAACAACTCTGACATCATAATCAAAAAGGCTGACAAAGGAGGTGCTGTCGTCATCATGAATAGGTCAGAGTATGAACAAGAGGCTACTAGGCAGCTCTCCAACACCACTTTCTACAAGCCATTACCCTCTGATCCCACTGAGAGTTACCAAAAGAAACTACAGCATTTGCTCAAGAAACTCCCTGAAAAAGCACAAGAACAAATCCGCACAGACACACCCCTGGAGCCAGGACCTGGGGTATTCTATCTGCTACCCAAGATCCATAAACCTGGAAATCCTGGACGCCCCATCATCTCAGGCATTGGCACCCTGACAGCAGGATTGTCTGGCTATGTAGACTCCCTCCTCAGGCCCTTCGTTACCAGCACTCCCAGCTATCTTCGAGACACCACCGATTTCCTGAGGAAACTACAGTCCATTGGTGATCTTCCTAAAAACACCATCCTAGCCACTATGGATGTAGAAGCCCTCTACACCAACATTCCACACAAAGATGGACTACAAGCCGTCAGGAACAGTATCCCCGATACTGTCACGGCTAACCTGGTGGCAGAACTTTGTGACATTGTCCTGACCCATAACTATTTCACATTTGGTGACAATGTATACCTTCAAATCAGCGGCACTGCGATGGGTACCCGCATGGCCCCACAGTATGCCAACATTTTTATGGCTGACTTAGAACAACGCTTCCTCAGCTCTCGTCCCCTAATGCCCCTACTCTACTTGCGCTACATTGATGACATCTTCATCATCTGGACCCATGGAAAAGAAGCTCTTGAGGAATTCCACCATGATTTCAACAATTTCCATCCCACCATCAACCTCAGCCTGGACCAGTCCACACAAGAGATCCACTTCCTGGACACTACGGTGCTAATAAGCGATGGTCACATAAACACCACCCTATATCGGAAACCTACTGACCGCTATTCCTACCTACATGCCTCTAGCTTTCATCCAGATCATACCACTCGATCCATTGTCTACAGCCAAGCGCTACGATATAACCGCATTTGCTCCAACCCCTCAGACAGAGACAAACACCTACAAGATCTCTATCATGCATTCCTACAACTACAGTACCCACCTGCTGAAGTGAAGAAACAGATTGACAGAGCCAGAAGAGTACCCAGAAGTCACCTACTACAGGACAGGCCCAACAAAGAAAATAACAGAACGCCATTAGCCATCACCTTCAGCCCCCAACTAAAACCCCTCCAACGCATCATCAAGGATCTACAACCTATCCTGAAGGACGACCCATCGCTCTCTCAGATCTTGGGAGACAGACCAGTCCTTGCTTACAGACAGCCCCCCAATCTGAAGCAAATACTTACCAGCAACCACACACCACACAACAGAACCACTAACCCAGGAACCTATCCTTGCAACAAAGCCCGTTGTCAACTCTGTCCACATATCTATTCAGGGGATACCATCATAGGGCCTAATCACATCAGCCACACTATCAGAGGCTCGTTCACCTGCGCATCTACCAATGTGATATATGCCATCATGTGCCAGCAATGCCCCTCTGCCATGTACATTGGCCAAACTGGACAGTCTCTACGTAAAAGAATGAATGGACACAAATCAGATGTCAAGAATTATAACATTCAAAAACCAGTTGGAGAACACTTCAATCTCTCTGGTCACTCGATCACAGACCTAAGAGTGGCTATACTTCAACAAAAAAGCTTCAAAAACAGACTCCAACGAGAGACTGCTGAATTGGAATTAATTTGCAAACTGGATACAATTAACTTAGGCTTGAATAGAGACTGGGAATGGATGAGTCATTACACAAAGTAAAACTATTTCCCCATGGTATTTCTCCCTCCCACCCCACCCCCCACTGTTCCTCTGATATTCTTGTTAACTGCTGGAATTAGCCTACCTGCTTGTCACCATGAAAGGTTTTCCTCCTTCCCCCCCCTGCTGTTGGTGATGGCTTATCTTAAGTGATCACTCTCCTTACAGTGTGTATGATAAACCCATTGTTTCATGTTCTCTCTGTGTGTGTATATAAATCTCTCCTCTGTTTTTTCCACCAAATGCATCCGATGAAGTGAGCTGTAGCTCACGAAAGCTTATTAATTGATGCTCTAATAAATTTGTTAGTCTCTAAGGTGCCACAAGTACTCCTTTTCTTTTTGCGAATACAGACTAACACGGCTGCTACTCTGAAACCTGTAGCAGAAGAGATTTGCGATGTAAATGCTACCTCAGGCCATTTACTGAAATAGTCTATTAAAGAGATGGCATAACGGCAGTCACTTGGAGCAGTATCAAAGGGTCCTACAATGTCAATCACCACTTTTTCCCATGCAGATTCAGGAAGAGGAACAGGGTGTAACGGAGGGGTACATGTCACTGTTGTCTTATCATGCATTTGACAAGTGACACAGGATTTTATGAGTGCTTCAGTTTAAGAGTCCATCTCTGGCCACCAAACAGATCCTGTAGTCATTGTTTGGTTCTGATAGTTCCTTGATGAGTATCGTGTGCCAGGTGTACAAGTTTTGACTGTAATTCTTCCGGCACAAATAGCCGGTGTATACCTCGTAGCACACAGCCATCAAGAAAAAAAAGTTCATCCCGAACTCTAAAATAAGATAGCAAAACTGGGTCAAGATTTTTACAGCTACTGGGCCATCTCTTTGTCAGAAATTCCTGTAGTTTTTGTTGAATTGGACATGCTGAACAAGCATTGAACAAGCATTTGAAATTGTTCTCTTGTAACTGCAGTAAGAGTGCTTGCAATAAGCGCAACTACTACATCCTCATCCTCCGGTGGACCATCTGGTGAAGGCAAAGGCAGGTGAGAAAGGCAATCAGCTATCACATTTTCATTTCCAGCCTTATATTCCAGTTCATAATTGAAAGAGTAGTCTTGGAGACCCTCAAGCAATAAGATATCCTGCTCTTCCCAGTCCTTTAGTGATAAGCAATTTCGTCAAACAGCTGTGGTCTATGCGCAACTTGAATGTGCAGCTCCACAGGTAAGTTCTCCATTTTTCAGTAGCCCAGACACAAGCAAGTGCTTCTTTTTTGATTGTAGAATATTTTCTCTCAGTATTACTTAGTGTCCTTGAAGCAAATGCAACAGTCCTGTCTGTGTTGTCCTCATGAAGTTGTGTGAAGACAGCCCCAAGTCCATAATCAGAAACATCAGTAGTTACAATTGTGGGCAATGCAGGACTGAATAGTGCCAGGACTGGGCTATGTACAATCAAGTCTTTCACCGTTTTGAAACTAGCTTGTGCATCCATTGTCCACATTAAGGTTGAACTTCCCCGTAGTAATTCTTGTAACGGTTTAATGACAGAAACATAATTGCGAATGAATTTTGCATACCAGGTGGTAAAACCGAAGAAGGAAAGTAAGATTCGCAAATCTGTTGGAGGAGAAGCATTTGAAATTGCCAGGATATGATCTGGATCAGATTTCAGTCCAGCCTGTGAAATTGTATGCCCCAGAAAGGAGAGTTCAGTTTGTCTAAATTTGCATTTTGACCTATTGAGCTTGAGGCCTGCTTTGCTGATGCAGTTTAGAACAGACTTCAGGTTATTGTCATGCTCCTCAGAAGTATTTCTAAACACGAAAATATCATCTAAATAGCACTGAACTCCATGTTGATTCTTCAGAATCAATGACATCATGTTTTGGAAGGCACTTGGGGCAGATGCGAAACCGTATGGAACACGTTTAAAACAAAATAGTCCCTCATGTGTAAGAAATGCTGTGAGGTCTCTGCTGTATTCATGCAACTTCATGCAACTGGTAGTACGAGGTCTGCAAATCAAGACTAGAAAACATCTTTGCTCCATGGAGTTCTGCAAATACTTCTTCTATATGAGGAAGAGGATGGCTATCAATCACAATAGCTTTATTTGGCTCCCTTAAGTCCACACAAAGGCGAATGCCTCCCTTCTTCTGCATCACTACTATAGGTGAAACCCATTCCAAGGAGTCAATCTCCTCAATAATGTCCTTTTGAGCAAGTTTTCTAAGTTCCTCTGAAACAGCTTCCTTGACTGAAAAGAGTAAGCGCCATAACTTCTGTTGTACAGGCATCACATTATTCCGCATTTTAACTTTATGCAGAAACCCATAAGCACAGCCGAGTTTCTCCTCAACCTGGTGTTGGGTCCCAGCTGAAACTGGTGTGTGTACCGCAAGACTGCTTTGCTGAGGAAGATCAGCTCATCTATTAACTACTCTGAGATTTAAAGCAGCCAATAAATCACTGCCAAGGGTAGGAGTGTCTTTGTGGACAACGTAGAGCTCTGCAGTTACACAGCAATCACCAAAAGTAACTGTTGCTGGCAAGCAGCCATGTACTGGAATATGGTTATTCAAATAGCAACCAAGTGAAGTTTGGGTTCAGTAAGAGGCACATCTTTAAAGTAATGCAAATAGATGGAATGATGTAGTATAGATACTGCTGAGCCAGTGTCCAACATTAGCTGAATAAAGTGTGATTTGCCTGAGGGTCTGGCAGAAATGTTTACAGTGCACTTTATTTGTTCTGGAATATGTGCAGTAGTGATTTTGTCCAGCTCAGCACAGTAACATCTGGTATTGTAACTGCATGCACCTGTTGATTGAACTGGCTGCTGCAACATACTTTAGCAAAATGTCCAATCTTTTTGCAATGATTGCACTGAGCTACTTTTGCCGGACATCCTGTGTAGCTTGCAAGGTGTTGTGGGTATCCACAGCAAAAGCATGCTTTTACTGTATTTTGAATTTGCTGATTCCGTGGTTTTTCATTAGTTTTCCTCTTGGAGTCATTTGACCGCAGCGATAGTGAACTTTTCTGCAAAGGAGTCACAGCCTGGACTGTGCCTCCTCTATCCATGCTCATCATTTTGGCTTCAGCTGTAGCTCACTCAATCTGAGTAGTAATGGTTATTGTTTTTTCTAGTGTAAGTTGTGGTTCTAGAAGTAAGCGTTCTCTTACATGATACATGGTTGTTTTCTCAATGAGCAGGTCTCTAATCAACTCATCTGCCACATTCCCAAAGTCACAAGTTACAATCAGACTCCTCAGGGAAACAATATACTGCATTATATTGCTCACGCTGGCGAAATCTGTAGCGATTAGCTACTACATTCACTTTTGGCACAAAAAAGTTCTTTAATGCAGTGAGTTGAGTCTCATATTTATCATCTGCAAGGGGAAAAGTGTAAAATATATGCTGCCCTTCTGCTCCAAGGCAGTGGATTAGCAGAGCATGCTTTCTTACTTCAGAAATCTCTGTAGCACTGATTGCAAGCAGATAACTCTCAAACATATGAATCCAGGCAGTAAAAGCAATTGGAGGCTCACCTGGGCTTTGCAGAAAGGGTGCAGATGGGTTCAGAGGCAGAAGATCCATCCTCATCGCCAAAATGTTGTAACAACCATGCAAGGTACTAACAAACTTCAACAAGCCTTTATTCTTAAGATGGAAAACCTCTTTACCAAGCTACTGCTGCAATGTCGGTAGCTCTCACTCAGCCTCAACTCTCCCCCTCTTCCTGTTTCCTGTCCTTTCAAACTCCCAACAGCCAGTGCTCCCAGTTTTAATAATTACAAGCAGCATATAAACACCACAGTATGTTACATTTACACATATAAAGAACGCTTTTCATCCCACTTTATAGTTTAACTCCCATCTGCCCATGGTAATTCTGAGCTGGCCACATGTTTTGCTATGTTCCTTCCCTTACAGGTGTTTTTGTTTTATTTATTTAAACAGTTCCATTTGTAAGATGGACCTTTTGTCAAGCTCTAGCCACATTTACCAATTAAAGCAATACACAAGCCAAACAATATTAGATAACAAAAGTACACTGCAACTTCACACCAGCTCAACTTCTTGCACCAGGCCTGAGTAAACAGAAGGCCTCCAACATATGCTCTGACAGTCAATACACTCTTGCTCTTTTCAAACCAAAGGGGGAGTGGATTGCAGAGCCACAGGACTGTCACCAATTAGGCCTTGCCCCCAGACACAGATGACCAAACCTATGAGATGTTGGTTCAAAGCATTGAAGATGATAGCAATGATAGTCCAATGCATGGAGGGAAAGATGCACTTTAAGGTACATAGGACCCAAACCACACTGAAAAGTAGAAATAGAGGAATGACCATACCAGATCAGACTCATGATGGGCTACTGAGTTCAGTATTAAAGATGGATGTACTTTTTGTCTGTAACCTTTTTTCAAGAAAAAATGTAGATTTAGATTGACTGAAATAGTTAGTGAATTCATGTGTGTTTCAAATTGTTTTCCTTTTTCTCCCCCTAAAATGTCAAAACAATTCATTTTGACATGAGGCATATCTGGTTTTTTGAACCAAATGCACAAGACAACTTAGGTACCATCACAAAATCAAAGAAATGGTGGCAGTGAGACCCTCTTACACCCAATAGCCCAGGGCACTCACTTTGGCTGTAGGAGTCCTGGTTTCAAATCCCCACTTTGAACTCAAGTTTGCCCATCTCCCAGGTAAGTGCCCTAACCAGCAGGGCATAGAGTCATTGTTACTTTCTTGTTAAACTAATGAATATTTAAGTATTTTACACAAAAAGGGACAGCTTTAGCAGACGAGAATGAGAGGACACCCTCCTCCCCCCACCCCGACACACACAATGGCCTGTAGTTAGGGCATTCACTGGAGAGGGGAGAGAAAATTCTAAAATAATTCAGTTTTGGGTTGACCCAAAATGATTTTTTTATTATTTATTTTTCAGAACTGCCAGCAAAATGACAAATCAGTTATTTGCACAGCTCCATTTGATATTTTCTCTACAACCATGGAGATACTAAGTGTTTCAGAAGAAAATGTAAAATTTCCTCTTCTAATCCCCATTAATAGAAAATAAAGCAGTAACATGCCTATGAGGGAAATTTCTTCCCAATCCCACACAATTACTGGTTTGTTTATGCTAAAGCATGATGATTGATATGCTATGTAATGTAAATATTTTTCTTGGATAGTGTAAGCATTCATATTCTTGTTTTCCTTATAAGCTGACTAGTCTTTTCTAAAAGTTACTAAGCTCTTCCCTTCAGTAATACCCTGTGGCAGCAAGTTC
The DNA here is from genome assembly GCF_009764565.3 of Dermochelys coriacea. NCBI lineage: Eukaryota > Metazoa > Chordata > Testudines > Dermochelyidae > Dermochelys > Dermochelys coriacea. Next base: position 50,803,572 of record NC_050073.1, read on the forward strand.
CACAGGCTAATTTGCAGTATCTTATAAAAAATAACCATTTGTTCTAAATTTGTTGTATTTTAATCTCAATATTCTCTCTTATTCTTGTATTATTTGTAAAGCTGTTCTGCAAAAAAGTTTCAATTTCATTTTTTGCTCTACAATTTTTGAAAAGGAACAATTTATTTATTTCATATTTTATTATTAATTATTATTGTTATGCAAAGAACATATTGAAGATGTTTGGATTCCTCCTCCCACCTTTTTTTGTGGGGTGGGGGCTAAAAAAGACAAGTAGAAAGGAGTGGAGGGAATGAGTAAAAAGGGATGGGATGAAGGAGAAGAGAAACTAGAAACACCCAATTTACTTCATTATCAGGTTTCAAAGAAATTTTTTTTAAGTACAAAAATGATTTTTTTTCAGATTTTTTTTTTTAAATGGCCATTTTTGACTTTTTTCATTCAAAAAGTGTAAACCAGCTCTAATTATCTGAAAGCTCCCAATTTATTTCTGCATACTATTCATCATTTTGTTCGTCTATATCTTGTCAGGTCTTATTCGTTTCCTTTGAAAATTAGGACTGTTGAGTAAATAATTCCTCTCCATATGGAAGTTTTACCCAATTTATAACCTATAACAGTCCAGATCCTGCACCATTAAAGTCAATGTGAGCTTAATATTGATTTCAATTAGTGTAAGATCAATCCCTATTTTTGCTGCTTTTTTGTGGATCTTTTCTACTTTCTTTTTAGAGATGGAAAGACCAAAACAAACCTTGTATTTGGCAATATTTTCTATCCCTTCTTACTACAGGCTAATATTTTATTTTCTTTTTTTATGACTACCGCTGCATATTGAGTAGATGTTTACAGTGAGCTGTTCATAATGATACCCTGGATTTTTTTTTTGAGTAGCTGCAGTTAATTTATAACCCATCAATGTGTCTGAACATTTCAAACTGTTCTTTGTAATCTCCATTACTTTGCACTTTTCTGCATTGGATTAACTTTGTAATATCCTTTTAAAACTCTCCATAAACTGCTTTAGAATTGACAAACCTAACAATGGTATTTCATTCTCCAAATTGTTTCCCCCTCACTCTTCATCCCTTCTTTCAGATCATTATTGAATAGAGCTGAGCAGGAAATGATTTGTTTTCCTCTGAAAAAGTGTTGAAATTTTTTCAATACTTTTTATTTATTTTCCACAGAGATAGGGCTGGAGGGGATTCATTAAAAAACAAAAGTATCTTTAAGTTTTTGACAATGATACCAGGGTTTTTGTTGTTGTTGTTGTTATTTCAATGAAAACTCAATTAAAAAAAAACTTTTATCACAAAAAAAAATCATTTACAACAATCAAAAACCCACATCTGTCCTGCACTGCCATAAAGATCCTTGGGGCACCTTGCTGTTAACCTCTTTTCATATGGAAAAGTGACCATTTATTCCTAAACTTTTCTCTCTCTCTCTCTCTCAGGTTCTAATTCATGACAGAACTTTAAACCTCAACCTGTGACGAGAAGGTTCCTCAGCCTGTGCAGTAACTCTAATTCTTCGAGATATGTATCCCCATGGGTGTTCTATTCTGGGTGCACTTGTGCCTCCAGCATCTCAGATCGGAGATTTTAGGTAGCAGTATACATTCGGCGCATGCATGCACTCTCCCTGTCTGGTGCCCTGCACTGGGCTATCTAGTGCTGCTGGGGCTGAATGGACACCCTCAGTTCCTTTTCTACCTCAAAGCTCATTGGAAAGAACTCGGAAGCAGAGGAGAGGAGGGTAGGTAGTGGAACACCCATAAAGACACACATCTTGAAGAACCAGAGTTACTGAACATGGCAAGTAATCTTCTCTTCTTCGAGTAGAAGTATCCCTATGGTTGCTCCTTTCTAGATGATTCAGCAACAGTACCCCAAAGGGAGGGGTGAAGCATCAGAGTCAAGTCTAGAATTGAGGATAAGACAGCAGAGCCAAATACGGTATCAGATGATGAATTGTGGGTGATTGCAAATGTTCAGCAAATGAGCAAAAGTCCAAGTCGCAGGTCTATATATTTCCGTGACCAGAACATATTTGAGGAAGGATATGGAAGTGGAGAGACATCTCATGGAGTGAGTTTGTACTCCAGAAAGAAGCTGAAGATCATAAGACTGATAGCAGTAGGAAATGCAGGTCAATATCCACCTAAAGAGTCTTTGTTTAGAGACTGAGGATCTCTTAGATCTGTCCACAATGGAGAGAAAGTCTGGGAGATTTCTTGAAGGGCTTAGTCCTATCTAAATAAAAGACTAGTCCTCTCCTGACATTGAGAGTGTGCAATGTCACATTCCTTTTGTCCTAGTGCATTTTTGGAAAGAAAACTGAGAAGTTGAAAGTTGGTTTATGTGGCAGTTCAAAGATATTCTTCAGAGAAACTTTGAATGCAGTCATAGTGTGACCTTGACTTTAAAAAATATTGTAAAGCTGGGGGTAGGCCATTAGAGCCCCTATCTCTCCCACTCTTTGAGCAAGTGATAGCCACTAGGAATGTGATCTTCATATATAGGTGTAGAAGGGAACAGGTAGCCAAGGGTTCAAAGGGAGGTCTGGATTGGTTGGCAAACTGCGAAGTGAATAAGGTAGGGAACCCATGTTTGTCTTGGCCACGTGGGAATTACATGTATAACCCTGGCTCTTTCTTTCTTTGTTATGAACAGGAGATTATATTAGAGGAATAGATGAACAGGCATACAAGAGATCTCTGTTCCATTGTAAGAGAAAGGCATCTTCAAGAGAGTGATGACCCAGACTGGTCCTGGAGCAGAACTGGGAGCATTTCTTGTTTTTGGCTGTGGTGAATAAATCTTTGGGACTCCCCAGCATAGAAATATGCAGTCAAGAATGGAGGGGTCTATTTCTCATTCGTGGTCCTGGGGAGAAGTGTCTGCTGAAATTGTCCACCGAGAGCATGCACCATAGTGTTTTGTATATCCGGGAGGTAAGCTGCTGAGATATTGATGTGATGGTGAATGCATCAATTCCAGAGTTCACTGCTTCAGCACAAAGGGAAGGTGATCTCACTCTTCCCTTATGGTTTATGTAAAATATACATGAGATGTTGTCCATCATGATTATTATGTGCTTGCCCCGATCAGCGAGAGGCAACGTGTACAGGAATTTCTGACTGCTCTGCTCTGAGTTCCAGCAAGTTGATATATGGAGTGTACTTGAGTGGAGACCACCTGCCTTGAACAGCGTGAATATCCAAGTGGCCAACCCATCCCAACAGGGATACATCCATAGTTAATATTAATGTTGGGGGAAAGTCCAATTACAGGTGGGGTCAGGAGGGACATTTGGCCTGGGCCTCAAGTTCATAGATTCATAGATTCATAGATACTAAGGTCAGAAGGGACCATTCTGATCATCTAGTCCGACCTCCTGCACAGCGCAGGCCACAGAATTTCACCCATCCACTCCTATGAAAAACCTCACCCATGTCTGAGCTATTGAAGTCCTTAAATCATGGTTCAAAGACTTCAAGGAGCAGAGAAGCCTCCTTCAAATCAACCATGCCCCATGCTACAGAGGAAGGCGAAAAACCTCCAGGGCCTCTCCAATCTGGCCTGGAGGAAAATTCCTTCCCGACCCCATATATGGCAATCAGCTAAACCCTGAGCATATGGGCAAGATTCACCAGCCAGATACCCAGGAAAGAATTTTCTATAGTAACTCAGATCCCATCCATCTAATATCCCATCTCAGGGGATTTGGCCTATTTACCCTGAATATTTAAAGATCAATTACTTACCAAAATCCCATTATCCCATCATACCATCTCCTCCATAAACTTATCGAGTAGAATCTTAAAGCCAGATAGATCTTTTGCCCCCACTGCTTCCCTTGGAAGGCTATTCCAAAACTTCACTCCTCTGATGTTTAGAAACCTTCGTCTAATTTCAAGTCTAAACTTCCTGGTGGCCAGTTTATACCCATTTGTTCTTGTGTCCACATTGGTGCTGAGCTTAAATAATTCCTCTCCCTCTCCTGTATTTATCCCTCTGATATATTTATAGAGAGCAATCATATCTCCCCTCAACCTTCTTTTAGTTAGGCTAAACAAGCCAAGCTCCTTAAGTCTTCTTTCATAAGACAAGTTTTCCATTCCTCGGATCATCCTAGTAGCCCTTCTCTGTACCTGCTTCAGTTTGAATTCATCCTTTTTAAACATGGGAGACCAGAACTGCACACAGTATTCTAGATGAGGTCTCACCAGTGCCTTGTATAACGGTACTAAAACCTCCTTATCCCTACTGGAAATGCCTCTCCTGATGCATCCCAAAACCGCATTAGCTTTTTTCACAGCCATATCACATTGGCAGCTCATAGTCATCCTATGATCAACCAATATTCCAAGGTCCTTCTCCTCTTCCGTTACTTCTAATTGATGCGTCCCCAACTTATAGCTAAAATTCTTGTTATTAATCCCTAAATGCATAACCTTACACTTCTCACTATTAAATTTCATCCTATTACTATTACTCCAGTTTACAAGGTAATCCAGATCCTCCTGTATAATATCCCGATCCTTCTCCGAATTGGCAATACCTCCCAGCTTTGTATCATCTGCAAAATTTATTAGCACACTCCCACTTTTTATGCCAAGGTCAGTAATAAAAAGATTAAATAAGATTGGTCCCAAAACCGATCCCTGAGGAACTCCACTGGTAACCCCCTCCAACCTGACAGTTCGCCTTTCAGTAGGACCCATTGCAGTCTCCCCTTTAACCAATTCCTTATCCACCTTTTGATGTTCATATTGATCCCCATCTTCTGCAATTTAACTAATAATTCCCCATGTGGCACGGTATCAAATGCCTTACTGAAATCTAGGTAAATTAGATCCACTGCATTTCCTTTATCTAAAAAATCTGTTACCTTTTCAAAAAAGGAGATTAGGTTGGTTTGGCACGATCTACCTTTTGTAAAACCATGTTGTATTTTGTCCCATTTACCATTGACTTCAATGTCCTTAACTAATTTTTCCTTCAAATTTTTTTCCAGGACCTTGCATACTACAGATGTCAAACTAACTGGCCTGTAGTTACCTGGATCACTTTTTTTTCCTTTCTTAAAAATAGGAACTATATTAGCAATTCTCCAATCATTCGGTACTATTCCTGAGTTTACAGATTCATTAAAAATTCTTGCTAATGGGCTTGCAATTTCAGGTGCCAATTCCTTTAATATTCTTGGATGAAGATTATCTGGGCCCCCCGATTTAGTCCCATTAAGCTGTTTCAGTTTCGCTTCTACCTCTGATATGGTAATATCTACCTCTATATCCTCCTTCCCATTTGTCATGTTACCATTATCCCCAAGATCCTCTTTAGCCTTATTAAAGACTGAGGCAAAGTATTTGTTTAGATATTGGGCCATGCCTAGATTATCTTTAACCTCCACTCCATCCTCAGTGTTTAGTGGTCCCACTTCTTCCTTTTTAGTTTTCTTCTTATTTATATGGCTATAGAACCTTTTACTATTGGTTTTAATTCCCTTTGCAAGGTCCAACTCTACTCGACTTTTAGCCTGTCTCATGTTCTGACCTCAATTAGGTAGCTTTCCTTGCTGATCCCTCCCATTTTCCACTCCCTGTATGCTTTCTGCTTCTTCTTAATCACCTCTCTAAGATGCTTGCTCATCCAGCTTGGTCTACAACTCCTTCCTATGAATTTTTTCCCCTTTTTTGGGATACAGGCTTCCGATAGCTTCTGCAGTTTTGATTTAAAGTAATCCCAGGCCTCCTCTACCTTTAGATCCATAAGTTCTTCAGTCCAATCCACTTCCCTAACTAATTTCCTTAATTTTTGAAAGTCAGCCCTTTTGAAATCAAAAACCCTAGTTGCAGATTTATTTTTGTTAATCCTTCCATTTAGTTTGAACTGAATTAGCTCATGATCACTTGAGCCAAGATTGTCCCCTACAACCATTTCTTCTATGAGGTCCTCGCTACTCACCAAAATTAAATCTAAAATGGCATCCCCTCTAGTCGGTTCAGCAACTACTTGATGAAGGAATCCATCAGCTATCGCATCTAGGAAAATCTGAGCCCTATTATTATTACTAGCACTGGTCCTCCAGTCTATATCTGGGAAGTTAAAGTCTCCCATGATCATGCAGTTTCCATTAGTATTTACTTTATTAAAGACATTAAAAAGGGCTTTATCCATATCCAAATTAGATCCCGTAGGTCTATAGCACACCCCAAGCACTATCGTAGGAGAGGCTTTACTAGTTTTCTTCCCCAATGTAATTTTTGCCCAGTCAGACTCTGTCTTATCCATTGCATCGCTTCTTATTTCTTTACATTCTACCTCATCATTGATATACAATGCTACTCCACCCCCTTTACCTTTGTTTCTGTCTTTCCTAAAGAGCACATACCCTTCAATACCTGTAGTCCAGTCATGACTACTATTCCACCATGTTTCTGTTATCCCTATGATATCTGGTTTCACTTCCTGCACCAGTAGCTCTAGTTCCTCCATTTTGTTACCTAGACTCCTCGCATTGGTGTATAAACATCTTAATTTTTGCTGTTTGGCCTCGCTCACATTTTGTACCCTATTAGGCACAGTCATTCTACATCCAGTAATACCTATTAGACTAGTATCCACACCGCCCTCACTCCTTATATACATTCTCCTACCCACGGCTGTATCCATTCTTACTTCATCTTCTTCCCTCTCAATGCTAAAATCTGGCGTGGAGATTTTCTGGACATCTCCCATCCATCTCCCCCCAATTCCTAGTTTAAAGCTCTCTTTATCAGTTGTGCCAGCCTCGATCCTAGAAGTCTATTTCCTTCCCTACTCAGATGAAGTCCATCCCGAGAGAACTGACCTCTGTCCGTGAATGCCTCCCAGTGGCCATACTTCCCAAAGCCCTCCTTATAGCACCACTGCCTAAGCCATCTGTTGACAGTCATAATCTTGTCAGACCTTTGTTGCCCTTCTCTAGGAACAGGAAGGATCCCGTTAAAGATCACCTGAGCCTCAATTTCCTTAAGTGTCTTCCCCAGCCTAGCATAGTCTCCCTTAATACTTTCCAGCGAGAATCTAGCCGTATCATTTGTTTCCACATGAAGGATAATTAGGGGATTCTTTCCCGCTCCCTTTAGGATCCTTTTCAACCTCAGGTCTACATCCCGTATCTTAGCACCCGGAAGACAGCACACCCTTCTATTCTCAGGATCAGCTCTAGCTACAGGCCTGTCTATTCTTCTCAATAAAGAGTCCCCGATCACATAGGCCTGCCTCTTCCTGGTGACAGTGCTATTCTCCAGTCTCTCCCCTGTTCCCTCTGGCTGCAAGTTCTTTCCATTCCTATTTTCCCTTACAATCTTCTTCAACCCATCCTGTATCCTCCTGGGGCTCATATTTGGTGTAGTCTCCCTTGACTCTTCCCCTTTTTCTATAGGACTACCCTCTCTTCTCTTCTTCCTTACCCTTCCACCTTCAACAAGTACCTGCTGAGCCCCTTCTTCATTTTCCAACTCTGCAAACCTGTTCCTAAGCTCTATTTCTCCTTCACTAGCCCGTCTTTTTCTCTGCCTGGTTCTTTGAGTCACATGTTTCCACTGACCACTTTCCTCATCCAGTCTCTCCTCAAAATTCCCCAGCCCTGGTTCCATCCGTGAGTCTGAGCTTTTCCCTTCAGATACCTCATATCTTTGCTCCATCATCTGCTCAAACCCCTTCCTAAACTCAACCAGACTTTCCACCTGCATCTCCAAACCTCGGATCTTTTCCTCCATCAGCTCTATCAGACGGCATTTCATGCAGAAAAAACTCTTACCGGTTCCCCCCTCCAGGATCATGTACATACCACAGCTTCCACATCCAGCCATCCTCAATGTGTCTTTCACTACAGGAGTCACTCCCACAGCTGCCTCTGTATCTGTCATCTCCTTCCCACCTAAATCCTGTTAATCTGGGAAACACAAGCCACAACAAGAAGACCACCCTCCCCCAGCAAAAGCAAACCCCAAACAAGCACCACAATCCAAACTCCCCTTTCAAACTCCCACTCAAACTCCCCTGTTTAGAGCTCTGTTTGCTAGCTCCTGTACCGCTGCCTGACTGGCTGGCTACCTTTATAGGGCCCCTAATCAGAAGCCCCACCCCCTAAGCAGGGCTCAGCTGCTCTCTCAGCACAAAGCCCCACCCCCTAATCAGGCTCAGCTGCTCTCCCAGCACAAAACCCCTACACACATACACACACAAATACTAAAAATACAAAACCAAGTACAACTACCTTCTCCTCCAACAGAACTCCCACTCAAACTCCCCTGTTTAGAGCTCTTGTTTGCTAGCTCCTGTGCCGCTGCAGCTTTCTGACGGGGTCCTCAAAGTTCAACAGGGTCCTCAAATTTAGATACTTGCATTGCATATTTTTATGTGTTTGCCAGCATCATTGGCTTCAGGTGAATACACCTTCAATGTGTTGAAGCACGTAAAGAACTATCACCGTCCAACTATGGGACAAGACCATTTGAATGGGCTCGCCATGCTTAATATTAACTGTGACATAGCACGAAAGCTAGATTTTTCCTCGATAATTAGTTCATTTGCACAGAAAAAGGCTAGAAAAGCATTTGTTAAATAAAAAAAAATTATATCTTACTCTTTTTTTGGTGTCTTATTTTGTTTTCATGTATCATCATTTTTTTATTTTTATTATGGCCCGGGCCTCTCTGGACCTCTGAGAGGGCCTGGTTGGGGGTGCGCAGACATTGTGAGGTTCTTTCCAATATTTGAGGGATTTTTTTTGACTATCAAGAGCTTCAAGAGAAGTTTGTTTAAGCTGTGTTTGTTTGGTAAATAGACTGTTCTGAGCCACCTTGAAGGCAGTGCATGTGAAATCTGACGTGATTTATTACAAACGTGCCTGCTACCATGTGTCCCAGTAGCTGGAGACAGTTTCTGGCCAATGTTTGAGGGCTGAGTTGTACTGTAGGGACTAAATTGACTAGAGAGTGTTAAACCTGTCTGAGGGAAGGAATCCTCTGGCTGCTACTGCATCTAGGTAGGCTCCTTTGAACTCCAGATGCTGGACTGGAGTTAATGTGGACTTTTGGACATTTAATTGTATTCCCAGTCAAGGAATAGGTCCATGGCCTTTTGCTGGCCATCAAATCTACATTGAAGAAGTGTGCCTTGGGCAGGCAATCATTGAAGTACTTCATTCTGTATCAGAGCAAAACCATGACCTCTTTACATTTTCATGAAAATGACAGAGTTACAGAGCATGTCACCCAAGAATAAACAATCACCTGGTGGCTAGAACATTCACCTGGGATGAAGACGACCTCGGTCTGAGTCAGTCTGAATGAGAGCAGGAACTTGAATCTGGATTTTCTATATCCCAGGCAAGTACCCTTACTATTGAGGTACAGAGCCAGTTTGTTTCTCCTCTTGAAGCTGTTCCACTTTATATAAATTAAATATTCATTGGGACATAAAGAAAGAGGAGCTGATCTATAGCCCAGGGATTAGGGCGTTCACCTAAACTGAGGGAGATCAAGGTGGGTGATCTAGACAGCAGCTGATTGGCTATTCTGGGGTGGGTCTCTCTCTTTCTTCCTCTCCTCTCATCTCCCTCCCCCAGAGATTCCATCTGCACTTCAGGAAGCTGCCCAATGAAAGCATCATTAAAATACACATTTCCACAAAAAAAGGTCAGTTTTGATGAATCAGTATTTTGCAGCAAAAAGCATTTTGTCAGACAATTCCCCTATCAGCTCTTCATCCAAATCCATCCTTATGGGGTTTGCCCATAGACACCAGGTATACACGTGGCTCTCTGGAGTCTGGTTCTGAGAACTCACTGCCCAAACCCCATGGTTCTGCTGCTGTCCTATTTCAGGTTAGCCAGAGCAATTGACTCGCTACCAGCAAGCGGCCATCCACATAGGATCTTAGAAACTTATTTCTTTGTTAAAGCACCCACATTAATGTAGATGTGGAAGCAACATGCTGTGTGTGGGTGTGTGCACTGGAATGAGTGCATGAAAATTACAGTACGTAGAAATCAGAAAGAAAAATTGCCTTCAGAGTGACAGGTTATCCTTCAAGGAGAAGAGAAGCCAAATAATTTATGCCTGCAGAGATACTGTAGGACTCATTTTAGCAGGCATAATTCTTCCAGATCATATAACTGGGGCCCTGCAGGAAGGATATATTAATCCTTTGTATGCTTTGTCATTAATATTGTTTATTGGGCCATGAGAAGACTACATAAAACTTTAATATTTTATCACTCGAAGGGTTTTTTTCCCTTAAAATCTAAGGGTCCCTGCCAATCTGATATGGCATTTAGATTAGAGGAACAGATGGCTGATGCTGAATGACTAATTTTTGCATTAGCCAAAGCGTTGCTGTTTGATACAAGCTATATGGGGGAAAATAGCCCCTTTTTTACATTCCACTGGTCAGAGGGAACTGAAAAGCCACAAAGACACAATTAAACAAATGGGGATTCTTTAGAGTCCAAGACAGCTTGGGAAACAGGAAGAGCTGTTACATATACTCCACTACCTGTCACAAATGTTGGGCTTGATTAAAGGCAATGAGGACACATGCAATGCCAAATATGACCAAGTAGAGAGACATCTGCGTGAGTCAATCCAGGATAATATTGGCAGTTGAGGAGAAACAGAGGGGATCATACCAGTCTGTACAGAGGCTCCTTGCTATATTTAATCTCCCTAGGAAAACTCATATACTACCTAATTTTTAAGGTAGGTATTTCAGTATTCTTGTGGGTGGACAGAGGCAAAGGTCAAATGATGCTAAACCACAGAGCCTCAGCCCTCAAATTTAGGAATCCCAGTCCTTGGTTCTATTACTAACCATTAGCTAACAGAACCTGATTGGACAGGTAGTGGTGGGCTTGTGACAGATAGTGGTGGGCTTGTGGGTGTTCAGGAAGCAATGTGTGGGCCATACCCAAGGTACTGCAAGCCTTCACATTCTATTTACTCAGCTTCCATGCCGTGAGAAACTCACCTAGAGATCGGCAGTCCTGGCAGCTCAATATCGTATCTTACACTGTTATGTATTAGATAAGAATCTAATCCATTTTTCATCAAAATTATAACAACTCTATCTATCGCTGTTTCCCTGGCCCAATTGTTATTATGAATGACTGTGAATTGCCATTATGAATGGCAATAAATAAGTATTGGGCCAAGAAAGTAGCAAGAAGGATTGTAGAGTAGTGGTTAGGGCACTCACCTAAGATGTGGGAGACCCAAGTTAAAGTCCTTGCCCCAATGGCTAATTATGTATTCATTCAGAAACAGTTCCAACTGCCATTGATAGACCTATCTTCCATTAACTTATCCAGTTTGTTTTTGAACTCAATTATAGTTTTGGCCATCACCACACATCCCAAGGCAATGAGTTCCACATATTAATTGTGCATCTTGTGAAAAAGTGCTTTCTTTTCTTTGTATTAAACTTGATGCCTACAAGTTTTTGAATTGTGGGAAAGGGAAAATAACACTTCTCTATTCACTTTTTCCACATCATTCATGATTGTGTAGATCTCCATCATATCCTCCCTTAATTATCTCTTTTCTAAGCTGAACAGCCCTAATCTTTTTTACTATTTCCTCATATGTAACCAATTCCATACCCTTGTTCATCTTTGTTGCCCATCTCTGAACCTTTTCCAGTTCCACTATTCAGGATGGATCTTTCTGAGATGGGGCAACCAGAATTGGTCACAATATTCAAGGTATGAGCTCACCATGGCTTATACAGTGGCATCAGGATATTTTCTGACCCAAGTTCAAATCCCTTCTCCCCAGTCTTCCACATTCCAAGGGAGTATGCTAGCCAATGAGGTAGAGGTTATAAGGGACACCTCCCCTCCAACATTTTGTGAATCTAGTTTTTGCTTTTCTGAAAATGCCTGAAATTGAAATGAAGAATTTAGATCCGGTCAAAACCAAAACATTTTGTTTTACCATTACTGGTTTTGTCAAAACTATTCAGTGAACTAGACATGAATTCATGAATAGTTTCAGGTTGACCGAAACTGGATTTTTTGGCACAAATTATTAATAGAAAAATATTCACCCAGCTTTAGTTCAGACCTTCCTCCTCATACTAAGGCAGTTATGATTAGTATGTTCATCCAGGAGTGATGAAGCTACAGTGGTTGATCTTGAACACTTTCCAATTTTCTCCATTTTTAGAATAGGGCAGCAGTTCTCAAACTGTGGATCTGGTCCCCAAAGTGGGTCATGACCCCATTTTAATGGGATCACCAGGGCTGGCTTAGATTTCCTGGGCTCGGGCTAAAGCCTGAGCCCCACCTCCTGGGGCCAAAGCTGAAGCCTGAGGGCTTCAGCCCTGGGCGGCAGGGCTCAGGTTATAGGCCCCCTGGCTGAAGCTGAAGCCCTTGGGCTTCGGCTTTGAACCCTTTCCTGCCCAGGGCAGTGGGGCTCTGGCTTTGGCCCCCCTACCTGGAGCAGTGGGAATCAGGTGGACTCAGACTTTGCTGGGGTTGTGTAGTAATTTTTGTTGTCAGAAGGGGGCCGTGGTGCAATGAAGTTTGAGAACCCCTGCAATAAGGAATACTGTGAGTACTTCAGTAATATCGTAATTTGTTACAAAGGCAACTGAAAAAATTTTAAAGACAACCACTGCAAGAACCTCCCACCCTGTAGTTTAAGTGGGAGGAGGCTGGAGGTCAGATAATCTTCTTGATTGGCACTCAACTCTGGAAAGCATTTCCCGCCTCCCTAAAGGAATCTGTAGAGCGAGGCCAAATACTGGTTAGGACTTTAGGATGGATGGAAAGAGAGCAGGCTGGTTTGGTGAGCGGAGAAGTATTATTTTATGGTGATTCTGACCTACTGAGTTTCCTGGTTCATAGTGATTTTTTAGTTCCCAAAGCCCTAAATGGGCACTTTTTAAATAAACCAAAAATTAAACAGTAAATACGTATGGTTTGTGACAGGTGACTCTGATCCCACAAAGTTATTTCTCTGTCATAGCCTTTAGAGGGAGATCTTATGAGAAATCTTAAAAATTGCACAGGCTAGTCATTATGTTAACACTGGTCATCATTGTATCTACATAGCAAAACCTGTGCATGGGCTAGCCTACCAAAGCTAGCTTGAATCCAGCTAGCATGGGTAACAATTGCAGGAAAAGTAGCATAGCATGTGTTTCAGAGTGGGCTAGTGAACCAAGTATTTACACAGGGCCATGCCATCCAGGCTTGTACTACATGTGCTGAAGACCGAGCTGCACAGTCATCACTGCTATTGTTACCTGCGCTAGCTGGATTCAAGCTAGTTCATGCACAACTTTTTCTGTGTAGACATACGCACAGAAATTGCAGAAGGCGGCTTGAGTTTTCCCCCTACCTGTATACTCCACTCCAGTGGTTCTCACACTGGGGTCTGCGGCCCCTTGGGGGTCCACCAACGTATTCCAGGGGGTCCATGAGTCATGTCTGGCCCCACTTATCAACTCCTCTCCCTCCCTAACAGTGCCTCTTGTATGCCGCGAAACAGCTGTTCAGCAGTGTTCAGGAGGAGCTGGGAGGGAGGAGGAGGAGTGGGGATGAGGCACACTCAGGGGAGGGGTTGGAAAGCGATGGGGAAGAGGAGGGGCAGGGAAATGTGGGCGGGGCCTTGTGGGTGGAGAGGGGAGTGGTAGTGGGGCCTAGGGCGGAGCACAGGTTGAGCACCCCAGGGAAAATTAGAAGCTGGCTTGGGGGTCCGCAAAAAAAAAATTAATAAAAAAATGAGGGTCCTCGGGTTGCTAAAGTTTGAGAACCGCTGCTCTACATACTTACAGGAAATGGATGGTACAATATATACTATCTGGTCTTAACAGATGATCCCAGAGTCTGCACACATATTTCATTGCAGTAAGTATTTCTTCCCTCTCCCCAACCCAATCTATCATTCTGAAACTTTAAATTCAATAAACTCTTAAAAACCACCTAAACAATAGTATCAGGCCATTCTCCGACATATGAGCTGTTTTAGTCTTTTGCTAAATGATTTCTAAATTCACTCTGCTCTGTTCCTGCCAGGAAATAGCTACTAAGAGAGGACTGAATAAATACCATGCAGCTGTGTGTGTTTCTCAGAAGAAACGGAGGGTGTAACTAGTCCTTGAAGACAATGAGAGAGATGGATACAACAGTTGACCGGCTCTATTGTACTTCCTACACATACACAAAATCATTGTGACAGAGCCAAGAAAACAGGTTTGAAATGATTCACTAAGATCCCCTTTTGTGAGAGGCAATGTCTCAGTGACATTCTTGCTTCAGCAAAACAACGGAAAGCAACAAAGAAGAATTAATGTATAATAACCATTCACACAAGATATGCCAGACAGTGACAAACAAGTGATGAAATACAAACTGGGCAGGTTTTGGATTTTGGCAAGGACTTGATTTTTTTTTTTTAAATAAAAGGGGATCGAATGCCAGTGTTTATATAAAATGCAGGAGTTAACTGATATGGTGGGGTTTTAAGATGTTCGATTTAGTGCCCTTTCCTTGACCCTGGGTGCATTTATTTGATCTGTAAAAATGGATCAAATAGAGCATTGCTGAAAAGGAAATTATGGTTGTCTGAGTTCCTAACCCGTTGTAAAAATGTTTCCTTCCAAGCAGAGCTATGCACGCACACACAGCAGCTCTGCGGTGGTCATAAAAGATTCCTGGCGCATAGTGAAGATGAAAAATGATTCACAGTTGAGAGGTAAATTGCCAAAGGTATCGGAAGACATGTTGTGGTGACGTAAACAGTGACACCAACATTAATTTCAATAATCTGACAGGGTGTTAGCAAAACAGAGCATACCTGAGACACTCGCCAGGGCAGCCTGTTTCATTATATTCCTTTTCCCATCACAAGCCTTGTTCCCTCTGGGCTCCTAAAAGACAATCCCCAAAACTGAGGATTCCTTGGTAAGTCAGCCAAAGATGGGAGCCTTCTCATTAATTGTACTAAATAGAGTGATGATTTGGAAAAGTCATATTGGCTTTTTTACATGCCCTTTCTCCCAGCTAAGTACCTTTTCAGCTACAATTGATTACCATGTTGTTTGGGTTTGCACAATTCTGTCAAGCAGCAGTGCAGATAGCATCAATAACATTATTGATATTGTGATGAACTGTGTTCTAACTCAGCACAGACTCCATCCTGTATTCTGTGGCGCTGCAAGGCGATATTGGTGGAACCACCAAGAGGGCAGTCCAGGCACTGAAGGGATGGTATCAGAGAGACAGAGTATACCTTTTCATGTGACACTGCAGCAGGTCTTGGGGACAGTAAAAAAGATAATTTGTCAATAAGAGAAAATTGTGCTCTAGTCATGTTCCCTTTCAGGGTTTCAAAGTCACCCTATTTTTGTTAGTTTCATTGTGTTCATTGAAGGTGCATCAAGCCCATGAGAGAGACTGAATTTGAAATATCTACCTACTAAATGTTTAATACTGGTTGTAATTTAGCACCTTCTACTAGTTGTGTTCCATTTTAAATTAGGTTTGTTGGAAGGTGCCTTCACTTATTTCCCTAGGAAGGAATACAGCTGGGGTTCAGAAATATGTTTGCATGTCGATTTGTGAAGTAAGAAAATGGTGTAGGCACTTTTTATGTACAGAACTGACCCTCACATATATTATAAATGCCTATTGCAACCCACAATTAAGCTAGTCATGGCTGCCCCAACACATGCCGTACCCACTCCATCATAACCACGCCTACTAGATACATACTTGTCTCAGCACATGCAGTTATCCATGCCAACAGAGACACTGTATCTATCTGCCAGTTCATCATATTCTCCCTAGTATGTGCATGCACATACACACACAGTCTCTTGCCTCAAAATAGACAGAGTGAACTCTATTGGTTCTTGACATTGGCAGGTGGCCTGTTTGTACAAGATGCCAGTCAATGGCTCAGCTTTGCTGCCATGTCAGTTCACAAGGGAACACAGATGGGTCATCACCTAGCATGGTGGCTGCTCAGAAAACAATTTTTCAACTAAAAAACAAATTAATGGGTCACGTCACTTTTCTTTAAAGCCTGCAAAATTCCATTGGCACCAATTCAGCTGCTTCCTAGTTAGAGAGAAACTGCAAGAAAAAGTGGAATGTCAAAAAATAAATCCACCCAGCTCACATCCCAGCCTTTTTTTGTCCTCCCAGTACATTCCTGGAGCTCTTCAAACTGCAAGGAAATATCATGCCCCAGAATGGTGAGTTCTGCTGGAACAGTCCAGTCTTCCTGCAACAACAACAACAAAGGCCCTCCACTCCGGCAGCACAGGTGAAATCTTATTTAAAGCTCAAGGACAGTGCTCACTACAGTTTTCTTTCATTAAGGAGAAGAAAATAGTTAAAATACTGTATCTGCCATATAAATCCCAAGTGTTAGTCACACTGTATTTATGGTACCAACAAGGAGACAGGAATGGGACAAAGGAGTCTATGAATTGTGGGACTTTCCCAGTTGATTGGAGAGGGTCAAGAATGGAGAGGATCAGGAGATCTGGGTAGAAGTCCCATGTAGATCACACTACTCCTCCTCTATTCTGGGTTATGCCTATCTGTTAAGTCCTCTCTTTATTTAGACTATAAACAGTTCAAGGTATATTTTTACTGTGTGTTTGCTAAATGCCCAGTATAATGGAGCTCCAATATTCACTGTATTGTCATAGCACTCAGCAACCCAAATAATAAGTCACCATCACTATCCAATTCCATATCATAAAACCGCTGCACCATGTATAACAAATGAGAGTCTTTAGGAAGACCCAGACATGGCATAGCAAACTGTTGTAGGTCAGAATGAAGATGCACTGGGCACCAGCAAACCTATACTAAGTGGGGGAAGCTCAAGAATGGATGAGCAGAGAGTACTGCAGGTAAGGATTGAGGTGCTTCAGCAGAGGGGGGTCTAAACTAGAATATCTAGAGATACCGTAGTTGAATGTTGGAAGTTTATGTATCTTCTGCCCACAATATACAGAACTGAGTCAAAGTCCCTCACTATCATCATGAGTGTTCAAGTACAACCACAACATTTCACAAGGAAAAATAAATGTCAAAGAGAACATTCTCACTCTAAACAGGTTAACACAGCTTTTTCCTTGGATTATACAAACACTAAACACACTAGCAGAAAAAGTGGGTTATCTCACACACACAAACAGATTCTGCTGGGGGAAAAAATATTCAAGCTTTGCACTATGAAGAATTTGACCTCAGGGCAAAGGGAAAACAAGCAAGCTCTGGAAAGTAACCTTTTTAACCATATTGTTCCTAAGTCAAACTGTTTCCTTTAAGAAGAAGAAACCTGAGGAAAACAAGGTCCGGCTAAGGAGACTTATTGCAAATGTGACACAAAGCAGCAGCCAGAAGTCTTAAGTGGCAAAACCGCCATGTCAAAAATCAGTAAACTGCATCAAAAAGCTCTCAGTGCCCTACCAACCGCTCGTTAGCATTCACTGCAGTGCCGCTGCTGTCTTCTCTTTCTCACTCATTGCTTGGAATGAGCCGGGAAGAAAGAGCCGCTTGTTTCCCCTCTGTCACCACTAGGGACTCCAGAGCTCTTTTCAGACTCCCTTCAGCATCTTGACAATTGACAGGCTTACCGAAGAGAGTGCCTCTTAAAGAGGACTGCCGCAGAGCAAGCCGAATAGCAACAGCAAGGCAGCCAGTCAGGCCAGCATTGGGGAGAAAGCTACAAGCGAGATTTGAAAGTTGTGCAAAGTCCGCAACAGTAATTCGGCTTTGAAAAGCAGAACATCAAGGTGGAGAGAGTTTGCCTCAGTTAATTAAGACAATAAGTAGCAACTGAAGAGCTTCCTCTTTCATCTTCTGTAAACTCACTATGCACTTACTTTCAAAACAAACTCTTCAACAATCTGAGTGCAAGATCAGTTCAGGTGATGCAGCTTAAATATGCCTCTTGGAAAGGGGCACAGGACACTACTTAGAGACATTTTGACTCCTATAAAATAGATTTTTCCCTACTGCATGATTAATTTAATAGGCACCTTTCACAAGCACTGTATCAAAGAGCTGCATGGCATAAGCAATAATAAGACTAAAAGCAGGGGGAGATAAGGAAACATTTAAAGCTATATTTTTAAAATTTCCTACAGAAATCATGCAGGAAGGAAGCCTATCAGCTGGGACCCAGACGGGAAGGAGTCCCACAGTGGGGTATCAATCAGAAATGAGGATGAGCAGGAAATCAGCCACAGAGCACGTATGAAGACACATATACAATGGCAAAATGTTTTGCCCCTCTGTTCCAGGATATCTAAAATTACATAAGATCACTAATTCTGAAAACACCCTTAGGAGGTTGGTAAATAATGTAAACTCTGTTTTATGTAGAAACTGAGGCACAGATCATTGACACAGGGCTAGTGGCTGGTCAAGTATTAAAACCCAGGAGTCCTGGCTGCCAACGCCATGCTCTGACCATTAGACTACACTCCTTCCTTCACTGCCAAGATAAGAGGTATGGTCAACTCAGGTACACAGTTGCCGAGTCTAAGTTCCTGAAAAAGGTGCAGCATGAGGAAACAGGAAGTTTAGGAAAAATAGATTAAAAAATACAGCTACATTAGGGAGAGATTATAAATATAAAATGTGAGAGAGAGAAAAGAGGAAGGCTGCCCAAGCCTGACTGAATAGACAAAGGGGGAAGCAAACAAAGAGCAAGATTTACTCAGGTCAGAAGCCTGAAAAAAAGGAACTGCAGCCCAAATCTTCGGACTCCACAGACTGGTTTGCCCCCCAGCACAGGCTAGGGAAAACCTGACAACTTCCCCCAATTTAGAATCCAGCTGCCTTGTACAGCTGAGCATAGAACTGGCTTCTTAGGGGGCCTCTTGCTATAGAGATATTCACTGGAAAAGGTTTATGGCCCCATTGCAGCTCATTTGCATTGGAGGAAAAGCTGGTATTTATGAAAATTATTCTGGGCCAGGGATGTCAGTGTCCATTTTAAAGAGCCACCAATGCCTCCAAGGAAGTTTTGGTGCACGGGTAAGGTTCCCTTTGATTGCCTAAGAAATAGAGGTGGTTGGGAATATTTCTGACAAGATTTTTTTCATTGGAAAATGCTGATTTGTTGAAATCAAAACTTTTCAAAGTTTTTGACAAACTTTCCATTTTGAAAAAAAGTTTTGAAATAGACATTTCAAAAAAATTGACTATTTTTCATTTTGAAACCTTTTTCAACTCAAAATTAAGTTAATTTATAGCAAAAATATTTTAAAGTTTAAAAGGTTGAAATTTAAAAATGATACATTTTTAAATGACTGAAATGTTTTGATAGACAGGATCTGAATTTTTTGGGAGGTTGGGAGGGGATGGGATGAGGTGTCATGAAAAAAATCTGAGATTTTGACTTTTTGGTCCTGATTCAGGATGGGGAAAAGTTTGAAAATCTGAATTTTTTTCTCACAAGATGGGGAAACTGTTTGTTGACCAGCTCTCCTTAGGAATTCCTACACTCTTTCTGTTTATTCTCCCTCTAGAAGTGACCAGGCGAGATTCACGGCACTGGATGTGAGAACAAACCTAGGCAGCAGGCTCTGAGAGCCAGAAAATCTACCTAGAAGGCGGACATAGTAGCACCAAACACTCACAATCTTCTGCTCCACCCACAAATCTCCTGCTCCATAAAGTGATGCAGCCCCAAAAATAGGCAGAGCTGACCAAAGGGGTTGGCTGAGGACAAAAACTCCCAAGATATGTGCTGTGCATATCAGTGCACCTCCCAGGCAGCTTCCCTGGAATTTAAAGTTGCCTTCCCTTGACAAGGAGGATGCCACTTGTATTTATATCTTCTCCCCACCCCTACCCCATCTGGGCATACTACCCCATTCCCTCTCACATGGGAATGCATAAGCCTATTATGTTCCATTTATTAAATCACACTCAATTGCTAGAGATGATGATGTATTGACTTCAGATGGAAAATAAGCAGAAGGAGCAGTCAAAATACTAAACCAAAGACAAGTTTTTCATGTGGATATCCTTATTAAACTGCTTCCCGCACCTCCAAACCCCACACACAGAAAACGTCTGCTGCCTCAGCAGCAATATTGCTGAATGAAACATCCCAATGATGTTTCTCAAGAAGCGCTGTAACCCCTTTAATACGCACACTGATATTCCCCAGGCCCAGAACAGTCTTAATGACTCTCTCCTAGAATTTCCCACAGTAATTAAGGAAATATAATCATCTGTGAAATCACCAGGTACATACTGGGTTGGGGTGTGTGTGTGCACAACTATCAATATTATCATGCAATGCTCACCACCACAGTGGATTTCTCAATGACAGATTGGTTCATGTGAAGGAGAACAACTGATGGAGATTTTCTGATGTGGCTGAGTCATCGCAACTGCTTCCTAGGTCCTCAGAGACTGGGATCCAACTTACTCATGCTCCATTTCATATCAAGTGAATGAAAAAAAAAATCTGAACAGTGCCTTGTACTCTGTTCTCTGAGTGATAAAGTGACACCAAAAAGATAACTGGAAAAAATAATGGCAAGAGCAGCAGAAAGCTTGATTTATGTATTTATGTTTACAGTCTTCCTTTAATGCTTAGGGAATGCACCTCCCTGAAATTGTTGACTCAGAGTAAAGGTAACCACAGGAGCCAGGGCCAGTTCAGATAATCCTGCCAAACCTACATCTTCAGAGGGAACTCCTTACTCTGGGGTCACAGGGTATATGTCTTCAGGGCTATGAATGAAGTGTTTATTGCTTATGTTCCAGTGCTGCTAAATATGGAGGAAAAGATACTCTGTACCCTTGATGATTAATTGTAGTTCCCAGCCACTTCAATGAGTCAATGGCAGAGTCAGGAATAGAACCCAGGAACCTGACTCCTAATAATCTGTTCTGAACTCTGCACCACACTTACCTCTTACTTGTAATCTAAGTGTAATTACACACTTGAGTTGTCATCTTTGAGGTTCTTCAGACTTGCCTGCCCAAATGTCCAAGAGCTCAGCTCCCATTTTGGTACTAAAATAAGGGCCAGATTTTTGGGAAAGCTCACCATGTGTCAAATCCCTTTCAAAATGCAATCATAATTGTTACAATATGGCCTTCTTTAGATGCCCAAATGAGATCTGAGTTCTTGTAAGAATATGGCTCCCACTAGAACTGATTGGAAAACAAGAACCTGGTTTCATGAAAAACTGAGGTTTCAACACTGATTTCCATTCTAATGTGGAATGAAATCAAGACCTTTCCAAATTTGTCTTAAAAAGAAAAGAGGCAGACAGGCAGACCACAGCCCAGTGGTTAGGGTACTCACTTGAGGGCACAGGAGACTCAGGTTCAAGTTCTTGCCATGCCTTGATCTCACTTGGGTCTTGAAACTGGATCCCAGATGCTGCCCTAACTACCACACTGTTGACGATTCTGAGGGCCTCTCTTTCTGGTTTGGACCAGAAAAGCCTTCCAAGAAAAAAAATGTCAAAAAGGATTCAAGGGTTGGAGAAGGGGTGATCTACCTGATTCAGAGCTGGGTCCCCACATTCCAGGTGACTGTGCTAACCAACAGGACATTGGCTATTCTGAGTTAGGAGTTCTCTCTCAATCTGAGAAACCTTTCCAACATTTTTTTTTCAAAAAGTTCTTAACCAGCTTTACTGAGCACTTCAAAATCCAGCTTTGAGGTGTTCTGAAAATTTGGCCTCATGTGCATTGGCAAATAGCCTTGAAAATTCTGCATTTTACTGTTGCAAATTCAGTCCATCTTCTCTGAAGCATGTTTCAGTGAACTAGTTTTATTAATCAGCTGAAAAATATTTCTATGCTTTTATATACAAACTCAAACAGCAATTTGACTTTTTATGCTTTTAAATTCACATCTTAAAACATATTTGAAATCCTCTCCTTCCAAAGCTAAAGAGAAATTTAGAGAAGTGAGGTTTTTCCTCATCCACCAACAAAATGGATGACTGATGTTAAAGGTGTTTTTTGTTTGTTTGTTGTTTTTTTTTTGTTTTGTTTTTTCATAAGTGTGGTGTTAGTCACTCTGAAAAGCCCAAGAAAATTGTACAGCAGTGAAAATAGCTACTTCAAGATATCCAACCTTTACTGCCATCGCCCATACATAAAATATGCAGGTAGGAGGTTTCAATAAATGTGCTATCAGGCACGTTTGAAATAGCAAGTCAATGGGCCAGATGTGCACCTCTTCCTAGATGTGACCCAATTACGTATTTAGGTTCCCGTGCTGCCATTCCGCAAATCATATTATCAAACTGCACAAATTGCTTATTAGAGCCCAGAGTCAGGTTCATCATTTGATTAGTCATGTGCTAAGTGCTGTCCACATAATGAAGGGAAGCACTCTCCAGTGACAGAGGTTGGAAAGCAGTTCCTACTCTGAATTTGATCTGCTTCATGAAAACTAGGAACCAGCTGTCGTTGTATCAGATAATTAAGTCCAATTGGTGACAAAGGAGTGAAGATCATAGAAGTGTATGGATTCAGGGCTGCTCACAGGAACAGAGCTCACTATAATGGTATTGTATTTACAAAGCAATTTCTGTTCCAGTGCACTTTACAAACTGCAGGAATAATTTTGACCCAACAGTGAAATGTGGCTACCTCTGAAGTAAAACAAGACAACCCATCTCACAGTTGACAGCAACACAGCACAAGTAGTGTAGAATACTTTAGCTAAATTGAACAGCAAGTTGGAACAATGCTATTGCTAATTTTTATTAGGTGTGAACTTATTCCTTGCCTGAAGGCCCATTTTTGTTTGGCTAACAATATACAGACATGCCATCTAAGTGTATTAAAATAGGGAAGGATGGTCAATTCATCACTCATCAACTGTCAGTCCAGATCAACCAACTACCATACATTTCTGGAACCTTCGCCTTGTTCCCTATCAATTTCTCTTGTCCTAGTTTACAAACCTCTCCAAGTAGATAGTGGTCATGCCACACATTCAGTACATCACCTTCTTTCACAGGATAGATACCTTCTCTTATACGCCTGATGTCTCATTCTTGTCATTCAATTCTCATTCAACTCCCTTCTCAAAATTTTCTTAATTCCCTTAGAGAGTTTACCACTCGGTATTCCCCATTCCCAGTCCTGCCCCTGATCCTTTGAAAATTGCTAAACACAACAAAAGAAGTTAATGTCCCTCACTGGAAGTTTTTAAAAACAGGTTAGACAAACACCTGTTAGGGATGGTCTAGGTAATTCTTGGTCCTGCCTCAGTGCAGGGGACTGGACCAGATGACTCATCAATGTGCCTTTCTGTCCAACATTTCTGTGATTCTATTTAGAGCTCACTAGGATGAGCCTTTACTACCACTTTTCCCTCCACAACTGCCATTATCTGGAACTCTGCTATTGACAGAGGTCCAGGGTAGAGGTCTCAAGGACCAAGAGTGAAAGGTTCAGTAAAATCTCCAGGGTCAGGCTGCTTGGAGAGAATACCCTGCATTTTTATTAACGAATCAAACACTCAATTTCTGTCTGAATTTGCTCAGGCTTCTGGGAAATTTAGTTCATTGACAGCATGTTCTGAGAGGCTTTGGCAAGCCACCTCCATACTAACATTATGTCAGCTCATTTGCATAGTCACACCATGCCCATGCTAGTAACATGCAGTCTGAAGGGCTTTCTCAGCTACAGAATTCCATTCTATCAGAAGTTAGAATGAGATGCGGTCTGGCGACCTTAAAGGAATATGTAAATCTCATCACAATCTTTCTGCCAACAATATTAGAACCTCAGCCCTGGGTACGTTTCCTTGGACATAAGAAACAGAAATGAAAACAACAACAAAAAACGAACACCCACCCCAATTCCAAGTTCACTCAAATGGCACAATATGATAGAGAGGTAGAGGAGAGCACCATTGGAACTGAATTTGACCGGTAATAATATGGACAGAACCCAGACACCAGAGGGCTAGGTGTGCTATAAGTACATGGGTCAGACCATGGCAATCAAAGTCATTAAAGCAGAGAATCAAACAATTCAGTTTCACTTCTTTAAAGTATCATTAAAACTTCCTTTCCATTTCCTAGTAGTTGTACTTTATCTTTCATTATGTATGTTATTTTGCCTGTCCATTGCATTTTGTTAAAAACTAGGATGCTCAGGAACTGTGCTATATAAATGAATAAGCACAATTATTAACTGCCCTCCCACAAAACAAGGGGCCAACAGATACTGACTAATTAATTGCATTATATACTATTTGTAAAGTACTTTGAAGTGAAAAGCAATATATATGCCAACTATTACTATTGTGTAACCAGCAGCTCAAAAGCATGTTGCCAAAGTACAGCAATAAGCTTGTCCTTTAAACACGTTCATGGTAATTATGGCTCTTAACAATGGATATTGTTCAGCTCAATAAATATAGTAAGACTTCAGCTAACAGCTCTTATCAATCTGACATTCTTACAAATGTCCCTTGTTAAATGTCATGTGAGATTTCTTAAGGGAAAGGAAAATACAAAATACAAAGTTTATGCAGATTAAAAAAAAGAGGAAAAAAAGGTTACTTGCAGTTTCAGCTGTCTGTAAAACTTCAACATGAATTACTAATCATCGGGCCTGGTTTTAAATGGTGGAGAGATCAATTATAGATGTTGAATCTGCATCTCTGGGACACTGATTTACATTGATGCTGAAATTACTCTTTTTAAAATTAAAACAGAAAAATTCAAAGAGAGAGAGAGAGTGTTGATGGTTTCTGTGCCATAAAATGGTGTGTTGCTTTCCTCTACTACTTCAACAAAGAGCTATTCAGAACTGGACTCTATCCTCAGGACTAGTTGTAAACTGGTCTTTAAGCAAAAATAAAACAAAAAATGTATTTTACATAGTTGCACATAAGCAAAATTATGGGACATTTTATTACAGAGGCACTATGTATGCAATATAAATATGCAGCAGAATTTTTCCTAATTTGAAATTACAATACCCGGTTCTATTGCAGTGTATGATATACTTATTTATGCTGGGTTTCTAGCCCCATCACCTCTCAGCAAGTGATCATGTACCTCTGAGCTCCATTCTCTAATGAGAATGTTATGGATTTAGCACTGGGTTGGTACAAAGGAGCTGAGTTCTAATCCCATCACGCACATGAATGCCAAACTCTCAACTTCAATTTCTAGGTCTGTAAAATAAAGATACACTGTACTTATCTACTTCACAAGGTGACCAGGAGAATTTTTTCTAATACTTGTAAATAGCTTTAATTATGTAAATTGCCACAATACATATGTGCCAAAAAATTCTTATTGAGAGTACCTGACTTGCCCCTATTTCCCTGCATGTATTAGAAATGTGATGGTTTCATTTTAATGCATCTAATTACTGGGGGAAAAAACAGATATATTATGTTCCTTTGTGTATATGGTGTTGATTTACACCTCAGCCTCTTACCTATCCAGAAAGCACAGGCATCAGTTGAAACAAACAGGCAGCACAGGGAATAACACAGCTTTCTGCTCCCTCCAGAAGAGCAAAGACTGATTGTGTATCAGCTCCAAGCCACAGAGGCTCTGAGAAGTTAAAAGGGAATCTGAGAGAAGAATTTGAGCTTTCAAGATGCTTCTCCAGATCTTCTAGGTTTTACCCAGCGCTTCTCTACAAGCAGCAAAAGCTCCATGGAAACCTCCATGAAAATGATTTTTTCACATTTTTTGTTTTTCAACGAGGGAAACAAGAGGATTGTGACAGGTGATATTTCAACTGTAAGTCTAAAATTAATGGTGCTCAGGTTAAAACAAGTAAAAGGCAATGCTCCTTCACATGGCCTGAATCATAGACATTAGAGACTGTTTAGATCAGCAATACTTAGACTGAGGCTCAGGAGCTGCAAGTGGCTCTTTAATGTGTCTCCTGCAGCTCTCTAAAGCACATGATATTAAAACACTGTGTGATTTAATTATTAACCAATCAGGATGCTTTTACTATGTTATTAACCAATTGTAGAGTACTTGGTCAGTTATTTTGTTGTGAGAATTTTTATATATATATATATATATTACATAAAATGAGAAAGAGAAAATGAAACAATGAATTCACACTACTATAGGTCTTTTGGGTAATGTTGATTGCTAATTTGGCTCCTGAACCACTAAAGTCTGACTATCACTGATTTAGATCATCTAATCCATCTCTAAGTCACCCTGGGGAATCTCCTATTATAAGAATAGTTCTATATGCTAGGATAAGGATAATCAATCATCATGCTTCAGGGATTAGGATGACTACCACAGAAGTGGGGATGACATACTTCCCTTACACAGTAACGTACATTGTTACACAATTTGCAAGGTGCAGTATAAGGATGTGTCATCTTTTTCAGATCCATAAGGAACTGGATATTAATGAAAATGAGATACAGGCTTGATAGACTAATGTTCTGATCCACTGTGAAAATATACTTTATTTTTAGACCTGGCCAATTTCACCTGGGTATAATTAAATGTTCATTTATTCCATCATTTTGTGGAATTTGCCAGAGAATTCACTCCTTGCAGCAGAACGGTGCTCCAGGATCTAAGCTTTCTTTCTAAATAGCAACTCTGTTTCTAGGCCTCAGTTTCAAAGATACCTTTGAAAACATGACCTGAGTGTAACCCAATGCAATGTACTTTTGAGTCTCCATACATCTTGAAATAACCCAGAGGTGAGATGTTGTCATATTCATACCAATGGACCGTTGGCTCTGAAACCAAAAGATGACACATACACACACACTAATATTGTTAGCTACTTCACTGATGATTATTTTAGCAAAAAACACTCATCTAGTGTACTTATCCCAAAATCCCAAGTCATCTCCCATCCCTCTCCTGCTACCTGTCTCCTATCTCAATTTCTATGATGCTGTTAGGTAATATCAGTGCAAAAGTCTACTGCATATTGGAAAGTGAAATGCAGAGACAGCACAAAATAAATACCAAAATAAATTATGCAGCCATTATACTGATTGCAATATTCACTGTGTTCAATAAAATCCTCAATTTAAAATAATTAGCTGAAAGTACCATAAAATTTCCAGAATGTAAAAGAATCTGGAGAGTCTGCTCCAGAATTTAGGTCCAAGTTGGTTTATGGTGTACACATAGGGCTTTGAGTTTTTATATTCTTCTTCACTATCTGTCCTAAAACATTCAAGTACTGCTGCAGTGAGATGTGAAACAACTGCCACATTCATGCCCAAAAGTGTCTTCCTTTCAGTGATGGCTCCAGATACTTTATAAACCACTTTATGATGATTCAAAACAAGAGCTAAATGTAAAATAATATAAATTTGTAAATTAATACATATTACGTATAGCTTTTTAAGATATGCAGAATAGTAAAATAGTTTGAACTGCTTTCCCATCTAATTTCAACATTTTCCCAATATTATGGTCAAGAAGGCATTCTTAGCCTGATGCTATGATAATTATACTGAACAACTCACGAGATGCAATATGGGACATGTTCACCTTTCTCTGAAGCATTGGGTATTGGCTATTGCTGGATGGAGGAGACCAAATTTAATGAACCAATGGTCCAACTCTTTACTGAAAATTCTATACTCCTACAGTTCAGAAGCCACTTTGGGATCTCCAGGTTGATAAACACTGTATGGATTTGAGATATACTTTCTGACACTCTGGCCCTGCTGTTCCCTGGGAAGAATCCATGTCAGACAAATGTGGCCTGTCTTGGAACAAGCCATGCTGAGCAAAGCAAACCAAGAAAATAAAAAGGAAGCAGCTGTGCTACATTTGCAGCTGCACTTCAGCATAGGAAAGATTAATAATGAGTTCCACAATTTGGGAACAACAATGATTTTTTTAAAGGAAATAATTTTAAAGTTGAGTTTTCTATGATGATCCTTGTGAGTAGAGCAGAAAAAGGTAGATGAGGTAATGGACAAGTTTTCCTTGATCTTTATTGGATTGATGTACTCACCTTTAAGTATATTAAGATACATTAGCACATGCTGCTATTTAAATAATAGCTCTTTGAACAACTACCTTATGTTTGCTTAGAGGAAATCTGTTTTAATAAGGTAAAATATTCTGAGTTAGGTGGACCAACTTTAAGAAGCAAAAATTGCTTCTCCTATGGGGATGCTTCTGGACCTGATATAACACAGATCCACAGCAACACCTAGTGCTCGTTAGGACACATGGCAAGAGTGTAGTCCTTAGAAATTCCACTTATAATTACCCCTAGGGCCTCTTACTGGCTGTGTGCTTTTTGAAGTTGTAATTAGGTGAGAGAAATCATGCTGAACTGGTGCTTCATGAGCACTGCTGGTAACTTAGTGCTCCCAAGGCTTATAGTGCACCATGATAAATTGGATTGAAAGAGCATGCTAAATTAAAGCTATGTATAGTTGGGTTCGAAGGCATGGGAAAAAAACAAATAGTGGGGGATTTAAAAACATTTAATAGGTTAGGGCCACATGAGAAAGTTCAGTAAAAGACAAAGTTGTGAGTGGGAGGAACCTCAGACGATTTAAAGAAGTAATGGCAGAGTTGGGATCTGGATCCACACATCACCAAAAGAGACATTTGAAAAGTCTGGATAAGGACTTGAACTTTAAAAAAAAAAAAAAAAAGATAGATGTGCGTTTTGTGCTGTAATGGAATGACAAATCAGAGAAGCATGAAATTCAACATGCCTGGCATGTGTATGCTGAGATTGGTTGAAACATCTGGTATCTGGGACAAATGATTTGAACTTTTGCTAATGTTGGTAAACTCATTAGAACCAAAAAGAAAAGGAGTACTTGTGGCACCTTAGAGACTAACAAATTTATTAGAGCATAAGCTTTCGTGAGCTACAGCTCACTTCATTGGATGCATTTGGTGGAAAAAACAGAGGAGAGATTTATATATACACACACACAGAGAACATGAAACAATCGGTTTATCATACACACTGTAAGGAGAGTGATCACTTAAGATAAGCCATCACCAGCAGCGGGGGGGGGGGGGGGGGGGGGAGGAGGAAAACCTTTCATGGTGACAAGCAAGGTAGGCTAATTCCAGCAGTTAACAAGAATATCAGAGGAACAGTGGGGGGTGGGGTGGGAGGGAGAAATACCATGGGGAAATAGTTTTACTTTGTGTAATGACTCATCCATTCCCAGTCTCTATTCAAGCCTAAGTTAATTGTATCCAGTAATATTTCCAACACACCTCTGACCAACATATTAACCCACAGAGACCTTCCTGCCAACACTACAAAAAGAAGGATTCTGGGTGGACTCCTCCTGAAGGTCGAAACAGCAGCCTGGATTTCTACATAGACTGCTTCCGCTGACGTGCACGAGCTGAAATTGTGGAAAAGCAGCATCGCTTACCCCATAACCTCAGCCATGCAGAACACAGTGCCATCCACAGCCTCAGAAACAACTCTGACATCATAATCAAAAAGGCTGACAAAGGAGGTGCTGTCGTCATCATGAATAGGTCGGAGTATGAACAAGAGGCTACTAAGCAGCTCTCCAACACCACTTTCTACAAGCCATTACCCTCTGATCCCACTGAGAGTTACCAAAAGAAACTACAGCATTTGCTCAAGAAACTCCCTGAAAAAGCACAAGAACAAATCCGCACACACACACCCCTGGAGCCCCGACCTGGGGTATTCTATCTGCTACCCAAGATCCATAAACCTGGAAATCCTGGACGCCCCATCATCTCAGGCATTGGCACCCTGACAGCAGGATTGTCTGGCTATGTAGACTCCCTCCTCAGGCCCTTCGTTACCAGCACTCCCAGCTATCTTCGAGACACCACTGACTTCCTGAGGAAACTACAGTCCATTGGTGATCTTCCTAAAAACACCATCCTAGCCACTATGGATGCAGAAGCCCTCTACACCAACATTCCACACAAAGATGGACTACAAGCCGTCAGGAACAGTATCCCCGATACTGTCACGGCTAACCTGGTGGCTGAACTTTGTGACTTTGTCCTGACCCATAACTATTTCACATTTGGTGACAATGTATACTTTCAAATCAGCGGCACTGCGATGGGTACCCGCATGGCCCCACAGTATGCCAACATTTTTATGGCTGACTTAGAACAACACTTCCTCAGCTCTCGTCCCCTAATGCCCCTACTCTACTTGCGCTACATTGATGACATCTTCATCATCTGGACCCATGGAAAAGAAGCTCTTGAGGAATTCCACCATGATTTCAACAATTTCCATCCCACCATCAACCTCAGCCTGGACCAGTCCTCACAAGAGATCCACTTCCTGGACACTACGGTGCTAATAAGCAATGGTCACATAAACACCACCCTATATCGGAAACCTACTGACCGCTATTCCTACCTACATGCCTCTAGCTTTCATCCAGATCATACCACTCGATCCATTGTCTACAGCCAAGCGCTACGATATAACCGCATTTGCTCCAACCCCTCAGAGAGAGACAAACACCTACAAGATCTCTATCATGCATTCCTACAACTACAATACCCACCTGCTGAAGTGAAGAAACAGATTGACAGAGCCAGAAGAGTACCCAGAAGTCACCTACTACAGGACAGGCCCAACAAAGAAAACAACAGAACACCACTAGCCATCACCTTCAGCCCCCAACTAAAACCTCTCCAACGCATCATATAGCCAGAAAATAGCCAGAGCCTCGCGAACGAAAATAGCCAGAGCCTCGCGAACCAGCTGAGCGGCAGCGAACCAGCGGAGCAGCGGGGACAGCAGAGCAGCTCACAGCAGGAGTTTGCCTGGGACTGGTAAGTATCCGAGTGTGTGTGTTTGCTTGCTGAGGAAGTATCCGAGCGTGTGTTTGCTGGGAGGGCAGGGAGAGAGCCTGAGTGAGTGTCTGATTGGCTGCTAGCCTGCAGGGGGCGGGCATTAGGGTGTCTGTGTGTTTGCGTCAGGGAAGCCTGGCTGTTTAAAAATAGCCAGAGCCCCGCGAACCAGCTGAGCAGCGGGGACAGCAGAGCAGCTCACAGCAGGAGTTTGCCTGGGAGTTCGCCTGGAGTGAGCCCAGTGAGGCTTACATCTTGCCAACGTCTCTGAGGAAGCTCATAGTAGGTAGGTGATATGGAAGGGGGGGGGTTCAGCTGCTGTGACCTGCACTGGATGTGCCATGTTTGTCTTTCTTCCACAGGACAGAAGCGACTTTGTCTGTACAAAGTGCAAGCTGGTCTCCATATTGGAAGAAAAGATTGAAGGTCTGGAGCAACAGTTAACGACCCTGCGTTGTATACGAGAGACTGAGGATTTTCTGGACCAAACTCAGGATAGCCTTCTAGGGGCACAAAGCTCTAAAGATGTAGAGCAGGTTGCACAGAGGAGCCAAGAGGCCAGTGAAGAAGCTTGGCAACATGTGACCTCCAGAAGAGGTAAGCGGAATGTCCGGGTTCCAGTAACACAGACACAGGTAACTAACCGCTTTCATGTTCTCTCCATAGGTACCAATGCGGAGAGTGGACCAGATGATATGTCTGGGGGGAGAAAGCAGAAGGAGACTCCGCTGGTTGGGAGGCATGAGATGCGATGTCCTGAGGTTGGGGGTTCCACGACCACCACTCCCAAGAGGAGAAGGCGGGTGGTGGTGGTCGGGGACTCTCTCCTCCGGGGGACTGAGTCATCTATCTGCCGCCCTGACCGGGAAAACCGAGAAGTCTGCTGTTTGCCAGGGGCTAAGATTCGTGATGTGACGGAGAGACTGCCGAGACTCATCAAGCCCTCGGATCGCTACCCCTTCCTGCTTCTCCACGTGGGCACCAATGATACTGCCAAGAATGACCTTGAGCGGATCACTGCGGACTACGTGGCTCTGGGAAGAAGGATAAAGGAGTTGGAGGCGCAAGTGGTGTTCTCGTCCATCCTCCCCGTGGAAGGAAAAGGCCTGGGTAGGGACCGTCGAATCGTGGAGGTCAACGAATGGCTACGCAGGTGGTGTCGGAGAGAAGGCTTTGGATTCTTTGACCATGGGATGGTGTTCCATGAAGGAGGAGTGCTGGGCAGAGACGGGCTCCATCTTACGAAGAGAGGGAAGAACATCTTTGCCAGCAGGCTGGCTAACCTAGTGAGGAGGGCTTTAAACTAGGTTCACCGGGGGAAGGAGACCAAAGCCCTGAGGTAAGTGGGAAAGCGGGATACCGGGAGGAAGCACAGGCAGGAAGGTCTGTGAGGGGAGGGCTCCTGCCTCATACTGGGAATGAGGGGCGATCAACAGGTTATCTCAAGTGCTTATATACAAATGCACAAAGCCTTGGAAACAAGCAGGGAGAACTGGAGGTCCTGGTGATGTCAAGGAATTATGACGTGATTGGAATAACAGAGACTTGGTGGGATAACTCACATGACTGGAGTACAGTTATGGATGGTTATAAACTGTTCAGGAAGGACAGGCAGGGCAGAAAAGGTGGGGGAGTAGCACTATATGTAAGGGAGCAGTATGACTGCTCAGAGCTCCGGTACAAAACTGTGGAAAAACCTGAGTGTCTCTGGATTAAGTTTAGAAGTGTGTGCAACAAGAGTGATGTCATGGTGGGAGTCTGCTATAGACCACCGGACCAGGGGGATGAGGTGGATGAGGCTTTCTTCCGGCAACTCACGGAAGCTACTAGATCGCATGCCCTGATTCTCATGGGTGACTTTAATTTTCCTGATATCTGCTGGGAGAGCAATACAGCGGTGCATAGACAATCCAGGAAGTTTTTGGAAAGCGTAGGGGACAATTTCCTGGTGCAAGTGCTAGGGGAGCCAACTAGGGGGAGCGCTTTTCTTGACCTGCTGCTCACAAACCGGGTAGAATTAGTGGGGGAAGCAAAAGTGGATGGGAATCTGGGAGGCAGTGACCATGAGTTGGTTGAGTTCAGGATCCTGACGCAGGGAAGAAAGGTAAGCAGCAGGATACGGACCCTGGACTTCAGGAAAGCAGACTTTGACTCCCTCAGGGAACAGATGGCCAGGATCCCCTGGGGGACTAACATGAAAGGGAAGGGAGTCCAGGAGAGCTGGCTGTATTTCAAGGAATCCCTGTTGAGGTTACAGGGACAAACCATCCCGATGAGTCGAAAGAATAGTAAATATGGCAGGCGACCAGCTTGGCTTAATGGTGAAATCTTAGCGGATCTTAAACATAAAAAAGAAGCTTACAAGAAGTGGAAGGTTGGACATATGACCAGGGAAGAGTATAAAAATATTGCTCGGGCATGTAGGAAAGATATCAGGAGGGCCAAATCGCACCTGGAGCTGCAGCTAGCAAGAGATGTCAAGAGTAACAAGAAGGGTTTCTTCAGGTATGTTGGCAACAAGAAGAAAGCCAAGGAAAGTGTGGGCCCCTTACTGAATGAGGGAGGCAAGCTAGTGACAGAGGATGTGGAAAAAGCTAATGTACTCAATGCTTTTTTTGCCTCTGTTTTCACTAACAAGGTCAGCTCCCAGACTGCTGTGCTGGGCATCACAAAATGGGGAAGAGATGGCCAGCCCTCTGTAGAGATAGAGGTGGTTAGGGACTATTTAGAAAAGCTGGACGTGCACAAGTCCATGGGGCCGGACGAATTGCATCCGAGAGTGCTGAGGGAATTGGCGGCTGTGATTGCAGAGCCCTTGGCCATTATCTTTGAAAACTCGTGGCGAACGGGGGAAGTCCCGGATGACTGGAAAAAGGCTAATGTAGTGCCCATCTTTAAAAAAGGGAAGAAGGAGGATCCTGGGAACTACAGGCCGGTCAGCCTCACCTCAGTCCCTGGAAAAATCATGGAGCAGGTCCTCAAAGAATCAATCCTGAAGCACTTAGAGGAGAGGAAAGTGATCAGGAACAGTCAGCATGGATTCACCAAGGGAAGGTCATGCCTGACTAATCTAATCGCCTTTTATGATGAGATTACTGGTTCTGTGGATGAAGGGAAAGCAGTGGATGTATTGTTTCTTGACTTTAGCAAAGCTTTTGACACGGTCTCCCACAGCATTCTTGTCAGCAAGTTAAGGAAGTATGGGCTGGATGAATGCACTATAAGGTGGGTAGAAAGCTGGCTAGATTGTCGGGCTCAACGGGTAGTGATCAATGGCTCCATGTCTAGTTGGCAGCCGGTGTCAAGTGGAGTGCCCCAGGGGTCGGTCCTGGGGCCCGTTTTGTTCAATATCTTCATAAATGATCTGGAGGATGGTGTGGATTGCACTCTCAGCAAATTTGCGGATGATACTAAACTGGGAGGAGTGGTAGATACGCTGGAGGGGAGGGATAGGATACAGAAGGACCTAGACAAATTGGAAGATTGGGCCAAAAGAAATCTAATGAGGTTCAATAAGGATAAGTGCAGGGTCCTGCACTTAGGATGGAAGAATCCAATGCACCGCTACAGACTAGGGACCGAATGGCTCGGCAGCAGTTCTGCGGAAAAGGACCTAGGGGTGACAGTTGACGAGAAGCTGGATATGAGTCAGCAGTGTGCCCTTGTTGCCAAGAAGGCCAATGGCATTTTGGGATGTATAAGTAGGGGCATAGCGAGCAGATCGAGGGACGTGATCGTTCCCCTCTATTCGACACTGGTGAGGCCTCATCTGGAGTACTGTGTCCAGTTTTGGGCCCCACACTACAAGAAGGATGTGGATAAATTGGAAAGAGTACAGCGAAGGGCAACAAAAATGATTAGGGGTCTAGAGCACATGACTTACGAGGAGAGGCTGAGGGAGCTGGGATTGTTTAGTCTGCAGAAGAGAAGAATGAGGGGGGATTTGATAGCTGCTTTCAACTACCTGAAAGGGGGTTTCAAAGAGGATGGCTCTAGACTGTTCTCAATGGTAGCAGATGACAGAACGAGGAGTAATGGTCTCAAGTTGCAATGGGGGAGGTTTAGATTGGATATTAGGAAAAACTTTTTCACTAAGAGGGTGGTGAAACACTGGAATGCGTTACCTAGGGAGGTGGTAGAATCTCCTTCCTTAGAGGTTTTTAAGGTCAGGCTTGACAAAGCCCTGGCTAGGATGATTTAACTGGGACTTGGTCCTGCTTTGAGCAGGGGGTTGGACTAGATGACCTTCTGGGGTCCCTTCCAACCCTGATATTCTATGATTCTATGATCATCAAGGATCTACAACCTACCCTGAAGGACGACCCATCACTCTCACAGATCTTGGGAGACAGACCAGTCCTTGCTTACAGACAGCCCCCCATTCTGAAGCAAATACTCACCAGCAACCACACACCACACAACAGAACCACTAACCCAAGAACCTATCCTTGCAACAAAGCCCGTTGCCAACTCTGTCCACATATCTATTCAGGGGATACCATCATAGGGCCTAATCACATCAGCCACACTGTCAGAGGCTTGTTCACCTGCGCATCTACCAATGTGATATATGCCATCATGTGCCAGCAATGCCCCTCTGCCATGTACATTGGCCAAACTGGACAGTCTCTATGTAAAAGAATGAATGGACACAAATCAGACGTCAAGAATTATAACATTCAAAAACCAGTTGAGAACACTTCAATCTCTCTGGTCACTCGATTACAGACCTAAGAGTGGCTATACTTCAACAAAAAAGCTTCAAAACCAGACTCCAACGAGAGACTGCTGAATTGGAATTAATTTGCAAACTGGATACAATTAACTTAGGCTTGAATAGAGACTGGGAATGGATGAGTCATTACACAAAGTAAAACTATTTCCCCATGGTATTTCTCCCTCCCACCCCACCCCCCACTGTTCCTCTGATATTCTTGTTAACTGCTGGAATTAGCCTACCTTGCTTGTTACCATGAAAGGTTTTCCTCCTTTCCCCCCCGCTGCTGGTGATGGCTTATCTTAAGTGATCACTCTCCTTACAGTGTGTATGATAAACCGATTGTTTCATGTTCTCTGTGTGTGTGTGTGTATATAAATCTCTCCTCTGTTTTTTCCACCAAATGCATCCGATGAAGTGAGCTGTAGCTCACGAAAGCTTATGCTCTAATAAATTTGTTAGTCTCTAAGGTGCCACAAGTACTCCTTTTCTTTTTGCGAATACAGACTAACACGGCTGCTACTCTGAAACCTGTCATTAGAACCAGAGTACAGCTTGCTCTCCAGTGGATTGTGTGCCCAATGTAATCAGTTGCATCTCTAATGCATATGCAGAAGCTGGTTGGAAGTTATGGAATGTGTTCCTCCTTTTTCTTTTGCAAAGCTAATTAGCCCTGGTCTACACTAGGCATTGAGGTTGAATTTAGCAGCGTTAAATTGATGTAAGCCTGCACCCGTCCACATAACGAAGCCCTTTTTTCAACTTAAAGGGCTCTTAAAATCGATTTCCTGACTCCACCCCCGACAAGGGGATTAGCGCTGAAATCAGTTTTGCTGGGTCGAATTTGGTGTACTGTGGATGCAATTAGATGGTATTGGCCTCCAGGAGCTATCCCAGAGTGCTCCATTGTGACTGCTCTGGACAGCACTCTCAACTCAGATGCACTGACCAGGTAGACAGTAAAAAGCACGCGAACTTTTGAATTTCAATTTCCTGTTTGGCCACTGTGGCAAGCTGCAGGTGACCATGCAGAGCACATCAGCAGAGGTGACCATGATGGAGTCCCAGAATTGCAAAAGAGCTCCAGCATAGACCAAGCAGGAGGTACGGGATCTGATTACTGTATGTGGAGAGGAATCCGTGCTATCAGAACTACGTTCCAGTTTTCAAAATGCCAAAACATTTGTGAAAATCTCCAGGGCATGAAGGACAGAGGCCATAACAGGGACCCGAAGCAGTGCCGCGTGAAACTTAAGGAGCTGAGGCAAGCCTACCAGAAAACCAGAGAGGCGAATGTCCGCTCTGGGTCAGAGCCCCAAACATGCAGCTTCTATGATGAAGAGCTGCATGCCATTTTAGGGGGTTCAGCCACCACTACCCCAGCCGTGTTGTTTGACTCCTTCAATGGAGATGGAGGCAACAGGGAAGCAGGTTTTGGGGACGAGGAAGACGATGAGGAGCAGGCTGTAGATAGTTCACAGCAAACAAGCAGAGAAACCGGTTTTTCCAACAGCCAGGAACTGTTTCTCACCCTGGACCTGGAGCCAGTACCCCCCGAACCCACCCAAGGCTGCCTCCCGGACCCACCAGGTGGAGAAGGGACCTTTGGTGAGTGTACCTTTTAAAATACTATAGAAGATTTAAAAGCCAGCATGTTTAATGATTAATTTGCCCTGGCATTCGTGGCTCTCCTGGATATACTCCCAAAGCCTTTGCAAAAGGTTTCTGGGGAGGGCAGCCTTATTCCATCCACCATGGTAGGACACTTTACCACTCCAGGCCAGTAGCATGTACTCGGGAATCATTGTAGAACAAAGCATTGCAGTGTATGTTTGCTGGCGTTCAAACAACACCCGTTATTTATCTCTCTGTGTTATCCTCAGGAGAGTGATATCATTCATAGTCACCTGGTTGAAATAGGGTGCTTTTCTTAAGGGGACATTCAGAGGTGCCTGTTCCTGCTGGGCTGTTTGCCTATGGCTGAACAGAAATGTTCCCTGCTGTTAGCCACATGGGGGGGGGGGGCAAAATGCGACCTTATAACGAAAGCACATGTGCTATGTATGTAATGTTAACAGCAAGGTTTACCGTGAAAGAGAGTGTACCCATTGTTCTATAAAAATGTGTCTCTTTAAATACCACTGTCCCTTTTTTTTCTCCACCAGCTGCATGTGTTTCAAGGATCACAGGATCTTCTCCTTCCCAGAGGTTAGCGAAGATTAGAAGGCGAAAAAAATGCACTCGTGGTGAAATGTTATCTGAACTCATGCTGTCCTCCCACACTGACAGAGCACAGATGAATGCGTGGAGGCAGACAATGTCAGAGTGCAGGAAAGCACAAAATGACCAGGAGGAGAGGTGGCGGGCTGAAGAGAGTAAGTGGCGGGCTGAAGAGAGGGCTGAAGCTGAAAGGTGGTGGCAGCCTGATGAGAGGAGGCAGGATGCAATGCTGAGGCTGCTGGAGGATCAAACTAATATGCTTCAGCATATGGTTGAGCTGCAGGAAAGGCAGCAGGAGCACAGACCGCCGCTACAGCCCCTGTGTAACCAACCGCCCTCCTCCCCAAGTTCCATAGCCTCCTCACCCGGATGCCCAAGAACGCGGTGAGGGGGCCTCTAGCCACCCAGCCACTCCACCCCAGAGGATTGCCCAAGTAACAGAAGGCTGGCATTCAATAAGTTTTAAACTTTTAAAGTGCTGTGTGGCCTTGTCCTTCCCTCCTGCACCACCCGTCCTGGGCTACCTTGGTAATTATCCCCCTATTTGCGTGATGAATTAATAAAGAATGCATGAATGTGAAGCAACAATGACTTTATTGCCTCTGCAAGTGGTGATCGAAGGGAGGTGGGGAGGGTGGTTAGCTTACAGGGAAGTAGAGTGAACCAAGGGGTGGGGGATATCATCAAGGAGAAACAAAGAGAACTTTCACACCGTAGCCTGGCCAGTCATGAAACTGGTTTTCAAAGCTTCTCTGATGCGCACTGCACCCTCCTGTGCTCTTCTAACTGCCCTGGTGTCTGGCTGTGCGTAACCAGCAGCCAGGCGATTTGCCTCAACCTCCCACCCCGACATAAACGTCTCCCCCTTACTCTCACAGATATTGTGGAGTGCACAGCAAGCAGTAATAACAGTGGGAATATTGGTTTCGCTGAGGTCTAACCGAGTCAGTAAACTGCACCAGCGTGCTTTTAAACGTCCAAATGCACATTCTACCACCATTCTGCACTTGCTCAGCCTGTAGTTGAACAGCTCCTGACTACTCTCCAGACTGCCTATGTATGGCTTCATGAGCCATGGCATTAAGGGGTAGGCTGGATCCCCAAGGATTACTACAGGCATTTCAACATCCCCAACGGTTATTTTCTGGTCTGGGAAGAAAGTCCCTTCCTGCAACTTTTGAAACAGATCAGAGTTCCTGAAGATGCGAGCATCATGTACCTTTTCCGGCCATCCCACGTTGACGTTGGTGAAACGTCCCTTGTGATCCACCAGTGCTTGCAGCACTATTGAAAAGTACCCCTTGCGGTTTATGTACTCGCTGGCTTGGTGCTCCGGAGCCAAGATAGGGATATGGGTTCCGTCTATGGCCCCACCCCAGTTAGGGAATCCCATTGCAGCAAAGCCATCCACTATGACCTGCACATTTCCCAGGGTCACTACCCTTGATATCAGCAGATCTTTGATTGTGTTGGCTACTTGCATCACAGCAGCCCCCACAGTAGGTTTGCCCACTCCAAATTGATTCCTGACTGACCGGTAGCTGTCTGGCATTGCAAGCTTCCACAGGGCTATTGCCACTCGCTTCTCAACTGTGAGGGCTGCTCTCATCTTGGTATTCTTGTGCCTCAGGGCAGGGGAAAGCAAGTCACAAAGTTCCATGGAAGTGCCATTACGTATGCGAAAGTTTCACAGCCACTGGCAATCGTCCCAGATCTGCAACACTATGCGGTCCCACCAGTCTGTGCTTGTTTCCCAAGCCCAGAATCGGCGTTCCACTGCATGAACCTGCCCCATTAGCACCATGATGCCCACATTGGCAGGGCCCGTGCTTTGAGAGAAGTCTGTGTCCACGTCCTCATCACTCTCATCACCGTGCTGATGTTACCTACTCGCCCGGTTTCGCTTTGCCAGGTTCTGGTGCTGCATATACTGCTGGATAATGTGTGTGGTGTTTAATGTGCTCCTAATTGCCAAAGTGATCTGAGTGGGCTCCATGCTTGCCATGGTATGGTGTCTGCACAGAAAAAAGGCGCGGAACGATTGTCTGCTGTTGCCCTGACAGAGGGAGGGGTGACTGATGACATGGCTTACAGGGTTGGCTTACAGGGAATTAAAATCAACAAAGGGGGTGGCTTTGCAAGAAACTGAATGGCCGCCTCAAGGATAGAACTCAAAACTGGGTTTAGCAGGCCGTCGATTTCACAGAGGGAGTGAGGAGAAAATGAATACAAAACAAATCCGGTCTATTTCTTGTTTTGAGCCACTTCATCTATCTGTATACATCATGCTGGCAGCAGACTGTGCAGTACGACCGCTAGCCATCGTCACCTCCTGGGTGCTCGGCAGAAGACGGTGCAGTATGACTACTGGCCATCGTCTTCTGCTAGCTGCAAATTAAAAGACAGTGCACTGCCAATAGAATTCAATCGCCATGAGACGAAACAAGGGAAATGACCTGGCTGAGTCACTCCCATGTTTGCCCAGGCTCCCAGTTAAAAGAGCACCCAGGACTACGTCGACGACGGCTACCAGTCATACTGCACTGTCTGCTGCCAAAAGGCAATAAACTGCTGCTGTGTAGCAATGCAGTACCATGTCCGCCAGCACCCAGGAGACATATGGTGACGGTTAGCTGTGCGGGTTCCATGCTTGCCGTGGTATGGCGTCTGCACAGGTAACTCAAGAAAAAAGGTGCAAAACGATTGTTTGCCTTTGCTTTTACGGAGGGAGGGAGGTAACGGGGGCCTGATGATATGTACCCAGAACCACCGGCGACAATGTTTTAGCCCCACCAGGCACTGGGATTTCTACCCAGAATTCAAATGGGTGGTGGAGACTGCGGGAACTGTGGGATAGCTACCCACAGTGCAAAGCTCCGGAAGTCGACTGTTGCCTCAGTACTGTGGACACTGTCCGCCGACTACATGCACTTAGAGCATTTGTGTGGGGACACACACACTTGACTGTATAAAAACGTTTTCTACAAAACCAACTTCTATAAATTCGACCTAATTTTGTAGTGTAGACATACCCTTAGATTACATTTTTTTAAAAAAGAATTCTGTTGTTGTTATGGTCAGAAATACAGGAGTTTTCCTCTTTGTACAATAGATCTGCTACTGATTCCAGCAGAAGTGAGAGAGTGTGAAGAAAGAACCTTCACTATTCATCCATATCCTCCTTATTCACAGGCACTGGAGAGAGGTGCAAGACTCCAGATAGTCTCTTCCATTCCTGACTTGAATCTGGAAAACTTATTGTTCGGCAACATGGGAAAACAGCCATATATGTTCATATACAGCTGATCAGAAAATTGAATTTCTGTTCCAAGGAATACCTACATTTTAAAATTTGTTTTTGTCCCAAATCAGGACAAAAATCTTCTGCAGAACAAAATATTCTGAAATATTTCAAGTCAGATACATCAAAACAACCATACTAAAATGTTTCATTTTGATGGTGTCAAAACAACATATAATATTAAATACATAAATAATGTAAAATTAAAGTTATAGTTAGAACTGTGCAGAGGACAGAAGTTGGTTTGTGAAGGAATTTGAGATTTCAGCAGTTACCTTCATTCCAATCTGGGATGAAATAATGCATTTTGAAATTATCTATGAAAGAAAATGGTGGAAAAATTGTTTCATTTTCATCTATTTTATATAATACAAATTGTTAAATTTCTAAACAGTCATTTCAACACAAAAAATCAGAACACTTCATCCAAAAAACATCAAAACAGGACATTTTGACATTGTCGCAATGCTTTTTTTATGCCAAAATTTTATTTTGGAGAAAATGATATGATCTTACAAAACGTTTAGACTTTGGTGAAACTGCATTTATTGACAGAAAGTGATTCCACCCAAGTTTTCTGACCAATTCTACATTTATATTTCACTGAATGTAGGCAGTGTTCAGAGGGTTTAGCATCTACCTGTGTGAGGTGGATAGAGGTGTAAAATAGGGATGGGTAAACACTTTAGAAAACCATCAACACATTTGAATTTTTTCCCAAAATTCAAAGTCCTTTGCCCCCTCTCGACCCCACCCCATTCCCCATTATTATTTTCACTTCTCCGTGACTCTTTGCTTTCCGGTTTTCTCAGGAGGGTTTGGATAGTGTGAGAGAACATCTGCCTAAGAAAAAGATAGGAAACACCCATAACCTTTCATGAGAAAGCCTATTCCAAAGCTGTCCAGTCCAGTCTGATCAACC
Source organism: Dermochelys coriacea (assembly GCF_009764565.3). Taxonomy (NCBI): domain Eukaryota; kingdom Metazoa; phylum Chordata; order Testudines; family Dermochelyidae; genus Dermochelys; species Dermochelys coriacea. The sequence goes on from NC_050073.1 coordinate 50,845,577, forward strand.
TGAGAGGTTTGAAGGAGCGTTCCAGCTTCTGCATGTGCATTAGAGATGCAACTGATCACATTGGACACACAATCCACTTGAGAGCAAGCTGTACTCTGGTTCTAATGAGTTTACCAACATTAGCAAAAGTTCAAATCATTTGTCCCAGATACAGCGGTCATCAATAAAACCTTCACAATCTTCCTTTTTCTACTGATTAGTGTTACTGTTGTAATCCCTCTACCCAGTAAGGCAGATACCCCAGATACAACAGTATTGTCTATACTGACAAATGGTGAGCACGGTACCAGAGTGAAGGATGTGTTAGATATTGTGTTAGTGTGTTGACACAATCATTAGAGATGTGCATACTCCTCCACCCAAGAGAACTGTGTTAGTCCAGTGTAGACGTGATAAAGCAATAGATCATGGTTGCACGGTCCACTTCCAGATGACTAACTTTGATCCATCCTCAGTAGCCCCTCGACTGTGTCTTGTAAATGAAATACTGACAAAACTGGATAAAGTGAGCATGTCAAAGTAGTGGACACTACAACCACATACAAGTTGTTTGGAAGTGGGTGGTAGTGGTGGGGAAATATTAGCAAGGTCTTTTTTTTAATGTTGCTGCCATCTTGTAACAATTCCTTTTATTTCACTCATGTGCTTGTTCATCCTATATTAGGACAGATGGAGATAAATACACAAGTGACTTCCAATTTTGTTTTTCCATACCAGCTAATCTAAGGATAATTTGAGGAGCATTAAGCAGGAGCTGAGTCACCGAACCCATTGTGAAGCTTTGACTCACTTGGCTGGTGACTGCAGCTCACTTAAAATGTCGCTTTTGCTTAGCCTTTTGTTACTAGTGTGTGTGGACCTCCTGCCATAATCTGTGCTGTAGTCTACATTAATACATCACATTACAATACTCTGTCTTCTGGGGTCACAAGATCGATAGTGTTTCATTGTGGGGAAGAAGCACCAACAAAACAGAACTGTGTTATCAGTTTGAGAAACTCAGTTGAATATTATGGAGTCCAGGCAGGTGTTCTGCTGTCTGAATCTTTGTGCAGCTCTACAGTGGAAACTGGAGACTGACAACATTTTGAGAGCAGTGTCAGGCAAAGGTTGAAAGGTTTGCAGTTCAGGTCAGATGAGCACTAGGGCTCACAGATCCTACAGAGTTTTGGCCAACTGTCCTCAGCAGAACTGAATTTGCAGTTGTCAGTGAAGTAAGCCCTCTGGCAAGAACTTTGAAGAAAATGCAGCTCCAGTATTTGATTCTTTGCTCTCAGATTTAGAGGGATGTATGTCCCTTAATAAGAATCCTATAGCATTTAATATGGATGAAATTTGGAATATGTAATCGGGTTCTTAAAGCTGTTGGAATGTAATGGACATCATCTTTCTATAGGGTTTGATAAACCATCCAATAGAATTTTATATAAGAGCAATATAATTATTTATTACGTTCTGTAGGGTAGTCTAAAAATAGAAAATTATGGCTTTGTGAAATTAAATTTGGTAGGACTTTTCCACAAAGTGTGTGCACTTATGGGTGCTCTCTTAAATCCATTCATAAACTGAAGCTAGGGTGTAACATATCAGCCTGCTCATTAGTGGGAATATCTCAGTAGGAACACAATGTCCATGCTCTATAATCTGCACTGGCTGCCTATAGGTGTCTAGGTGGAGTTTAGTATGTTGCCTTTCATTTATAGAGGCAAAAGGAGTCTGGGGCCTACCTGAATGACCAACTCCTTTCTCCACAGGCTGTACTGCCCTAGCTGAGGTCAGTCGAGGCACCTCAGCTGGATCACCCTTGATATACAAGAAATGGAGTTGCCACTACGGTATTTTTCTCATGGGTCCCTCAGCTGTTTAATTCACTCCCTTCTCACCTTTAGTCTGAAATAATCCAGATTTGGCGACCTTCTGGGAACACTGCAAAGCTCACCCCTATGAACAGGCACTGGGGCAGCTGACGCAGTTGGAGATGGGACCCCTTTTGGGTACAGAAGGGGTTTCTTGTTGACTTGCAGCTGTATGCTGTGATGGCTGTGTGGCAGAGGGATAAGACACTGTTTTGTTCTGTAATGGTCTTAGTATTGGTAACTGATCACAAGGATGCCTAGAGCCCAGGATAAACATTTAATGATAGTTTAGTTTAATTATTTGGAATTAAATAAAGTGAAGAGAGATTAATAGACCAGGCTTGAATCATGCAGGGCAGGTGCAGAGGAGCTTCCCTCTCATTGCTCTGGCAAAGTACCAATCATCAGGAATGAGAGGCATCAGCACTAGCTGCTGCTGTCCTATACAGTACTGTATTACACACAGAGCTCTGCCACCACACCTTGTTCCTGACCTGAAATAACTACTGCGGTGCTGGAATCCCAACCAGTTATGCCAATGCACTTTGAAGCTATGCTTCAGTAGCACCCTTTGCAATTTCAGTCCTCACGCTCCTGGAGCTGGCCATTATGGCTATCATCCAAGAACTCAAATGGTGGCACCAGGCCTTAGATATTAAAGGGGCAACGACCCATAACAAAGCACATTTGAACATGCATATTTGAGTGGGTAGGGTAAGAGGGGCAGAAGTGAACCGGATGGATGGGGAGGCTTGTGAGAAAGTTGAGAAGCAAACTGAGCTAAGTATCCAGGAGAAGAGAGGAGCTGAGAGACCTGGTGAAAGGAGCAGAGTTCTTATCAAGGGGAAAAGGGGGTCTTGGGAGAAGTTTGTGGGGAATGGGACCAAGAAGAAGAGAATGGTTTAAGCGTAAGCCATTTAATAAACCTTAGATTGAGATACTGCCTGAATCCCTGACCCTTTCCTGCCAGCAAAGAGAGCAATGTGTTGGCCTTTTGGTGCTCCTTCCCCTGTTTTGACTCTGCCAGGTTGACAGCATGATCTCAGGCCAGAAGTTCTGTTTTGTTTCATCAAAGAATAAATGTTAAAAGCTATTCAAGAACAAATTCAAAAATGATTACAGCTTGCAGAACTCTTGCAAGTAGAAATTCAAAGCCCTAGCAAGAAAAACAATTTTTCATTGTATAAAGTACTCAAAGCATTATATGCATAATGAAATGTCATTAAAGCCATTTGTTACAATAATGCAGAGAAAATAAATTAATCAGAACTAGCGTGACTTAAGAGTGGGGAAATTTAAAAAGAAAAGCAAATTTTTGCCACTTATGTCCTGGAGACTAGCTAGCTGTGTGTAGCAGGAGTCATTGACTTGCTTTGGGGGGAAGAAAAAAAAAGCTATATAATATCGTGACTAAGTAGTCTGTATCCTGGACATATCAATAAGTTCCTTACCATATTACACTATACAACACATGAAACAGATGAGGGAACTACAGGGTATGTGCATAATCATAGTATATTAAATCCATGGCTAGCTATGGCTTCACAACATGGCTACTTGCATCTTCATGGGAGCAGCAGGGACAAAACATAGATCCTCCTACTTCAAAAACACAGGCCCCTCATACTAGAATTAAAGGAGATTCATATTTATTGGAAGCAATATAGATCTTGTTTCTCGGACACATGAGTGGGGTAGGGAAAGGTTTGCTGATGTGAAGGAGAGGGCAAAAGACTGAAGTGTGTTACTTTCACAGAGCATTTTGGGGAAGACAAGAAGAGTCACAGGAGTATAAAGAGACAATGAATTTTAACAGACCTCAAATCTGTGACATGGGAGGAAGGTGTGGCTTCATATATTCGTCCCTACATATATCACTTCACTCTTCCCTTTGAGCTCCACATTCACCAGCTATCCCAGACCATAGAAAGAAAATGGGAACATTAAAAGGACAATGCAGAAAGTCAGAGCTTAGGTCCCAAAACATAAGATATTTATCCTTAAAAAAAAGCTTGGACACATAATTGGAGTTAGCCAAACTGAAGGCAGTGAAAGAAGCAGAACACCACCAACTGACTGCCCACAGGAGAGCAATGGAGGCCAATGACAAAGAACTGGAGGCAAGGGCCAAAGAACTGAAGGAGAAGGAAAAAGAGAGGAAGCATGCACTGGAGATGGAGAAGGCAAAAACTCAGCAGACTATACCAACAAACCCTAGTAATCCTTCTCCAGGTACCACTTCCCATCCCAGAAAGTTCCCCACCTACACGGCAGGCGATGATACTGAGGCCTTCTTAGAAAACTTCGAAAGAGCCTGCTTTGGGTACAGCATCTCTACAGACCAATACATGGTAGAGCTGAGGCCACAGCTCAGTGGACCCTTAGCTGAGGTGGCGGCTGAAATGCCTAAGGAATGCATGAACCAGTATGAACTGTTTAAAACCAAGGCGAGAGTCAGAATGGGGCTAACCCCCAAGCATTCCCGTCAGCGGTTCAGAGCCCTAAAGAGGAAACCAGACGTGTCATTTACCCGACATGCCTACCACATTGTGAAACATTGGGATGCCTGAATATCAGGAGCAAGTGTTAAATCTCCAGAAGATTTGCCCTTCCTAATGCAAATGGAGCAATTCTTAGAGGGTGTTCCTGAGGAAATAGAAAGATACATCCTAGATGGGAAGCCCAAAACTGTAATCGAGGTGGGGGAGATTGGAGCCAAATGGGTGGAGGTGGCAGAGAGGAAAAAAACTGGTTGCAGTTGGAGCGGATACCAGAAGGGAGAACCTCAGACCACACCCTACTACCGGGGGCCGCCCAAGACCCCATCTACCCCCCAAGGAACCCTCCAGCCACCTTATCGTCCTGCCACACCATTCTCCAGCAACCCACCTCGCCCCAGTGACCCGTCAGCTGGACAATGTTTTAAATGTAACGAGCCGGGGCATGTGAAGGCAAACTGCCCCAAGAACCCCAACAGATTACAGTTCATTGCACCAGAATCACACCATTGGTCCTCAGGCCCAGATACCTCCCGGATACCCTTGGAGTGGAGGGAAACTGTGAGTGTGGGCGGGAAGAAGGTCACTGCATGGAGGGACACCGGAGCACAGATGTCAGCTATCCATGCTTCCTTAGTGGACCCCAATTTAATCAACCCAGAGATCCAAGTGACGATTCAACCCTTCAAGTCCAACTCTTTCAATTTGCCTACAGCTAAGTTGCCTGTCCAGTACAAGGGCTGGTCAGGAATGTGGACTTTTGCAGTTTATGATGATTATCCCATCCCCATGCTGTTGGGGGAAGACTTGGCCAATCATGTGAAGTCAGCCAAGAGGATGGGAATGGTCACCTGCAACCAGACTAGACCAGCCATCACATCTAGCACTGTTCTGGAAACTTCTACCAGGACCCAGTCAGAGGTGATGGACCTGGACCCCAGGCCAAGGTCTGCAACAGCAGTAGTGGATCCAGTCCCAGAGACCCAGACAGTGCCAGTCCCAGAACCGGAACAGGTGGAACAACCAGCACCAAACCCATTGCCTGCACTGAATCCAGTACTTGCAACCCTAACCCCAGAGGGCCCCACCAAACCTGAACAGGCAGCAGCCGATAATCCTACACAAGAGGCTCAGCTGGACCTGAACCCCAACATAGTGCACCAGCGGAGAGCGGTTCACAGTCAAAGAAACACCCCCATCCTCTACATCACTTCCAGAGGGACCAAGCATAGGTCCACAATCCAATGAGGAACTGATCTCTCCAGCATCAAGGGAATAGTTCCAGGATGAACAGGAAGTAGATGAAAGTCTCCAGAGAGCTTGGACGGCGGCACGGAGCAACCCACCGCCTCTCAGCTTTTCTAATCGATCCAGGTTTGTTGTAGAAAGAGGACTCTTATACAAGGAAACTCTTTCTGGTGGACACCAGGAAGACTGGCATCCTCAGAGACAGTTGGTTGTTCCAACTAAGTACCGGGTCAAGCTCTTGAGCTTAGCCCACGATCATCCTAGTGGTCGTGCTGGGGTGAACAGGACCAAAGACCAGTTGGGGAGGTCATTCCACTGGGAGGGAATGGGCAAGGATGTGTCTACCTAGGTCTGGTCTTGTGAGGTATGCCAAAAAGTGGGAAAACCCCAAGACCAGGTCAAAGCCCCTCTCCAGCCACTCCCCATCATTGAAGTTCCATTTAGCGAGTAGCTGTGGATATTCTGGGTCCTTTTCCAAAAAAGACACCCAGAGGAAAGTAGTACATACTGACTTTCATGGATTTTGCCACCCGATGGCCGGAAGCAGTAGCTCTAAGCAGCACCAGGGCTAAGAGTGTGTGCCAGGCACTAACAGACATTTTTGCCAGGGTAGATTGGCCCTCTGACATCCTCACAGATGCAGGAACTAAATTTCCTGGCAGGAACTATTGAAAGCCTTTGGGAAGCTCATGGGGTAAAATCACGTGGTTGCCACTCCTTACCACCATCAAACAAATGGCATGGCGGTGAAGTTTAATGGAACTTTGGGGGCCATGATAGGTAAATTCGTAAATGAGCACTCCAATGATTGGGACCTAGTGTTGCAGCAGTTGCTCTTTGCCTACAGAGCTGTACCCCATCCCAGTTTAGGGTTTTCACCATTTGAACTTTTATATGGCCGTGAGGTTAAGGGGCCATTACAGTTGGTGAAGCAACAATGGGAGGGATTTACACCTTTTCCAGAAACTAACATTCTGGACTTTGTAACCAACCTACAAAACACCCTCCGAACCTCTCTAGCCCTTGCTAAAGAAAACCTACAGGATGCTCAAAAAGAGCAAAAAGCCTGGTATGATAAACATGCCAGAGAGTGTTCCTTCAAAGTAGGAGACCAGGTTATGGTCTTAAAGGTGCTCCCGGCCCATAAAATGGAAGCGTCGTGGGAAGGGCCATTCATGGTCTAGGAGTGCCTGGGAGCTGTTAATTACCTCATAGCATTCCCCACCTCCAACCGAAAGCCTAAGGTATACCATATTAATTCTCTAAAGCCCTTTTATTCCAGAGAATTAAAGGTTTGTCAGTTTACAGCCCAGGGAAGAGATGACGCTGAATGGCCTGAAGGTGTCTACTACGACGGGAAAAGTGCTGGTGGCATGGAAGAAGTGAACGTCTCCCTGACCATCGGGTGTATACAGCGACAGCAGATCCAGGAGCTATGCACTAGCTACGCGCCGACGTTCTCAGCCACCCCAGGACTGACTGAACGGGCATACCACTCCATTGACACAGGTAATGCTCACCCAATTAAAGCCCAACGTTACCGGGTGTCTCCTCAAGCTAAAACTGCTATAGAACAGGAGATCCAGAATATGTTACAGATGGGTGTAATCCGCCCCTCTGGCAGTGCCTGGGCATCTCCAGTGGTTCTAGTTCCCAAAGCAGATGGGGAGATACGTTTTTGTGTGGACTACCGTAAGCTAAATGCTGTAACTCACCCAGACAACTATCCAATGCCACACACACATGAACTATTAGAGAAACTGGGACGGGCCCAGTTCATCTCTACCTTGGACTTAACCAAGGGGTACTGGCAGGTACCGCTAGATGAATCCGCCAAGGAAAGGTCAGCCTTCACCACACATCGGGCTGTATGAATTTAATGTACTCCCTTTCAGGCTGCGGAATACACCCGCTACCTTCCAAAGACTTGTAGATGGTCTCCTAGCGGCATTAGGAGAATATGCAGTCGCCTTGACAATATGGCCACATTTTCGGATTCCTGGGCAGAACACCTGGAACATCTACAAAAAGTCTTTGAGCACATAAGGGAGGCAGGACTAAGGGTTAAGGCTAAGAAGTGTCAAATAGGCCTAAACAGAGTGACTTACCTTGGACACCAGGTGGGTCAAGGAACTATCAACCCCCTACAGGCCAAAGTGGATGATATCCAAAAGTGGCCTGTCCCAAAGTCAAAGAAACAGGTTCAATCCTTCTTAGGCTTGGCTGTAATTACAGACGATTTGTACCGCAATACAGCCAAATCACCGCCCCACTGACAGACCTAACCAAAAAGAAACAGACAAATGACGTTCAGTGGACCGAAGAGTGTCAGAAGGCCTTTAACCAACTTAAAGCGACACTCATGTCTGACCCTGTACTAAGGGCCTCAGACTTTGACAAACCGTTCCTAGTAACCAGAGATGCGTCCGAGCGTGGTGTGGGAGCAGTTTTAATGCAGGAAGGACCGGATCAAGGATTCCACCCTGTAGTGTTTCTCAGCAAAAAACTGTTTGAGAGGGAAAGCAACTGGTCAGTCAGTGAAAAAGAATGTTACACCATTGTCTACACTCTGGAAAAGCTACGCCCATATATTTGGGGACAGCGTTTCCACCTGCAAACCAACCATGCTACGCTACAGTGGCTTCATACCACCACGGGAAATAACAAAAAACTAATTCGGTGGAGTTTAACTCTCCAAGATTTTGATTTCAACATCCAATACATCTCAGGAACTTCTAACAAAGTGGCTGATGCACTCTACCGTGAAAGTTTCCCAGAATCAACTGTTTAAAATCATCCTTGAGATGTGGAAAATATTGTTAGTCTTTATATACTTGGTAGTATATTTAGAGACGCATGTGTTTTATTAACTCTGTTTTTTCCTAGAGCTCCAGGAAGAAATCCCAGCCAGCATTTCACTCTAGCTGTGATTTGGGGGGCGTGTCATAAATGCAAAGGGAAGGGTAAACACCTTTAAAATCCCTCCTGGCCAGAGGAAAAATCCTTTCACCTGTAAAGAGTTAAGAAGATAGGATAACCTCGCTGGCACTTGACCACAATGACCATTGAGGAGACAAGATACTTTCAAAGCTGGAGGGAGGCAGAAACAAAGGGTCTGTCTGTGTGATGCTTTTACCGGGGACAGAACAGGAATGGAGTCTTAGAACTTAGTAAGTAATCTAGCTAGATATGCGTTAGATTATGATTTCTTTAAATGGCTGACAAATTAGACTGTGCTGAATAGAATGAATCTTCTTGTCTTTGTGTCTTTCTTGTAACTTAAGGTTTTGACTAGAGGGATTCTCTATGTTTTGAATCTAATTACCCTGTAAGGTATTTACCATCCTGATTTTACAGAGGTGACTCTTTTTACCTTTTCTTATATTAAAATTCTTCTTGTAAGAAATTGAATGCTTTTTTCATTTTTCTTAAGATCCAAGGGTTTGGGTCTGTGGTCACCTATGCAAATTGGTGAGGATTTTTATCAAGCCTTCCCCAGGCAGGGGGGTGCAAGGTTTTGGTGAGGATTTTGGGGGGAAAGACATTTCCAAACAATGCTTTCTCAAAAATAAACCCAGACGTTTGGTGGTGGCAGTGGAAGTCCAAGGGCAAAAGGTAAAATAGTTTGTACCTTGGGGAAGTTTTAACCTAAGCTGGTAAAAGTAAGCTTAGGAGGTTTTCATGCAGGTCCCCACATCTGTATCCTAGAGTTCAGAGTGGGGAAGGAATCTTGACACCCTCTGATTGGAGTAACCGCCACACCTCCTCCAACCCACTGTCTTCCACAATATTCATCCTCTGCACTTTCCTCACCTTTCTCTAAGTGCTCCCCCATGTCCTCCGTCCTCACATCTCTGCAGCTTTAGCATGCTGACTGCTATGTCTGAAACAGGCTCCTTTCTCCAGTTCACCGGGCAAGCTTTCCATTCCTTCAAATCCCTTTGTAAGGTTGTTTCATCTTGTTTTGTGTCACTAATCTCCAGGAGTTATCTAATCTCACTTTCACAACCTTGATTGTATTTTAAACTGCAGTGGGTATATATAAAGGGAAACGCTACAGTGAAATAACAAACATGAAGCCCCAGTGCTATATCTTGTAACTTCCCCTGCAGCCGTTCTCTAAATTATCTCTTAACTAAAATCTAAAGACATTAGTGGGTATATATGTAAGAATAAACCATTCCTACAGTGTGGCTTTTTGTCCTTCTCTAGAGGCTGAGCCATTCAGAAGTGGAGACTATATAGCCTTTAAGATAACAGAGCTGCGTCTTTTAGCTCAGATCAAAGGTTCCAGATCCAATCCTCAGAAATAACAACTCACCCAGAGGCTGTGCTACTAACATGAAAACTTTTTAAGTACAAACTGAACAAGCTAAAGGAACAGGTCATGATTTGTCACAGACACCAAATGTTCCATTCCTCCCAACTGGCAAGGTAGATGTGCTCTCACACAAAATATGATCAATGACATAGCAGGTGAAACTACAAATATAAGAGAATTGTGTTAGTAATGCAGAACAATGAAAGTTGTCTCCAGAAAATAAAAATGTCACATGCCAATAGATGACACTGTTGAGCAGGCCACATGCAGTCACAGACGCAGCAAAGTCTATCCTGTGTACTGGTACAGCAGTGATTCTGGGCCACAGTAGCATTTTTTAAATGGATTATGTCAGTGTGTTTTTATTTCATCTTGACTAAAAATGAACCTAAGATAGTTCATAATGTCAAGAAATAAAGCCTTCTTTCAGGAGACATACAAGACATTGCACATCAGCTGCCTCCCAGGTAACCTGGATGGCAGCCTGAAAGAACTGTCCTCTCTAGGCACTAACAGATTGTTCAGCCTCCCTAATAAACTTTAGTTTCATAGATTCATAGATACTAAGGTCAGAAGGGACCATTCTGATCATCTAGTCTGACCTCCTGCACAGCGCAGGCCACAGAATCTCACCCACCCACTCCTATGAAAAACCTCACCCATGTCTGAGCTATTGAAGTCCTTAAATCATGGTTCAAAGACTTCAAGGAGCTGAGAAGCCTCCCTCAAATCAACCATGCCCCATGCTACAGAGGAAGGCGAAAAACCTCCAGGGCCTCTCCAATCTGCCCTGGAGGAAAATTCCTTCCCGATCCCAAATAGGGCAATCAGCTAAACCCTGAGCATATGGGCAAGATTCACCAGCCAGATACTACAGAAAATTCTTTCCTGGGTAACTCAGATCCCATCCATCTAATATCCCATCTCAGGGGATTTGGCCTATTTACCCTGAATATTTAAAGATCAATTATTTACCAAAATCCCATTATCCCATCATACCATCTCCTCCATAAACTTATCGAGTAGAATCTTAAAGCCAGATAGATCTTTTGCCCCCACTGCTTCCCTTGGAAGGCTATTCCAAAACTTCATTCCTCTGATGGTTAAAAACCTTCGTCTGATTTCAAGTCTAAACTTCCTGGTGGCCAGTTTATACCCATTTGTTCTTGTGTCCACATTGGTGCTGAGCTTAAATAATTCCTCTCCCTCTCCTGTATTTATCCCTCTGATATATTTATAGAGAGCAATCATATCTCCCCTCAACCTTCTTTTAGTTAGGCTAAACAAGCCAAGCTCCTTAAGTCTCCTTTCATAAGACAAGTTTTCCATTCCTCGGATCATCCTAGTAGCCCTTCTCTGTACCTGCTCCAGTTTGAATTCATCCTTTTTAAACATGGGAGACCAGAACTGCACACAGTATTCTAGGTGAGGTCTCACCAGTGCCTTGTATAACGGTACTAAAACCTCCTTATCCCTACTGGAAATGCCTCTCCTGATGCATCCCAAAACCGCATTAGCTTTTTTCACAGCCATATCACATTGGCAGCTCATAGTCATCCTATGATCAACCAATACTCCAAGGTCCTTCTCCTCTTCCGTTACTTCTAATTGATGCGTCCCCAACTTATAGCTAAAATTCTTGTTATTAATCCCTAAATGCATAACCTTACACTTCTCACTATTAAATTTCATCCTATTGCTATTACTCCAGTTTACAAGGTAATCCAGATCCTCCTGTATAATATCCCGATCCTTCTCCGAATTGGCAATACCTCCCAGCTTTGTATCATCTGCGTTGAGGATCTGCTGAAGGGGAGAGAGAGACTGGAAATGTAACTGCACTGAAACTGCAGGCTGTAGAGCAGAGCTTGAAGTTTCCTCTATGTTTTTTGTTTTTAAACAGTGTTGAGTGCATGATACATTTAATTTATGAGTACTATTTATATTAAATAAAAAGTTTCAGATGGCTAACTTGTTACAGCAGTTGAAACTCCTGGTTGATCTTTTATTACTAGGTGCTCCAGTCAAGACCAAGTAACCCCATATTCCCTCTTACCCTCCTCCTCATTCTAATTTTACAGTCCTCCTTTGGCTCTAGGCATAGGGTTATTTCTAAAGGAGTAAACAGCCACAGGGTACCAGCAAAATCATCGGCCACTAGGAAAGAGCATTTTCTTCAATCCAGGGTACATGTTTACAGCTAAAACTATTCTACTCTATACTAAACTACTGTACCCATTTATTTCAAAACTGGTCCCAATGTTAGCACTTTAATGCAACATAATATTCCAGACTAATACGGTGACTCAACAATCAAAACTATGCATCGTCAACCTGCATAGCTTTTATTTTTGGTTCAAGTCCTGCATTGCTGGAAGGATTTTGTTTCTTTTCTTTTTTCTTCCTTTTTGGCCTGTACAGAATGCCTAAGCTCACTTGCCAGTTGTCAGCCCAGCTTGTTTCTGAGGAAGGGAAGAATTCATGTGTAAAGCTCCCAGGGTCTTAAAAACATAGAAACATGTGCTGGAGAATCATTGTGCCTGGTTGGCTGACTTCAGCAATGAGAGAGAAAGAGAGAGAGGAACTGCTCAACTGACTGGAACTAAATAGGGAAGAAATTTGAATGTTCCTTTTATCTTCCACATATTCTTAAAATAATATTTAGGTAATTCAATCTTTGATAATCTCACCGTACCTACATTTCTACTGGGAAGCTTCTACTGCGGCACTACATTCATTTGGTTTAAGGACTCTTACGGACCTTCCAATAGCAACATGCTGATACGTACAGTATACAGAACGGTGAGCTTTTATAATCCCTCAAACAATACATGGAAAACAGCATTAACTACAGAATTCTCCATATTTCTGCAATGCAAAAAATTGTATCTCCAAACCCAGCCATGAACTGGGATAAAATGGGAACATCGTACAAGTGAGACATTTAATATTTTCATTTAAATAGTTGTTTTAATTGTACATATTTATATTCCAATTTCCCACACACTCCAAGCTGATGCTTAATTCGGTTCCTAGATAAACTAGCTTGTCATGAAATCTGGCAATACTGAATTTTATCTGCTTTCTCCATGCCATAAGGATAATTAATACTGTTTCAGTAACTTTAACATCCATCCTATAGAGTTATCAGACTTACAAGCAGAAGAAAATGCCTATGGAACATTACATTTAGGAAATTCGTAATCAAGTCCATGAAAGGTTAGTTTCAGGGAACAATGTAGGAATCTAAATTGAGAAACAGTTGGTCAAGAAGTAAAATGAAGCATTTTCCCTAAATAACTTTGCTAATCTACCCACTCCAAGAAAAACTTTTAAATTAGTTTGTTGGCTACAGATAATCTTTGCTGCTTAACCCATCCAACAAAAACAAACAAACAAAGAAACAAAAAAACAGAAAACATTGGCCTCATGCACACAAACACAGAGATTATCCAAACCCAAAGAGAAGTGTGGCCTTTTCTCTATGGCTTTAGCTATGGTTAGGCTGCATCATTATGGTCCAATCAACTGAAGTGATGACGATCCTTCAATTCCCACTGTTGTCCCACTGAGTTGAGGATAATTTGCACCTGACCGGATTGGGCTAGGGGATCTTGTGTGTCCTCCATTCTCCCAGAATATGAAAGTTTTTCATTTCCAGTTTGTATGTTATCCACCCCCTAACTTTCTTTTTATCTGAAGTCTCTTTTAGCTTAGTTATCTCTTCAAAAGAAAAGAGTCCTGGAGATTCCCATAAGATTTTATTTAAAATCCTCCCCTGAGACAATGTAAATGTAAAATCAATCGCAATTCATATGCCTCATGAGAAGATGAGGAGGATCCAAGAGAAACATAATGGAACAAAAAAAAATGATAAATTATACCTTGACCGGAGACAGATTTGCCTGTCATATTCCCATACAGTAACATTGTTGTGGGATGGAATATCACTTGCAGAAAACAAGGAGAAACACAGCTATAACCAGCTTTCCTTGTTTAATCCCTCTGTCAAGCTGGTATACGAGAACAGCCACAAACACAGCCAGAGAGACTGACTAACAGGCAAGATGTAATAATATGAGATTATTCAATTACTTTGTAGCAGAGGCCTTTTCATTAAGTGTTTAGTTTTACAATGCAACACCCAATCAAAAAAGGCCTCGTTACATTTATTCTTACCTAATGGAGCAAATAAAAAGGCCACATGAAATAGGATGTGCCTTCAAAGGTCTGATGCATTGTAACATACATTGTATATAGACTTCAACACCCCTCTATTTCTGCCTATTCAGTATTGCCACATTTATACTTGTGCCTTTCTAGACCAGCTAGCCAGCTGTACATAATTGCATCAAATAGATACCACGTCTTTCAATATTAGTCCTTCATATTCATATAATTGAGAAGGAATAAGCCCCTAGCAATTCCACTTGGGGAACCAGGCATCTCAGAAATGTATTTACAAATGAATCTCTCACCTCTTTGGGGAAGCTAAGTTCTGTCAATGCAGCAATAAAACGTCTTCAAGTGCAGGATCCCTGATGTTATTACGATACAATAGTATTTTACTTTCATTAAATAATTGGAAGATGGGAATGGCTACAAGAGTCTCAGCATTTCTGAAGAAAAGCACCTGTGGGGAGATCTAGGTTCAAATCTTGAATATCTCAAAAGACATGTGATTTAGTAGATCCTGGGAAACATTACCCTACAATAAAACATGCTGGACAAAGCAGTTACTTAGAACACCTGTATGCTTGATGCCACCTTAAACCTCCCTCTTATGTCCCCCCTCCCATCCAAATAAATGAGAGGCAATAAGAAACCATTTGTGATTGGCACTTCAGTCTGATTTGGAAGGATTAGAGCTATGGCCCCAAATATTTCACAAATGCTGTAGCCTTAAAACAGTGCAAGATGCATTCAATAGGTTAATGAGAAGCAATAGCAGAAAAACTCCACATAACAGAGTGGTCCACAAATCCTCAACAGTTTCCATTCTGTCATCTGCTCCAGCTAACAGCAGCAGGAGCAGCTTTCTGTACTCGCATATTCATCGCTTCAGAGCAGACTGAAATGCATAGAGGGGGGAAAAACATGATTTGTGAAAATACAGAGACTCCCATTGAAGTTATTGCGTGGGCTTTTTGCTTGTGTGTGAGAGAGAATTCCTTTGGACTCAGACCAAAAATAAAAGCTTTCAAATGCTATTTTACCAACATTTCTCACTCTAGATCATTATTTTACAGGTACTTTAGCTTTGCAAATACTAGGTAAATCAAAAAATAAAGCAAATAGAGGTGGGGAGGTGCAAATGACAAGCAGAATCCACAACACACCTACACAGTGTCACCACGCATTATAGGTGATCCATACTCATCTTTTAGCTTCTTTCTAGATGAAACAAATCAAGCATAAACAATGTAAAGAGGAAGAAGGGGCAGGCAAGCCCCTGGATTTACCTTTTGGATGGTCCCTCCTAAAACTTCTCCAAAGGAAATTAAAAATTCCTCCGATGAACGTGGATTCTTCTTTTCTGTTTATTTTTTCAAGTCACATAGGAGCAAAATGATTAGTTTTCAAAGGTTCCATTTACTGATCTTCCATCCCCAGCAAAATGTGTCCAAAAGACTATGTCAAAAGTGAGCCCAGAACTCAAAAGCAATTGGGAAAGGATGTTTGGTGGGGGAGGTGGCTGGGGGACCAGACTGTGAAATTGAGTGGCCTGAGTATATTAATCTCCACTGTACACTATACCTGGCTTCTTGCTCACCAAAAACTGTAGTCCAAACTGTCAGTAGTAGCCTCCAATAGCTGCTGTGTGTACTGCAGATGGTAGGTCTCACTGTTACCTTCTCAGATGGGTAGAGGATTCAAAGAACAGCAAAACCCAGGGTCCCCTCCAAACCAGGTGGATTGCCAGTCACTAACTCACTCAGTCCAATTAATCAAGACAAGAATGGCTCTGTCACCAGAAGTATCTCCTTCCAGAGTTCACAGGATTATGGCAAGGTTATTAATCTTCCTTTGCTGCATCCCCCCACCCCCTACATTCAGCAGCCTGCATTGAGATGATTGCCAGCTCTGTCTCTGTCCCTGTTCTACTGCATTTTGCTCAGCCCTCTGTTGCTGCAAGTGAAACACAGAGGAGGGAGGAATACTAATAAGGTGGTTAGCTACAGTTTCTTCAAGGCATTCTACGTACTCTGTGTGTGTTGTGTGATTGTGCATGTGTATTTTCTGTGGGGAAGTCTCTAGATTTAGTTGCAGGTCAAATGGGAAACTGTTTCCACACTGCTACAGAAGCCTGAATTAATCTGGATTATTACTTTCAAGGAATATCAGAGCCAGAGATCTTATTTTATTTAGGATAAAAGGAGGATGCTAAATGCTTTAGAAGCCTGGGGCCATAGCCTGGCAGTTGTGAGAGAAACAATGTTCAGAGAGAGATGCATTAGGTTAATAAAAAGGCTCAAAGGGACCTAGGCAATATTTTAAATCCACCGCTACACTACATATACAAGATTTTTAAAAGCAGCCCCTTCCTATCAATCTTGAGATGGGAAACAAATATTCAAAGATGAGTGATTATTGGTATAAAAAGAGACAGATTTTTGATTAGGTGAAAAAACATTAGTGAGTCAAGCAGGGTTTGAATTGATAGACATAAAACATTATGGTTCCAGGGGTGCTTGATAATTCTCTGTTTCTCAATGAGATCTATTCTTCTACAGAAATACTTCAGTGATGTGAAATGAGTTTGGAGTTATCAGCACAGTGTACTTCAATAATATGATGCCATGCAGCCAACAGAATGGATTTGTAGTCTATTGGTTAAGTAGTGACCCTTCACTGGTGCATTAGCCTTTGAGCATCTGGGGTGTACAAATCCTAGCTGCGGAGCACCATCCACATTGTGGTTCGCTCTCTTGGAAGACGCTGCTCAGCCAGTGATGTTTTACTGGGTTCTTCTGTTTACGTTCAGCATTCAAGAGATGTTCTGCAGGTAATCTCTTATTTATAATCCCAGTCTTTTCCAGCAGATTACACTATATATTACTCAATTCAGGAACCAGAGGAAGGGAAACCTACAAACAAAAGAAAAAAACTTTTAAAGATAGGTGTATATTTTTTAATGTTATGACTGTGTTTAGACTGGATGGCTCAGAGGAGTGGTAATGAGATATCGAGCCTTCCAAATTAAGAGTTTGAATCCAACGTGGACCAGCAGTAAGTGTTATCAATACCAGATAGAGATAGCTGGTCAATGATATATGTGAAATGAGTTTTGTGATCTCAGCATACATATGCCCATATCGCAAATGGAACTTTCACAATTAGCTTTAGACAAACCCCTTATTGGTAGCATTGGGTCATGGACTGAAAAATAAATGGTGACTGAATGGCCACAGAGATGGAATTATCTTCCCACGGTTTTAACTGGTCCTTCCTGGACAGGGTTCAGACCTTTTTTGGTTGGGCAGCATGGGGAAACTGCCTCTGGCACTGCTATTACTGCTCAGAATAATGTTCAGGGCAAACAATTCCACACCTATCAGAAACCCATATAATCAGTGGGAATATAGTAAGTACTGAATAAAGATGAACTGTTGGTAACTGAACCCTACAACTATCAAACTCTGGACTGTGGGCTCACCAGATCATTCAATTTAAATGGGGCTGGATCTGTTTTGCATTTCGATGGGAAAACAGAAGATGCTATAAGGAACTGATTCAGAAGATTGAAAAATAGCCTTCTACCACTGACCAACCAACCCTAATTTAGTTTATGCTCCAATTTTAACATAAAATGATTTATATAAAAAAAATCTCAGAACAAGATGTGTTAAGCATAACTGTTCCAACTCCCTTTGTTTTTATGTTTCAATTCTTTCCCTTCCACACCACCCACAATTACTACCATCACTGTCTGTAAACCCCTTAAGGAAGGAAGATAATTTTCCTAAATCACAAACATCAATGACACTAACCAAACAATGGGAACAAAAGATGCTCTTCTTTTCAAATAAGGACCAAACCAATACTCCACCATGGTATTAGTAGGCTCAATGATTCTCAAGAAGCTAGGTTTTCCACTTGTGGTCATTAAATATCCCATAGAACTTCTTGTAAGGAAGCACCAGTGTCCTGGTCGAGTTCCAGTGTGGACAATCACAATCTGTCACACTAAAGTTATCTGTTTAGTTCAGGGATGGGCAAACTTTTTGGCCCGAGGGCCACATCAGGGTGCGAAACTGTATGGAGGGTCGGGTAGGGAAGGCTGTGCATCCCCAAACAGCCTGGCCCCCGTCCCCTATTCGCCCCCTCCCACTTCCTGCCCCCCAACTGCCCCCTTCTGGGATCCCCCACCCCAAACTGCACCCCCAGGATCCCACCCCCTATCCAACTCCCCCTGCTCCCTGTACCCTGACTGCCCCGACCTAGCCACACCCCCTGGCAGGCTCCCTAGGACTCCCACGCCCTATCCAACCCCCCTGTTCCCGGACCCCTGACGGCCCCAAAACCTCCGCCCCATCCAACCACCCCTGATCCCTGTCCTCTGTCTGCCCCCCAGGATCCCCCACCCCTAACTGCCCCCTGTCCCCTGACTGCCCCCCAGGACCCGCTATCCAACCCCCCCACTGCCATGTGTGCGCCGCCACCCCCCACTTACCATGCTCCTCAGAGCAGCAGGAGCTTGCATCCCCACTGCCTGCATTGTGGCAATGCTGCGGGGGAGGGGGAACCGCGGGAGAGGGGGCAGGGGCTAACCTCGCCAGCCAGGAGCTCAGGGGCTGGGCTGGATGGTCCCATGGGCCGGATGTGGCCCATGGGCCGTAGTTTGCCCACCTCTGGTCTAGTTACAGCTGACTAAAGCATTCTATACTTCCGGTCCCAAGCATTGTTGTGGTGTGTGTTGTCAAATAACTGTAACCACGAAGATGGTTTGAGGAATTCACACCTTATACTTAAAAATTCAGGGATCCTATTGAATAAGAGTTTCTATATGAAAGAGACTTTCCATTATAATTTATTATTTCTGCCTTAAATTAAACTACATATGAAAGAATGGATTTTAATAAAGGATGCTCTAGAATAAATGATTGTTAGCAGCAATTCTCAAACTATAGTCACTTGGCTACCAGTCTCATTCAGTCTCTGAAGAGGTCCATATTATAAGAATAGATGTCTCTGCAGATAAGATAAGAAGCAATGGACTTAAATTGCACCCAGGGCAGTTTAGGTTGGACATTAGGAAAAACGTTGTGTCAGGTTGGTTAAGCACTGGAATAAATCGCCTAGGGAGGCTATGAAATTTCCATCATTGTGGATTTTTAAGAGCAGGTTAGAAAAACACCAGTCAGGGATGGTCTAAATAATACTTAGTAGCACCTCAAATGCAGGGGACTGGACTAGAACACCTCTCAAGATCCCTTCCAGTCCTATGATTCTATGTCAATTTTGCCCCCTGCCACAAATGATCATGCCATGCTAATTTGCAATTGGGACAAAATATCTTCTGGAGTTTCAAGTTACTTTTACAGGATTCTTATTCAATCAAAACTACCACTAAGATCCCATCAAAGCCTCTAATCACAGTCAGTTTGTGCAGTTTAGACAACCAAATGGCAAAAACTAGAGCCATCTACAAAAAATACAAATCAGACAGATATGTCAAGTATCAGAAGGGTAGCCGTGTTAGTCTGAAACTGTAAAAGTGGCAAAGAGTCCTGTGGCACCTTATAGACTAACAGATGTATTGGAGCATAAGCTTTCGTGGGTGAATACCCACTTCGTTGGATGAATACATTCACCCAAGAAAGCTTATGCTCCAATACGTCTGTTAGTCTATAAGGTACCACAGGACTCTTTGCCACTCAGACAGATGTGGTTTCTCTAGAGCTCCTTCTCTTAATTTCCAGCCTACACCTTCCTCTCCCTGAATATAGCTGATCTTCCTGTTAAGTTCTTACCAAAGCTCACCTAGACTAGTCACTTATCAACATGGAGCGTCTCTTTGAAAACACCTGCTGGGATTTAGCTACAAATAAACACATGCCACTCTGGTTTTGCAGGGCCTTCACTAGGAGTAACACTTAGTCAGGAAGCATCATGGCTGTATGGCCTCAACCCAGGTACTGAATTATCTATATAGCTTATCACTCTGTAAATGAGACTAAATAATGGTATGAGTACCTTTCCCAGACTTGAAGAAGAGTTCTGTATAGCTCCAAAGCTTGTCTCTCTCATCAACAGAAGTTAGTCCAATAAACAATATTACTTCACCCCTCTGGTCTTTTTAATGTCCTGGGACGGTCATGGCTACAACAAATTGGTATAAGCAATGACATGATAATAATTGTGTTGAAGCCTGTGAGCATGCCCAGTGTGAAGCAGCTGTTCCTAGAAGGCTATGCAGACTCAGCTTTGTGGTTAGCAGAAGTGTCTTATGCTCTAATAAATTTGTTAGTCTCTAAGGTGCCACAAGTACTCCTTTTCTTTTTGCGAATACAGACTAACACGGCTGCTACTCTGAAACCTGTCATTATGCAAGGCACTGAATTTAGCCGTATAGAGTGGAAATCTGTCAACTTCATGAAAAAACTCGCACACATACAGACAGACATCATCTTCCTCTCCAAATGCAAACAGATGGACATCATACCGAAAGGACTGAAGGTAAAAAATCCATTACAATCTACATACCACACAGACTATGCTGACAGCTTGTGCCACACACTCTCAAAGAAACTGTGGAACCACCTGATCAACATCCTCTACAGCAAACAGGGAAAGATTAAGAATGAGCTCTCAAAACTGGATACTCTCATAAAGAACCAACCTTCCACACAAACTTCCTCGTGGCTGGACTTTACAAAAACTAGACAAGCCATTTACAAAACACACTTTGCTTCTCTACAAAAGAAAAAGGACACTAAGCTATCTAAACTACTATATGCCACAAGGGGCCACAACAATGGTTCCCGTAACCCACCCAGCAATATTGTTAATCTATTCAACTATACTCTTAGCCCAGCAGAAGAATCTGTCCTATCTCGGGGCCTCTCCTTTTGCCCCTCCACCCCCACGAACATGATACAGTTCTGTGGTGACCTAGAATCCTATTTTCGACGTCTCAGACTCAAGGAATATTTCCAACACACCTCTGACCAACATATTAACCCACAGAGACCTTCCTGTCAACACTACAAAAAGAAGGATTCTGGGTGGACTCCTCCTGAAGATCGAAACAGCACCCTGGATTTCTACATAGACTGCTTCCACTGACGTGCACGAGCTGAAATTGTGGAAAAGCAGCATCGCTTACCCCATAACCTCAGCCATGCAGAACACAGTGCCATCCACAGCCTCAGAAACAACTCTGACATCATAATCAAAAAGGCTGACAAAGGAGGTGCTGTCGTCATCATGAATAGGTCGGAGTATGAACAAGAGGCTACTAGGCAGCTCTCCAACACCACTTTCTACAAGCCATTACCCTCTGATCCCACTGAGAGTTACCAAAAGAAACTACAGCATTTGCTCAAGAAACTCCCTGAAAAAGCACAAGAACAAATCCGCACAGACACACCCCTAGAACCCCGACCTGGGGTATTCTATCTGCTACCCAAGATCCATAAACCTGGAAATCCTGGACGCCCCATCATCTCAGGCATTGGCACCCTGACAGCAGGATTGTCTGGCTATGTAGACTCCCTCCTCAGGCCCTTCGTTACCAGCACTCCCAGCTATCTTCGAGACACCACTGACTTCCTGAGGAAACTACAGTCCATTGGTGATCTTCCTAAAAACACCATCCTAGCCACTATGGATGCAGAAGCCCTCTACACCAACATTCCACACAAAGATGGACTACAAGCCGTCAGGAACAGTATCCTCGATACTGTTACGGCTAACCTGGTGGCTGAACTTTGTGACTTTGTCCTGACCCATAACTATTTCACATTTGGTGACAATGTATACCTTCAAATCAGCGGCACTGTGATGGGTACCCGCATGGCTCCACAGTATGCCAACATTTTTATGGCTGACTTAGAACAATGCTTCCTCAGCTCTCGTCCCCTAATGCCCCTATTCTACTTGCGCTACATTGATGACATCTTCATTATCTGGACCCATGGAAAAGAAGCTCTTGAGGAATTCCACCATGATTTCAACAATTTCCATCCCACCATCAACCTCAGCCTGGACCAGTCCACACAAGAGATCCACTTCCTGGACACTACGGTGCTAATAAGCGATGGTCACATAAACACCACCCTATATCGGAAACCTACTGACCGCTATTCCTACCTACATGCCTCTAGCTTTCCTCCAGATCATACCACTCGATCCATTGTTTACAGCCAAGCGCTACGATATAACCGCATTTGCTCCAACCCCTCAGACAGAGACAAACACCTACAAGATCTCTATCATGCATTCCTACAACTACAATACCCACCTGCTGAAGTGAAGAAACAGATTGACAGAGCCAGAAGAGTACCCAGAAGTCACCTACTACAGGACAGGCCCAACAAAGAAAATAACAGAACGCCACTAGCCATCACCTTCAGCCCCCAACTAAAACCTCTCCAACGCATCATCAAGGATCTACAACCTATCCTGAAGGACGACCCATCACTCTCACAGATCTTGGGAGACAGACCAGTCCTTGCTTACAGACAGCCCCCCAATCTGAAGCAAATACTCACCAGCAACCACACACCACACAACAGAACCACTAACCCAGGAACCTATCCTTGCAACAAAGCCCGTTGCCAACTCTGTCCACATATCTATTCAGGGGATACCATCATAGGGCCTAATCACATCAGCCACACAATCAGAGGCTCGTTCACCTGCACATCTACCAATGTGATATATGCCATCATGTGCCAGCAATGCCCCTCTGCCATGTACATTGGCCAAACTGGACAGTCTCTACGTAAAAGAATGAATGGACACAAATCAGACGTCAAGAATTATAACATTCAAAAACCAGTTGGAGAACACTTCAATCTCTCTGGTCACTCGATCACAGACCTAAGAGTGGCTATACTTCAACAAAAAAGCTTCAAAAACAGACTCCAACGAGAGACTGCTGAATTGGAATTAATTTGCAAACTGGATACAATTAACTTAGGCTTGAATAGAGACTGGGAATGGATGAGTCATTACACAAAGTAAAACTATTTCCCCATGGTATTTCTCCCTCCCACCCCACCCCCCACTGTTCCTCTGATATTCTTGTTAACTGCTGGAATTAGCCTACCTTGCTTGTCACCATGAAAGGTTTTCCTCCTTTCCCCCCCCCCTGCTGCTGGTGATGGCTTATCTTAAGTGATCACTCTCTTTACAGTGTGTATGATAAACCCATTGCTTCATGTTCTCTTTGTGTGTATATATAAATCTCTCCTCTGTTTTTTCCACCAAATGCATCCGATGAAGTGAGCTGTAGCTCACGAAAGCTTATGCTCTAATAAATTTGTTAGTCTCTAAGGTGCCACAAGTACTCCTTTTCTTTTTGCGAATACAGACTAACATGGCTGCTACTCTGAAACCTATTGCTCTTCAATCAACCTGTCTTCTGAATGCTGAATAAACATTACATATAGATGTTCAGAAGACAGAAATGGGAGATTGTGGGTCTGGAAGGGAAGGTGAACCCACAGGAGGATCTATTGCCCAAAAAAGAGAATCACAGCATTAGTGACTGGAAC
Organism: Dermochelys coriacea; assembly: GCF_009764565.3. Classification (NCBI taxonomy): domain Eukaryota; kingdom Metazoa; phylum Chordata; order Testudines; family Dermochelyidae; genus Dermochelys; species Dermochelys coriacea. The sequence continues at coordinate 50,869,224 of NC_050073.1, forward strand.
CCAAAGTAAATAGAAATGTGCATTGTATACCCTTGTGATGAACATTTATATATATATATATATATATAGTTTGTAAAGTGCTTAGTACAATGCGGCCACAACCTACCAATACAATACAAGTTTATCATAATACATGTCTTATCTAAACCTCTCCTCTACAAAAGAAAGGGAAAAAATCAAAAAGCTTTCCACAGTGGGCTTGATCCTGTCAACTCTCCACAAATGGGAACTCCCAATCCCAATGACTTGGCTTGTCCATAAGCCCTTTGCCTGGGGGAAAAAAAAAGTGCAGCCTCACACAGAGTTCTTCACTGGGCCACCCAATGAGTGCATCCTGGTGCTGCACTAAAACATTAAACACCCCCAAAGTATGGCCATCTACCCTTCATAGAGACTTTGTGAATGTCTGAATATTTTTTTCATTTTCTTTTGGAATACTAAATATTATTCACCTGTAAATGTTAAACCCAGAAAGGTCCATTCTGATACTCTAGTCTGACTTCCTGCATAGCACAGGTTATAGAATTTCACTCAGTAATTCCTACTTCAAGCCCATAATTTCTGGTTGATTATGTTTTGTATTCCAGCATGCCCTTGTTCTGGTTTTGATTTGTGCTCTTTTGCTGTTATTTTTTAAGGCTGGGGTATTTAAAGGGACCTAGGACAGTTAGGCACCCAATTTTAATAATTAAAAAAAAAAAAAGAACAGTGAGAGTTGGATGACTAACACTATCCGTCACACACACACACACACACACAGGATTAGAGAAAGGAAGGGTTTCAAAAACAAAATAATTTTGAAATACGCAAACAGTTCATTTCACAGTTAAAACATTCTTAAAGGGCCTAGTCCAGTAATTTAAGATCTAAAATGTTAGATTATTTTTTCTTTTAAGAAAAAGGGAGTGATTGAAAGTGTGTTTTTGAAGAAAAAACCCCAAACTCCTCTTGCCCCCTCCTAAAAAATCAACATAATTATAGAGGTGATATCCGACTCCTATCAACATGAATAAAATTGATACTTTTCCCATGTTGAAAGATTGATTTGACATAGGCTCTTGCATTCATCTTTGATGTTATGCCTTTTCTTTCTTTCATTAGGGGAAGAGGGGTGGACGGGTCAATTATCAAAATTTGACTTCTTCAAACCACACGTCTGCATCTTTCTTTCAGGCATTTGTCTTTGTAGTGAAAACAACTTGGTTGATAAGACATACAGGGCACCTTCGCTATGCTGTGCTATTGTTTGAGAAACAGAGCAAAATTTACTAATCTAAAACAAGACTGACCAGTGTAAGTTCATCACAGCTGGTGAATAAAAGCATCGATGGTCAAATCAGTTTTACAATCTGTTGTATTTTAGTTTTCCAAGGGATTATTAGTAACGGATTCTTTTCAATTTACTTTTTAGAAGGTCACAGTCCCATTTAATGATCTTTAACTAGACACAGAAAAAATATTTTAAAGCTATAAACCATAACTATTACATGTGTCTCTTGGATCACTGAAAGATTCAGTACATTTGTTAAACTCCCTGCAACCTTTAGTTGTTCAACTGCACCTCAACTTTGTGCCTTCTTTGTCTACGAAGATGATTCTGATATTTACACTGGTTCCAGTTTTATTGACTGCCAATAAAGATAGGGTGAGAGGGATAGTTTTATCAATATTTCAACCCTTCAGAGATTTTCATTCTCTCAGCAGCTGTGTCTGACTTTCCTTCTGAGTCCCACTTCCAGGGAAAGGAATTCAACAAGCAAGCTTTGTACTCATCTTTACACTGCAAGTGCGGCTAAGAGAGACTCTCCAAAAGAGTTAGGAAATTCAATGTAGTTCAGATGGTTATCTGAACAGAACACAGCCTCTTTAGTTTTCAGAGTAGCAGCCGTGTTAGTCTGTATTCGCAAAAAGAAAAGGAGTACTTGTGTCACCTTAGAGACTAACAAATTTATTAGAGCATAAGCTTTCGTGAGCTACAGCTCACTTCATCGGATGCATTTGGTGGAAAAAACAGAGGGGAGATTTATATACACACACAGAGAACATGAAACAATGGGATTATCATACACACTGTAAGGAGAGTGATCACTTAAGATAAGCCATCACCAGCAGCAGGGCGGGGGGGGGGGGGGAGGAGGAAAACCTTTCATGGTGACAAGCAAGGTAGGCTATTTCCAGCAGTTAACAAGAATATCTGAGGAACTGTGGGGGTGGGGTGGGAGGGAGAAATAATATGGGGAAATAGTTTTACTTTGTGTAATGACTCATCCATTCCCAGTATCTATTCAAGCCTAAGTTAATTGTATCCAGTTTGCAAATTAATTCCAATTCAGCAGTCTCTCGTTGGAGTCTGTTTTTGAAGCTTTTTTGTTGAAGTATAGCCACTCTTAGGTCTGTAATCGAGTGACCAGAGAGATTGAAGTGTTCTCCAACTGGTTTTTGAATGTTATAATTCTTGACGTCTGATTTGTGTCCATTCATTCTTTTACATAGAGACTGCCCAGTTTGGCCAATGTACATGGCAGAGGGGCACAAACACATAGGTGTTTGTCTGAGGGGTTGGAGCAAATGCGGTTATATCGTAGAGCTTGGCTGTAGACAATGGATTGTGTGGTATGATCTGGATTAAAGCTAGAGGCATGTAGGTAGGAATAGCGGTCAGTAGGTTTCCGATATAGGGTGGTGGTTATGTGACCATTGCTTATTAGCACTGTAGTGTCCAGGAAGTGGATCTCTTTTGTGGACTGGTCCAGGCTGAGGTTGATGGTGGGATGGAAATTGTTGAAATCATGGTGGAATTTCTCAAGGGCTTCTTTTCCATGGGTCCAGATGATGAAGATGTCATCAATGTAGCACAAGTAGAGTAGGGGCATTAGGGGACGAGAGCTGAGGAAGCGTTGTTCTAAGTCAGCCATAAAAATGTTGGCATACTGTGGGGCCATGCAGGTACCCATCGCAGTGCCACTGATTTGAAGGTATACATTGTCCCCAAATGTGAAAAGTTATGGGTGAGGACAAAGTCACAAAGTTCAGCCACCAGGTTAGCCGTGACATTATCAGGGATACTGTTCCTGATGGCTTGTAGTCCATCTTTGTGTGGAATGTTGGTGTAGAGGGCTTCTACATCCATAGTGGCTAGGATGGTGTTTTTAGGAAGATCACCAATGGACTGTAGTTTCCTCAGGAAGTCAGTGGTGTCTCGAAGATAGCTGGGAGTGCTGGTAACGAAGGGCCTGAGGAGGGAGTCTACATAGCCAGACAATCCTGCTGTCAGGGTGCCAATGCCTGAGATGATGGGGCGTCCAGGATTTCCAGGTTTATGGATCTTGGGTAGCAGATAGAATACCCCAGGTCGGGGTTCTAGGGGTGTGTCTGTGCGGATTTGTTCTTGTGCTTTTTCAGGGAGTTTCTTGAGCAAATGCTGTAGCCTCTTTAGAGAATCTGAAAGGCAGTAATGACCTCTCAGAGAAAGTTATTTCCCAAACGTGTTTCTATTATGTTTTGAAAATGCAGAAGTACTAAGGTTTTTTATTATACATAAATTGCAAGTGGATATGCTAGGGAGTGGAGTGTGTAAAGGACTGTACTGGGCTAAGATTCCCTTTTCCCATATTCAACAGGAAGGTAAAAAAGGGTTTTAGCTGGTAATTGTGTTCCTGGGAGGAAGGGTTTTGAGATAGGGAGATTCTGCTTCTTACCATACTAAAGACATTTTGAACAAATGTTGAATGTAGCTTCCGCTGAAGGTGAGAGAGGACAATAGTCCACTCATTCCTTGGTTACTCTGCTACAAGTGCCACTAAAGGAGCCAATTGTGAAGGGGAATGTTCTTGTGAGGCTGAATCTGGATACTGGTTTAAGGATTTTCAAAAGCATCTATGGGAGTTAGATGATCAAATACATTTCAAATTCAATGAGATCTAGCAGTGCAACCTAATTCCTTTAAGCTCCTTTGATAATCCCAACTGACACCAGTGAGCAACCATTGTTTGCCAGCACTTTCTGGTCAGTATCTATCTGGGCTGAATGAACCAGAGGGAAAAGTTTCTGTGTAGTATTACTAACACACTGTGCCTCTACCCTCTACTTAAACTTAATGGATATAATAATCCATAGTTGTGTGTTAAACCACAGGTTTTAAGATCAATAGGGTGAGAATCACCCTTAAAGTCTCCCAACCAAGGAGAATCATTAGGAGTAAACAAAGAACAATTATTGCGATCACAAAAAGTATTATGTCTATAATATAAATTTAACTAAGCAGATAATTAAAGTTACAATCACAAGCATGCATACAAAACCTGAGGGAGCCCATACAATAACTAATACTGTATTCATACTGCCATACCCCAAGATATCATCAAGTTGGGTGGAACTTGCAACAGGTAGTCAAAGAAGGGTGGGTCCTGATAGGGAACCACCCTTCCCATACCAGGGAACACTTTTTATCCTGTGTTATGACCACATCTACTGCCTTATTCATATGCATGAGGGTTCCAACAGCCTTTTTTTTTTAATCTGTACTTCCACACCCCATACATTTTGCCATATCCTTCTTCTCAGAGGTTTTCTTTTAGTTCCCCCTAGTTTCATTAGCATCTTATTAGTAGCTATGTAAACGGTTTTTCCCATGGTAACCCGTGGTGAGCAAAACTTTCCATGATGTTACAATGATGTATCTAAACAGGTACATTGTGGCATATTTTCATGATCACCTCCTACTGGCACATTCTTTACGATAATCTTGCAATTTTACTGGTACAGAGTTATTCCTGGGTTACCTACTTATGTCAGGGCCGAGGCTTAGTATGACTAAGCTGAAATTTTACTTTACTTATATACCACCTACATTCTCATCACTCATAAATAAGTGTTGATCTTATACTCCTATGACGCTGCCCTACTTATGTCTTTACCTTATATACTTAAATCTATTCATCACACAATGATTAAATATGAAATAATGAGTTAACCATGACAACAGCTAACACAATTAAATAATAAAAATAAAACTAATTGGCTACAAACCATAGCATCATTCCCACCTTAATAAACTTCATACTTTCAGCAAGTGCACTCAGAACTATGGTGCTGGGCACTCCAATGAAACACTACAGAGATTTCCTCAGGCATATTTTGGAGATGGAATGAAGGTTAAAAAGAATGCAGAAGATAAACTGTCTCCAGTAGATCCTAAAGTGATGGGTGTATCCTATCTCCTGGCTAACTCAGTAGGAGATCAGAGAGATAGAAAAGCTAAGGAAACACGTGGAGAGAAAAGTTAAATATCTCCTCTACAAATGTCAGGAGCAGAAAAGCTGACTTTGAGGGAACATGAAATGCCCTAGGAATATTGATTGGAGTGAGAAAATGTGCAGAAAATCTGCTGCAGAAAAAAGGTAAAAAGAGTTTGCGAGACTAACTAAAATCCAACCAGGTTTTGTATTAACAAGGAAAGAACAGAGGGTAAGGGAGATTAAGCAAGGAAATGAAGTACAATGAGGGATTTAGGGAGTCATTGTACAAAACCAAAATAAAACCAAAAAAACACCCGAAAACCATGTTTATGGCTATAAAGTGATTTAGGAAGAAAGGGCCATATCCTCAGTTAGTGTAAACCAGATAACTTCAATGAAGCTGAACCAATTTACTATACCAGACAAAAATTCTGCCCTAAAAATTAAATGTATCCAATATAGGGACAAGAGAACAACATGTTAACTTTCAACTGGGGATTTCAACTTCTTTAAGGAGGAATAGGAATAATTTTGTGTCATAAAGGGGTTAGTAATAGTGAGATGAAATTAAGGTAAGTAAATATTTAGGTTGGATATCAGACAACCTGTGTGATGCAATGTACTAGGCTGTAGAATAGTAATTTAAGAAATGGTGAAAGCCCGTTGACTTAGACTATTTAAAATGAGACTGGATAAAACAGTAGTAAATGTACAATAGGGAACAATCTTGCTATTGGCAGGGAGAGGTGGTAGGTGACCTAATGCAGCAGGTGTTTTCCATCTCTAGCATTTATAATCCTGCAGGGAAAAACAAAAAGGAAAGTGGAACGCAACATGAAGACACAGAATACAGATATCAGGGTTTCATTACTGTGTGAAACACTGGGAATACATGAACAGGGAAAATGTGTTCAGCTCCTGCTCTCCTTTGTAAATGATAACATTCTATGACAAACTATTCTAGACAGACCTAGTAGCACCAACTTGAGCTAAGATTGCCTGACACTTCTGTTACTAAGGCTGTTCCTAATTGCTTCTACTTTGGTAAACATCAAGTATTGGGCTGAAATTTTCCATTCTGTATCTTCCTCAAGATTTTGGAAAGTTTCAGCAAAAATAGTTCAGACATTTCTGAGAATGGGATCAGGGAAAATACATTGTTTCCCCCAAGTTACAAAAAATAAAATCTTATAACTGCTTTCTTAAGAAGTTCTAGCGCCTCCATGCTTTAGAGCAGGAACTTGAAATGTGGCAGAGGGAGGGAGAATCAGGGGTGTTCCTTTTGATGCTCCTGTGAAAAAGCACCCAGATTCAGACTTGTAATGAGACCCTGAAAATCTCAGTTCACATAGGCTCAGTAGAGACGTGCTAGAGTTTGGCAAGCACAGTCTGAAGATTTTTTTGACAATAACCATGTTGTAGCCCAGGGGCTAAGTAGGACTTTTGCAATTGCTGCTCTGGGCTGCTGTGGTACCCAGCGCTGGCCCTGAATTAAGGAGACAATCTTTTCCTGTGATAGGGCTGTTGTGTAAATAAATACATTCATGTTTGCGAAACACTCCTACTCCAGTGATAAGCACCATAGAAAAGCCTGTGAGAAAAAAATTAATAATTCTCTCTTTACAGCAGTCTTTGAATAATGTGCAGTAAATAAGGCCTAGAGCTATACTTTGAACAAGAGGATAAAACCAGCCATTTATAGCTTCCCGTTTAGTGAGCACTGATCATCGAGTTTTCCTATGGAAAAAAAAATAAACAGCCCTATGCTCCCTGGAAGCCCCCAATGTAAAGGAATGCCATTAGCAAGACCAGGAGGAGGTGTTTCAGGGTGGGAGTTGTTGGAGCACTCCATTCCAGCGACTCCAGGTGGCAGCACAACCTATAGACAGCTGGGTAAGGCTGCTACAAGTTAGAGCAGTTCACAGAGCTGCTCTAATCCACATCAGCTGTCATACCAGCACCCAGAGCAGCCCAGAGTCTGGAAAGTTATGATTTCTATTCACAGCTCTGTCACAGACTTCCTGTGTGACCTTGGAAAGCTAGTTAAACCTCTCTGTACAGAAGTTTCCCTATAGGTATAATAAAGCTAATCTTACCTGCCTACTTTCTGAGGATATTGTGAGGATTTGTTCATTTGTATTTCTAAAACACTTTGTGATCCTCCAATGTAATGGCAAATCTTCCATGAATAAAGACAGGCACCTCCCCATCCTTCTTTGTATATCCTTTGTCCCATGACATTTCTTTGACTACAAAAGACTCTCTTAAAAAGGATCTCTGAGTACTCCCTCAACCTTGTCTACAAATAAACACACACAGGTTTATTTAGGGCTGTTATAGACAGTTTCTATACTGCTATAACTTTGTAGATGCCAATATACTTAAAGTAGTACAACCCCCTAGTGTGAATGAAGTTATATCACTAAAAAGGTACTTTTATTGATTATTCCTATAAAACTATAATGATATAAACACTTTTATTCCAGTATAACTTGGTCCACACTAGTCTATTGTACCACTGCACTATATCAGATTCTAACTCATTATATTTACAGCAGAACAAAAACGGTGTGTAGACAAGCCCTTTAACTGGTTGAATTAAGTCAGGTCAAACCCGTGTAGAGACTCCCATTCCATTTCATTCATGTCTGATTTTGGATTAGTTTTAAATCTGTTCCCAATTTATTTAAACTAAATTGAAACAAGAGCATCCACACAATCTTCTACACCTATTTACATAAGGACTTTTCTACACCTAAAATGCAACAGTGGTACACAGTTGGGCTGCTGCAGCTGCATTACTGTAGTGCTTCAGTGTAGAGACTATTGACACTTATCGGAGGGATTCTTCCATAAGTAATCAACCTCCCCGAGAAGTGGTAGCTAGGTCAGTAGAAGAATTCTTCCATCAATGTAGTGATGGGGGCTACGTCAGTATGGCTACGTCTCTCAGGAGCATAGGTGCCGAGTTTCTAAACTGCCAGAGGATGCTCCTCCCCCTGGCTACCCCTAGGCCCCGGCCACACTCTACCCCTTTCTCTGGTATCCCCACCCCACCTCTTCCTGCTCCGTCCTTCCTCTTCCCTGCCCAGTTACGCTCCCTCCCCTGAGCGTGCTGTGCCCTTGCTCATCCTCCTTTCCTCCCAGCGCCTTCTGATGCCGCAAAACAGCTGATTCACAGTGGGCAAGAGACACGGGTAGGGAGAGGGAGGGGCTGATCTGTGGGGCCTGCTGGTGGGCAGGAGGCGTTGGGGGGAGGGAGAGGCTTTGATAAGGAGGCTGCCACCAGTTTTTTTCCCCGGGGTATTCCAGCGCCTATGATCAGGAATGTGGATTTTTCACACCCCTGAGAGATGTCAATTCCTAGTATAGACCATGCTTCAATCAGTTTAAAATAATGCCTTAAATTAAAACAGTGGAATTCTGTGTGTATACAAGCCTCCAGATCAGCCTTGGCCATGACTGCAGAGCAACATTAGGTGCTCCACCCACCATTCCTCCCAGTTAATACTCAAGGGGCTTTTAACACTGTGCCCCCAAAGTCAGCCAGCTCAGAGAAATAAGACATGAAGTCTCAGTTTCCTGTGCAATAGTGAGAGCTTTAGCCACAGGGTACCACATCAGTACTTAGGTAACATTAGTCCCCTTGCAAAAAAGGTGTCCTTAACAAAATGTAGGCATAGAAATCACTGCAATTTGGAAAATTTGCAGTAGTTAGAGGTTTCTATTGTTATTAGAGAGGAACATATTTCTAACTTCACAGACCAATGGACATTACTGAAGAATGACCCTGACCAACATTACTTTTGACAGTCAGCAGCCAAAGCAATAATGTTCAGTACTTGTTACATGTTCTGAAGGGGGTGGGGAAGAGAGTCCCTAGTGCTGTTGAATAAGTGGAATAACTGAACAATGGAATAAACTGTACAGCTGGGTGATAGTGTTCAACTTCAGAAAGATTGCTCTTCTCATTAATAAAAGAAATACGCTTTTCATTTCATAGAACAAAAATACAGGTTACAAGTATTTTACCTCAGGCTTCTAAAAGGCATTTCAACAAGCTGTTGCCTCACACATACATAATAGCACGTTGCCCTTCATCCTAAAATCTCAAAGAACTTTAACCAGTGAGCATGAACAGCACCTGTGTGAGGTAGGTTAAGGTTCACTTTACCTAACACTAAAGGGCAGCCACCTCTAGAAAGGAATGTTACAGCTGATTAACAGCCCCCAGCAACACTATAGCTATGTCTGTCCTGCAAAAAATAGGTGTATTTTTACATCAAGATAGCTATGTTGATGTAAAATCCCAGCGGAGGCCAGGCACACGTAATTTTTACCTCACTGTAGCTAGTCACAGTCAATCCTGTACTTCCCACCTGGGATTTACTTAGACAAACTACATTGAGGAACAAAACCATTGCACTCCACCAGAGTTGTAGTCAGAGTTATTTCTGTGTAAACAAACACCTATTTCTGCAGTGAAGACAGCCTATACAGCAATTTAGGAAAGCAAAGAAGAAGAATATTAAACTAAAGAGAAAATCTTGGGAGGAAGAATATAATTGCCTGAACTGTAATGTGGCCTTGTTCACAGAACTAATATTCTTCTCTTTCAAAAATATTAAAAGGGGTCTTTAAAACTGCACCAGAGGTCCAGGACTTAAGATTTACATCTCACCCAAGAGATGGCGCCTCCTACAACATATTTCCCACAAACAATATTCTAAGAATTGGTTTAGTACTGATTCAGAGAAATGCATCCATTCACATGTCACCGGTGCCACTTCTTGCAGCAGCTAGATGTGTCTTAAAAGGTCCCCATACAAATTCAGAACCAGCAATATACTGCTTACAGCTACCTTCCTCATCTTCTCTGATCCATGGCAATGAAGATTTAGCTCATACTAGAGAATGATCTCTCTACTGTATTTTGAAGCACCCTATTGAATTCTATAGAAGGAATATGATTCTGTAATAAAATTCTCTAAAATTCTAGAAGATGGTTCAATTCTCTATAGAAAGGGTATCACTTTCTATCAAAGTCTATAGAGAGATGCGACAGGCTCCATATTCTATTACCAATTCATGAGCCAGCCAGGCTCCTTGTTTTTGTTACTATTTGTATGCATTACATACAAATAGAGTAGACTCTCTTACATCATTCCTCACCCAGACAATGTGGTGACTCCACTGTTCTAGGCAATATATTCTTTGAAACAGGATTGATTAGGGCAGCTCTTTTCAGAATATATTGTGTTGCTTTTTTAAAAATAATCATCCATCTTATTTAATATATATGTGCCTTCTTACTCAACAAACTCATCCCTGTGCATGTCTGAGTCATAACTATTGGCTTTTCTGACAGAAACATGTTTACTTTTCATAGCCTTGCAAAGCCAATCCAGTTAAGAGAGACTGAGCTAGATTCTATTCTGCCTCACACATCGTTATCTGCAGAATTGCCTGCTAAAAATTCCTAGTTGCAGCATCTTGATTAGTTTTGTGATGATGCCAGCCAGACCTGAGATTTTTAGATCCCAAATGGAGTTTGTTACAAAAATCATCTTCTGAGCAATGTACTCTGGAGTCATTGGGAGAGAATGAAATAGGGGAACTCACAAGGTCATTTTTACTGACTAAAACTTCACTTTAAGCAATAAAGCTCAAGAGAACCAGTGTTTTCCTGGGGGATTATTGTTTAGCTCAAGTGAGATTTTAAGCAGACTCATGCCTTTAATCACCCCAAAAGAGCAGTGATATTCTATGAAAATGTGCTCTCCCCCTGCTATTATGAAATAGAAATGACAGTTAAAAAAATAAGGAAATTCCAAAGAGATTTACTTTTGATTTGGAGCCGTGGTTGTGGAAAATGAGGGGGTTGTATAGAGGGATTTCTATTCCTGATAGAGACAGACGCTCAGATAACCATGAAAAAGGATTTTTATTTTACACTACCCCAAGAAAATGTACATTATCCCAACTAAATGCTTTAGCTGTTTCTCTGCCTATTCGGGGGGGGGGGGGGGGACAGATACTAAATGTGAATAAACTAGACTTGCAATTGCATGAAATAGCTGAAGAAAATATACATTGTTAATTAATTATATATCTGTGTACTTTTCTGGCCCTTATCTCGGTCAAATTGAAGGCTCACAAACATTGAGGAATTTATCTTCTCAGTATCTGAGAAGTAAGTATTATTAGCCTTATTTTACAGATGAAAAACTTGAGACCGAGAGGTTAAGTGACTTTCCCAGGTCACAGAGGACATTTGTATGGGAGCCAACAATAGTACCCAGATTTCCTAAATCCCAATCCAATTTCTTATTCTCTTATCCTCAATTTCTTATCCTCTCTATTGATATAGTGTCAGTAGGGTACTAGGTGCTGTATAGATGGCTAGGAGGACAAAGTTCCTGCCCTACAGGATTTCAATCCAAATATAAAAAGATTGACAGTGTTAATTAAAAGGCAAATGACAAGTACAAGCACCACAAGTGCATGAATTTATGATAAATAGGTGAAGCCCCTCAAATAAGGCAAATATACATTCTTTATATTCATACACAAAATGTGCATAAGCAATAATACAGGTCCAACCATTTGTCATATTGGCTCCTCTTCCCTCATGGAATCTTTGAGGTTTAAGGGTGGCAATAGGCTTCATACAAGAGCAGTAGGCACAGTGGTCTCCTCAGCCTGGCTGACATTTCTAGTTTCTCTTGGGTTTCCAGCAATTTCTGTTCCCTCCTCAGCTAGGCAGAGCTGCCACTGGCTATATAAACTTCTGACATCTTGTGGGAGTATTTTTTGTAACAAAACCAAAAATTAGACATGCAAATGCTTTCTGGCAGGGGAAAGGCTTTTTAGGGGGTGGAGGGGTTGAGGGCTGCATGAAGGGGAAGGGGGATTATGGGGACTGACAAAGGGAAGGGGACATGGGGTTGAGTGCCAAAGTTACTGGGGCAAAATAGGGGCGGGGCTCTTGTCAGTCCCATACTCTCCCCCTTCTATGTGCATTTGCACCAAGATCAGGAGGTCTGAGCATCTCTAGGGGCTTCTGAACTCCAGTTCTCTGCCCCACTGTATGTCCATGCTAGAATCTGGGGGCTCTTGCCCATTTATGGGGTGGGTCTGACCCTCCTCCCTGATCCCCTCATGTGAGCCATGTTCTGAGCGGTCTGTGTCCCGCTCCCTACTCCCTTTGTAATCCAGGGGTCCCTGCCCACATGGGGTACCTGAGTCCCATTCCCTACCTCATCCCTGTGTTTGTGCCAGGATCTAAGAGGTCCCTGTCCATCTATGGAGTCTGATCCACCTGCCCCTCCTCCCTTTCATGTGATCTGGGTTCTAAAAAGGGCTTGCCTTTCTGGCAGGGTCTGAACCCCTCCCCCCTCCTATGATCCAGTTTCTGGGGAAGCCCTGCCCTTCCGACTGGAGCATGCACCAAGAACATGCTGCTCAGACTGGGGTGAAAAGCTGAGAACAACTTGTTGTGATAGAGTGTTGGTATAGCCGTGGTGATCCCAGGATATTAGAGAGACAAGGACGGGGAGGTAATATCTTTCATTGGACCAATTACTGTTGGTGAAAAAGATATGCTTTCAAACTCTTCTTCAGGCCATAGTAGCTGTGAGGCTCTTTGTTAGAGGAGCAAAACATGATGCTTTGTTTTCAGGAAAAATACATGTGCGTTAAATGGGTGGGATGCTGCTTCTGTGGCAATGTAAAGATAAAATAAAGGACATCACCTACACACCATTCTTTAGGGATCTAGCTCTGCTCCCATCCAAGTCCATGGACATTGTGTTTCCATTTCAGCACGACACTTCGCTCTGGATGGGATTCTATCCCTACTCCATAGAATCATAGAATAATCAACTTTAAGATCAGAAGGGACCATTATGATAGTCTAGTCTGTCCTCCTGCACAACACAGGCCACAGAATCTCACCCATCCACTCCTGTAACAAACCTCTAACCTATGTCAGAGCTATTGAAGTCCTCAAATTGTGGTTTAAAGACTTCGAGGTGCAGAGGCCCTGTATGCTGCTGGAGAAGCATCTACGTGCCAGGGAGAATTCTGCCAGTGCAGCTGCTGCAGTAGGCCTCTGTTGGAGGCCACACCTGTAAGGACAGTCGGTGTGCCAGGGGTGGAGCCGTAGACCACTCCACAGCAGCAATTTTGGTTTGCATTAGAAATCACAGGCTTCTATAACTTGGAACATCCCCCAGGAGCTCCAATTATATCTGGGCTGTTTTGGCCCCTGAAGGAAGCTGGAATCAGAATGGTGTAAATGTGGCTTAAATAGGGCTGCTGAGTTGCCCGACACTTGCACATTTGACAGGCCCTTTTGCATGGTCACAGCCCAGCTTAGATGTAGTAATCCAGCTGGACTACATCCAGCATCCCCCTGGGCTTCCATAATAAGCAGCACTTGCTGCTGTTGGCTATTAAGGGTTAAGGGTTGATGTAATACCTGCTGTAGTCAAGCAGCATTTGTTTACCCTCTTGCTTTCTTCCTCATGCTGCAGATTTCCCTCCCTTCCAGATACCCAGAAAGCACCCACAACCCCCTGTGTATGCACCAGGCACCTAAACAACATCCAGCTCACACCAGACAGCCTTCCTGAACCCCTAGGTTAAATACTGGAAATCGATCTCCTGCTAAACACCCAGCCCCCAGCTAACAGGCCAAGAGCTTCCCCAGCTTTCTCAGGGGCATTCAGCTTTACTCCCACTATCCCCCTACCCACTCTCTAGATTCCCACCCAGCTACACCACATGCCCACCCATTCCAGAACCCCCAGACACCATCAGGAATTCCAGATTCCCTCTAGCACCATCTTCCCAACATCCCAGATACCTTCCAGCACTCACGTAACCATCTCCTCCCAATCAATGCCCTAGTAAGCCTCTAAATCAATGCTGCAGAAATTAATCAGTGCCCTAAAACTTAGATTCTGACCACTGGCACTCCAAAAACATCCTACAGCACATCTCATAGACTACAGATATTACCAGTTCAAATTCCAGTTTGAGTAGTTATTAATCCACTTGCCTAGCTCTCTTGTGCTAACCGCCCCACCCAATAAAGTGTAGAGAATATTCTTCACTTACTAACACTACATCACCACTGTACACTTACACCATTGCTATGTATAGTCCACCACTCTAGAATTGACTGCATTACAGTGGTTCATGAAATGTCCTGTGTACAATATATACACAACCCAGTTCTTCCAGAGGCTAAGTACATAGTAATTTCCTGTACATAAGTAGTCTCTTGGAGCAGGGGTTCTCAACCTTTTTCTTTCTGAGGAACCCCAACATGCTATAAAGACTCCTTGGCACATCTGTGCCACAACTACTGTTTTTCTCCATATAAAAGCCAGGGCCAGTGTTAGGGGGTATCAAGCAGGGCAATTGCCCAGGGCTTCAAATCACATCTGGGTAGCAGGGCTTGGAGCCCCTGACTTCAGCTCCAGAAGGTGGCCTTCAGCTTTCTGCCCTGGGCCCCAGCAAGTCTAATGCTGGCCCTACTTGGTGGACCTCCTGAAACCTGCTCATGGGCCCCCAGTGAGCCCCGGACCATTGGTTGAAAACCACTGCCCTGGAGTACAATCGAACTACTCACATGCATAGTTATTTACATGTGTAAAGATTTGTAAGATGAGGACCATGGTTTGTAATCAGTTACATTTTATAGGAGCTTAGGAACTTTTTGTGATGCAGGATACTAAACTATTAGCAATAAATTATTTTTAAGCAGTTAGAAAAGAGGAAATTATAAATTGAACAAAATATGGGGTTTTTTAAATCATTATTTTAAATTTATGACAGCTGGATCAGATAAAGTCCATGTGGATGATGAACACGAAAGCTCTTATTTCAGACTACCCTTAATGTTTCATGGATATCTCTAAGTATATTTTTTAAATTATTGAATGTAATTTCTCTAAGATGAGTAGTGATTTTTCTTCTGTACATTAGTCAATAAAAACTGACAGGACTCATTTTGTTTAATGTTGGGGCTTTTGCTATTTCTCTTGGGAATGTCTCTCTCTCTCTCTCTCTCTCTCTTTCTCTCTCTCTCTCTCTCACACACACACACACACACACACACCTCCCAGCACCAGGCACATCTCTTCAGATATATCCAGGAATAGTTATTGATGTCTAGATACACGTATGTCATAGATTTAATATGATCATCATTAATGACTTCCAATATGTGACTGAGTTGTATGCTAATGATCAGAGGACTGACAGAACTCCTCCTGGGTTCTGTTCCAAGCTCTTTTATTCATCCATTATATGTGATTTCAGGAGATTTTTTTTCCCCTGTGCCTTGAGTTTTCCCATCTGTAACACGGTGGACATTTTACCCCACAGTGATACTGTGAGACTTAATTCATTATATGGAAAGGCTCCTATTAACTTCGGATCAGGGCCTAGTAGTTTTTAAAGCTCTTTAAGTACACAAATGTTATGAAATGATTTGTTTCTCTTAGTTTGTTACTGGCGTTTCATATTACATATCAAAAAATGAATTTGCATCACCACGAAAGAGAATAAAAGCACACACAAGGACTAAAATCTATTGCCTTTTCTATGTATGTCAGCATTGACCAACACAGGATATACAGCTGTTATGTTAGTAGATGATAAATACTGTCTGCTACTCACCAAACATTTTGATATCTTGACAATTTACTTTACATTATCTGAAAACTACTCTTAATATTGATATAAATACTGGGTAAATATTTATTCACCACAAAATAAGGTTTTATCATCTCATGATTTTAAGAAACACTATATGATAAAAAATGCTGGAGAACACATCCATTACATTTGGGAAGAGTTACTTTTCTAAATCTCATAACTCAGACAGATCGACGGAAGCAGTTCACATACATCCGATGAAGTGAGCTATAGCTCACGAAAGCTTATGCTCAAATAAATTTGTTAATCTCTAAGGTACCACAAGTACTCCTTTTCTTTTTGTGGAAACAGACTAACATGGCTGCTACTCTGAAACCTCACAATATACATGTTGCCTATGGTGAAACTGACATATTGAGAAGTGTGCAGAGTAACTGGGAATAAATATATATCTAATTTTTTAAAAAAAAAAACCTACCAAATATTAGCTACATAGTCACATTCCTCATAATACACTCTTATATAGAGGTGGATTATAAATTTAAAATCTAAAACAAGTAAAAGACAGTACACAGTTGCATTGCCCCAGGGGCAGGGCAGGAACCAGATCTTGACTCAGGCATACCAATGTCTGGCTTCCTCCTGCTCATATGTGGGAAAGTAATCCCTGCCACTCCTTTGGCTGGTGTAGATTTTACTTCCCCCTCTGGCCATTCCATAGCTCCATCCATTCTCCAACAATTTCATGGGAGAAGAAAGTATCAGCGCTGTGGTAATTTTTCTGCCCTCCACCATGCAGGATTCAATGATGTAGGTAGCCTGTAAGGCCCATTAATCCTTTGTGTGGGTACCTAATAGGGCTCATGATTGAGCCCATAATATACACCATTCTGCATACCCTCTATTTTCCTATCTTTAGACTGTGAACTTCTTGCAGCAGACAATGTCCTTTCTTTTTTATTTGGAAAGTATCTAGAGCACTTGGTGCCACAAAAAACAAGAAATAACTTCAGTTAGATTTATTGTAGGCAATAGAGTCTTTAAAAAAAAAAGAAAGGCCACTAGAATTAGTCTACAATGGGAAAACTATTGTTACCCCCTTTTAGACTGAAAGGTTCATCAATATTTGGGGTCTTGCAGGTTGTTTCCATTGGGAGAAATTGACTATGTCAGGTATTTCTTTGATGCAATCCCATTTCTTTACAAAGAAAGTGCACAAAGTCCTGTTTTCCTGAACACAGGTAGAATCAAAACAACTCAGGGAAGTTTTTTTGCTGACAATTCCAAGCCTCTTTCCAGCCAGCACTGACCAAAAAGCTCTCTGAGCCACACTTCTATTACTATACACAGCTCCACTAAAACAATACCCAACCATGGCATTTGCATTTAGACCCAGGTAAAAGCCCTCAGACTGCATGGTTCAACCCTCCTCCAGCCTTGTCATGCTGATCTCTGACTGGGGCAGTGGGTTCTATTGTTTCAGCTATAGCTAAATGGAGAGGCACTTAAGTGTTCCCTCATTGAGCCTGAATGGAAAGAGGCTATCATACCTACCAGTTTTAATAAGTTTTGTGCCTGCCTATAAATCAAGCCACACATCCTCAAGCCACCCAGCCTAACACTATTTTATTCCTTTCACTCTAAGAGAGATGAATCATTTTTATTCAAGTTTTCCAAGAAGAGGAGACCAACCCTGAAAAGTTTTAGCCAATTTTTAGTTGAGAAAGGTTTCAGAGTAGCAGCCGTGTTAGTTTATATTCGCAAAAAGAAAAGGAGTACTTGTGGCACCTTAGAGACTAACAAATTTATTTGAGCATAAGCTTTAGTGAGCTACAGCTCACGTCATTGGATGCATTTGGTGGAAACTACAGTGGGGAGATTTATATACACACACCGAGAACATGAAACAATGGGTTTTATCATACACACTGTAAGGACAGTGATCACTTAAGATGAGCCATTACCAGCAGCAGGGTGGGGAAAGGAGGAAAACCTTTCATGGTGACAAGCAAGGTAGGCCATTTCCAGCAGTTAACAAGAACATCTGAGGAACAGTGAGGGGTGGGGTGGGGGGGAGAAATAACATGGGGAAATAATGTGTAATGACTCATCCGTTCCCAGTCTCTATTCAAGCCTAAGTTAATTGTACCCAGTTTGCAAATTAATTTCAATTCAGCAGTCTCTCGTTGGAGTCTGTTTTTGAAGTTTTTTTGTTGAAGGATAGCCACCCTCAGGTCTGTAATCGAGTGACTGGAGAGATTGAAGTGTTCTCCGACTGGTTTTTGAATGTTATAATTCTTGACGTCTGATTTGTGTCCATTTATTCTTTTACATAGAGACTGTCCAGTTTGACCAATGTACATGGCAGAGGGGCATTGCTGGCACATATCACATTGTACAGGTGCACAGGTGAACGAGCCTCTGATAGTGTGGCTGATGTGATTAGACCCTATGATGGTGTCCCCTGTATAGATATGTGGACAGAGTTGGCAACGGGCTTTGTTGCAATCATAGGTTCCTGGGTTAGTGGTTCTGTTGTGTGGTGTGTGGTTGCTGGTGAGTATTTGCTTCAGGTTGGGGGGCTGTCTGTAAGCAAGGACTGGCCTGTCTCCCAAGATCTGTGAGAGTGATGGGTCACCCTTCAGGATAGGTTGTAGATCCTTGATGATGCGTTGGAGAGGTTTTAGTTGGGAGCTGAAGGTGATGGCTAGTGGCGTTCTGTTGTTTTCTTTGTTGGCCTGTCCTGTAGTAGGTGACTTCTGGGTACTCTTCTGGCTCTGTCAATCTGTTTCTTCACTTCAGCAGGTGGGTATTGTAGTTGTAGGAATGCATGATAGAGATCTTGTAGGTGTTTGTCTCTGTCTGAGGGGTTGGAGCAAATGTGGTTATATCATAGAGCTTGGCTGTAGACAATGGATCGTGTGGTATGATCTGGATGAAAGCTAGAGGCATGTAGGTAGGAATAGCGGTCAGTAGGTTTCTGATATAGGGTGGTATTTATGTGATCATCGTGTATTAGCACCGTAGCGTCCAGGAAGTGGATCTCTTGTGTGGACTGGTCCAAGCTGAGGTTGATAGTGGGATGGAAATTGTTAAAATCATGGTGGAATTTCTCAAGGGCTTCTTTTCCATGGGTCCAGATGATGAAGATGTCATCAATGTAGCGCAAGTAGAGTAGGGGCATTAGGGGACGAGAGCTGAGGAAGCGTTGTTCTAAGTCAGCCATAAAAATGTTGGCATACTGTGGGGCCATGCGGGTACCCATCGTAGTGCCACTGATTTGAAGGTTGAGAAAGTTATAGTAACTGCATGCAAGATGTTATAATCAGAGCTATGTATATTTTACAATTGTTTTTCCCCTAACCATAGAATCATGCTGCAGAATGTAGACTTTCATTTTAAGAAAGCATTTTTTTCCTTTCTGAATCTGCAGAGAACCAAACACTATGGCTCTGAGAGATGTGCCGATAGCACAAAAGATGACTAATTATTTCTCCACTGATCATTTAAGCAGAAATATCCATCCACGGTTCTTTTCTCACAATTCTAATTGGCCTCCCATTTCCCAAAGTTCCAGAGTCCCCACTTGTCCCCAGCTGCCAAAGTCTCCTGTTTTCTCTAACCACTTCTACAGTGCAGATCTGTGTTGTCGTAACATAACTCAGAGTCACATTGAAAAGTCAATTGAATTAAATATCAACATACCTATCAGAGGATGCTGTTCTGGCCATACTGACTCTCACATTTAACTCTTTAAAATAATTTCTAACAATTAAATGAAGGTGCTGCAGAGATTTATCTAGGACACATCAAAGCTCCACAAACACCAGAGGCCATTCCACAGGCTATAAATCCAGTTTACTACACAATTACATGCACTCTGGGTTAAAAAGGAATTTTTCAGGGAATTTAACTCTGGGTTTTGTCTATAATATGGTAATTGCAGTTTCACTTTGCATATAAACTTGGTTGCTTAACATGATAAAGAATTTAGGGATACTGTTTTTGTGCAAGATACTATACAAGGAATTTATTTCATATAATCTCCAGCTGAATAAATCCTTTCTGATGTTCAATTTAAACCCAATCTCTCTTTAAAATCCCAGTTGTCACAGATTCCTACCTGATTCCTTATGGGATCTCTTCCATTATTTGCTGCCCCTAATTGGGATTCAATCTCTGCTTCCTTATTTGAGAAAGTTGAAGTTAAAAGATTCTACATTTGCCTCCAGCTCCCTCCCTCCTCCCAAATGTTATTTTAATCCACACTTGCTGCAACCACACATGCAAATTGTGTATTTGCATGGGAATAATGAGAATCACAGAAGCAAAATTATTTAATACAGAGTTTTGGAATTCAGGTTCAAAACATTTTCTTTATATCAGCCAATGTTTGAAATCCAGTCCACTGAATGCATATCATATCAGAGTGCTGCTTTCCTGCAGAGTTTGTTCAGCTACCATGCAAAGTGTTATGTTACACAAGCCCTAAGTTATTATTTTCTATGTACCCCAAATACTTTTGTTTTTGTTTTTCCCCGAGGGTTTAATTCTACGCTCTGAAGTCCGTGGCACAGTCCAGTTGAGTTTAATGGGGCTGGATCAGGCCCATAGTGTTGGGATGACAGTGTATCAAGGGAAATTCTAGTCTTTGAAAATCCACATGCAGGAATATTGAATCAGTGTCTAGATATTACAGGCCAGATACTCGGCAAGTGTAAGTGGAATGATTTACATGAGCTTAAAATGTGGTCCTACAACAACAGACACTTCAGATAACCTGATAGATTAAATACAGTTAATGCATGGGAATACAGGGGTGCTGGAACAATTTGGATAAAGGGGATACTGAGAGCCATTAAAGCAAACTGTAAAACCTGTATATAAAGGAAATCACTTCAAACCAGAGGGTGCTGCAGCACCCCCAGCACTCCTATGTGGAAATATAAACCTATTACCAGAGATATCTAATGCACTGCATTTTGATCACAGAATTGTACAATGGAACACTATAGCAGGCACTTTACTCCTTTCAAACTGCTTTTCCATTCTGTTTTGCAGAGATTGACAGCTGAGGGAGCATTACAGAACAGTAAGGGAAAGGAGAGCACCTGCTCATTCCCAGCAGTTGAAAGCAGGGGCTTCAGGACTGGCAGTGCCTGTAAGGTGGGAGAGAAAAGCCTCAGAGGAGGACCAGACACTGACCTTCTCTCTTAGTTTGACAAACATTTGTTTCTTACCCCAAGAACGGCGATGTCTGTACTTTATTCTGACAAAATTATGCTTTCTGCTTTAAATTTAATACCCATGTATCGGAGTACTAATTGTTCTCAAAAGGAAGCACCCTTAACTAGTGGCAAGAGCAGAAAATCAGAACATGGGAGCTCTATGCTTGATTCTGTCACTAACTTGCTATGTGACTTTGGACACACCATTTACCTTCTCTATAGAAATAGCATGGGGAAATAGTTTTACTTTATGAAATGATCCATCCACTCCCATTCTCTATTCAAGCCTAAATTAATGGTATCCAGTTTGCAAATTAATTCCAATTCAGGAGCAAACTAGATACAATTAATTTAGGCTTGAATAGAGACTGGGAATGGATGAGTCATTACACAAAGTAAAACTATTTCCCCATGGTATTTCTCCCTCCCACCCCACCCCCCACTGTTCCTCTGATATTCTTGTTAACTGCTGGAATTAGCCTACCTTGCTTGTCACCATGAAAGGTTTTCCTCCTTTCCCCCCCCTGCTGCTGGTGATGGCTTATCTTAAATGATCACTCTCCTTACAGTGTGTATGATAAACCCATTGTTTCATGTTCTCTATGTGTGTGTGTAAATAAATCTCTCCTCTGTTTTTTCCACCAAATGCATCCGATGAAGTGAGCTGTAGCTCACGAAAGCTTATGCTCAAATAAATTTTTTAGTCTCTAAGGTGCCACAAGTACTCCTTTTATTTTTTATTTTTTTAATAATTTTCAGTTTTCAATGCTACTTTAGAGCAGCATGACTAGAGAGGAAGCATAGCTAGCATAGACCACAGTGTGTGAAACATGAAACAGGATGGGCAAAAATGTGTGGTTTTCAGAATAGAGATGGAAAAATTGCTGCTGCAAAATTATTATGCAAACACCTGCAATTCTACAGATTCCCAACAGAGGGGGAGAGAAGCTGCAGCCACAGCAGGTTATTTGAATATAAAATCCAGTGCTTTAAGTTGTGAATGGGAAGCAAAGTCTCTGGCGATGAAGAAAAGCATATGTCAGAAACATTAGAATTACTGCTAGTGTGTTTAGTTAGGTAGGTAAGTGGCTTGGCTGAAAGAGAATAGGATTGCCCTGGTCATGCATGGTCTAGCCTCTGGACATGCCATGTGTATGTTGGGAGCTTGAAGAGAATGTTAAAGCCAGGAGCAAAAACAAATCTCAGAGTACTGAATACATTACCCACTTCTCATAGTTATTTGGCACTCTCCTTCTCACAGTTAGCTGTAGCCAAGGTCAGGCAGGAAGGGTATTTAATTTAATTTATAGACCTTTCTATAACACTCATCACAATAATGTTCTGTGCACTGCATGGGTGTTAATGAATGTATCCTCCCAACTCCCTCTGAAGTAAAGAAATCAAATCGCCCCATTTTACACATGGAAGAATTCAGGTCCAGAGATATTCATTCACCTACATTCTAAAAAGCATACACTAATTTGGACACTTAGGGCCTGAATTTTCACAATTGTGTATGAACCTGAGGCACCTTAATTTATGGGCACTGAGCTCAAGCCACCTAAGTTACTTGGTTATTGTGTGTGTCTCTCTCTCTCACCTGCCATCTATCACAGAATCAGGAGAACCCAGATCTCAAGTGCTAGACACTTTAATCACAAAACCATTTTATTCTCAGTGTTGTACTACCAAAATATTAGCATGTACCATTACTTGGGCAAAATACTCTTCCCCCACACCAAAAACAGACAAAGCCATCAATTCCATACTCTTCCCACTTCCCCCCAAAAAATACCATGCCCATTAATTTCACACTCTTCCCGCCCCTAAATCTATTAGTCTGTTAAGGAACTTGCCCACACCTCCTTCTCCTCCTCCAGGCCCACTAACTTTCTTTTTGCCATATGTTTTCTTTCTCTTCCCCCATCCTCACTAGGGCTCCAAGTAGGTGGCTCCTCACAGCAGCAGTATTGGTAGCAGGTAGGTTGTCCTGCTGTCTCTGATTGTGCAGTGTTTGGCCAAGTGGGAAGTGGGCAGATCTGCCCAGCTTGCGAAAGACCTTCATTTTAAAATCTAAGATATAGAGAGATTAAGGCTTATATTTTCTAAAGGAAGCAGGGTGAAGATGTTGTTCTATTTCTCCAATGATAGAATCTCCATTAACTTAGTCTTTAGGAGATATTTTATAACCAAAAAATAAAGATTTGTACAGTAGTTACTTATAGGTAGCTGGAATTTTTCATTTGTCTCTTTTAAAAAAAATTGTCATTTTTAAAAGAAATATTTTGCAAATATGTTTTGATTCTCATTTTTCAACTTCTCCAGAAGTATTGGTAGCTTGTTTTTGTGTGTGGTTTTCAGTATCATTGAACATTTTCAGTTGTTTTGCCATTTTTGATTGGTCAATTTAGTCACATGATTGGGTTTTTTTTCAAAAATTGAACTTTTCAAAAGAAAATGCATTTTGGAATATTTAGGGTTTTGAAAAAAATATACAAATCAATAAAAAATTCTCAAAAAGTTGATTGAGTTCAAGAGCCCATGGAATATAATTGTCAACATTTTTTGCAAATTAACAAAAAACAAAAGCAAAAAGTTTCTTGACCAGGTCTAGTAATAGCCCAGAATTCTGCCATACTAGCATGACTTGTAGCATTTTGGACCATTGCTACAGAACACTTTTTATAAACATAGATGTTTTTCCCAGAGACTTAGTCTGTCCCTTTTAACAGCTGTGATGCAATGGATCGTGTTGGACATTATCATATCTTGAGTAGTTTATTACATCCTGAGAGGGAAGGAGAGAGGCCCGAGATCAATCATCCTCAGAAAAAAATTGACATGTTTTTACCATGGCAAAGCATATTGAGAAAGAGAATCCATGCTCTGCCCCACATTTTACTGATCATGTCTGCACTGGTTGATTGTTCACACAGCATCTAAAGTCTTGATCCGAAACCCACTGAATGCCTTTGGAGTCTTTCCTTTATTTTGGATCAAGCCTTAAATTCCAAAAGTTTTGTCTCTGTGTACAATGGGCCCAATGTAAAAACCTGGAGACTATTCTCTATGGATATTTGCCTTGTGCTCTTCCAAAGTTCTGGTCAGGAATATGAAAAAAGAAGTCGCGGGTCTGTGGAGACCACCTGTTCTTACTGCTAAAAAGAAATCAATTGCTCCAACTATTGTATATGAGGAGCTGCTGTATTCTCATCTCTTTCTTTTCACTCAACTGCTATTGAGTGCTATACTTTTCCATATGAGAATTATCATGTTGGATATAAATACAATGGCATGAGTTCCTATAGGGGTCTCTGTCAATGTATATTAATTTAAGATAGAGAAAGGAAATGGAGTTTAAATTCATACACACAAATACTCACAGTAGTTTCTACACACACAATTTTCCCTTTATCAAATGCAAATGTGATCATAAGTGCTGAAGCA